>NC_069510.1:12399571-12517071 GCF_027579735.1 Bombina bombina | reverse complement strand
CAAGCAAACTACATTGGTCTGTGTATGATTTGAAATATTTTTATTGACATCAGACATACTGACTGTTTGATTAACAAACCAGAAATAAATCCCTAATAACTGCAGATCTATTGCCCGGTAAATTATGGAATGTTTGTAAGTCTAATGTTGTTTGTGTCAGATATAAAGTCACAATGTTTGTCATTTTACATCAGATTAGCCGCGTGTCAATCACCTGCCATCAAGCAGTACAAAGATGCTCTGCATTAGTGTATAGTGCAGCGAAGAGAGAAAAGCTGTCTTCTACCCAGAAGCAAGTTGTCTATAAACAAGGGACGTCATGCAGACTTTGAGGCATTGTTGTGTTGCATGAATAAATGTGATTTTCCTGTTTCTGCCACTGACGGGTGCGCATTGCTTTGTACTGAATCCTCTCATAGCATTGTGTTACCTTACTGCAGACACTAGGCAGGAAGCTTTGATGCTGGGATAAACAGAGATGGTTTTTGAACTCTTTCAAAGTCTGCAAATCAAACATTCTCAGGGCAAGAGAGTTTGCACAAGAAGAAAACAACTTCCATAGCCTGTGTTATCTCAATTAATACCCAGCGCAGGTAACCAATGGCTGCAGCTGATACCAGAATTAGTCTAAAACTTTTTAATACTTTGCTAAAACTTGTGTTCTATTTGTAGGCAATGGCCTCTATTTATCAAGGTCTGGCAGACCTGATCCGGCAGTGCGGATCAGGTCCGCCAGACCTCGCTGAATACGGAGAGCAATACGCTCGCCGTATTCAGCATTGCACCAGCAGCTCACAAAAGCTGCTGGTGCAACGCCACCCCCTGCAGATTTGCGGCCAATGGCCCACCAGCAGGGGGGTGTCAACCCGATCGTACTCGATCGAGTTGATTTCCGGCGATGTCTGTCCGCCTGCTCAGAGCAGGCAGACAGGTTATGGAGCAGCTGTCTTTGTGACCGCTGCTTCATAACTGCTGTTTCTGGCGAGGCTGCAGGCTCGCCAGAAACACGGGGCATCAAGCTCCATACGGAGCTTAATAGATAGGCCCCAATGTCTGCTCCATTTACACTCATTACTACAAAGGTAATTTGCAACTATTGTGTGTTAAAGGGACAGTCTAGACCTAATACATAATTTTCATTACTTATTGTTACATACCAGAGAATCATCCTGCAACTGGCCCCACATCTATAAGCTGTAAGACGTACATGAAACCATTAAATATTTATCTTTTGTTAGGAGCCGAAAATAGCCACCAAGCTCTGCCCACCTATTGCCTGTATAGTTTTGGTATGTTAAAGGGACAGTCTACTTGATTATTATTTTTTCTCCAACATTGGTGTGTCCGGTCCATGGCGTCATCCTTACTTGTGGGAATATCTCTTCCCCAACAGGAAATGGCAAAGAGTCCCAGCAAAGCTGGCCATATAGTCCCTCCTAGGCTCCGCCCACCCCAGTCATTCTCTTTGCCGTTGCACAGGCAACATCTCCACGGAGATGGTTAAGAGTATGTGGTGTTTAAATGTAGTTTTTTTATTCTACTATCAAGAGTTTGTTATTTTAAAATAGTGCTGGTATGTACTATTTACTCTGAAACAGAAAAAGATGAAGACTTCTGTTTGTGAGAGGAAGATGATTTTAGCAGACAGTAACTAAAATCGATTGCCGTTTCCACATAGGACTGTTGAGATGAAGTAACTTCAGTTGGGGGAAACAGTTAGCAGACTTTTCTGCTTAAGGAATGACTAGCCATATTTCTAACAAGACTGTGTAATGCTGGAAGGCTGTCATTTCCCCTCATGGGGACCGGTAAGCCATTTTCTTAGTTTCAAACAGAATAAAGGGCTTAATATGGGCTATAAAACTGGTAGACACTTTTATGGGCTAAATCGATTGCTTTATTTGGACATTTTATACATGTTAATGCTGATAATTCACATTTATAAACTTGGGGAACGTTTTTTAACGTCAGGCACTATGTTAGACACCTTTTCCAGTCAGGAAGGGCCTTCCCAGTTGTAGGCTGAGCCTCATTTTCGCGCCATTATTGCCCAGTTGTTTTTGAGAGCAAGACATGCAGATGCATGTGTGAGGACCTGAAAATAGTTGGAAAAGTTTCTAGAAGGCGTCATTTGGTATCGTATTCCCCTCTGGGCTTGGTTAGGTCACAGCAAAGACTGTAGCTGGGACTGTATAGGGGTTAATTTTGTAAACGGCTCCGGTTCCGTTATTTTAAGGGTTAAAGCTCTGAAAATTGGTATGCAATACTTTTAATGCTTTAAGACACTGTGGTGAAATTTTGGTAAATTTTGATCAATTCCTTCATACTTTTTCACATATTCAGTATTAAAGTGTACTCTGTTTAAAATTTAAAGAGACAGTAACGGTTTTGTTTTAAAACGTTTTTTGTGCTTTATTGACAAGTTTAAGCCTGTTTAACATGTCTGTGCCTTCGGATAAGCTATGTTCTATATGTATGAAAGCCAATGTGTCTCCCCATTCAAAATTGTGTGATAATTGTGCCATAGCGTCCAAGTAAGGACAGTACTGCCACAGATAATGAAATTGCCCAAGATGATTACTCAGATGAGGGGAGTAGACATGATACTACATCATCTCCTACTGTGTCTACACCAGTTTTGCCCACGCAGGAGGCCCCTAGTACATCTAGCGCGCCAATGCTTATTACCATGCAACAATTGACGGCTGTAATGGATAACTCCATAGCAAATATTTTATCCAAAATGCCTGCATATCAGAGAAAGGGCGATTGCTCTGTTTTAAACACTGAAGAGCAGGAGGGCGCTGATGATAATTGTTCTGTCATACCCTCACACCAATCTGAAGTGGCCATGAGGGAGGTTTTGTCAGATGGGGAAATTTCAGATTCAGGAAAAATTTCTCAACAAGCTGAACCTGATGTTGTGACATTTAAATTTAAATTAGAACATCTCCGCGCACTGCTTAAGGAGGTGTTATCTACTCTGGATGATTGTGACAACTTGGTCATTCCAGAGAAATTATGCAAGATGGACAAGTTTCTAGAGGTTCCGGTGCACCCCGACGCTTTTCCTATACCCAAGCGGGTGGCGGACATAGTGAATAAGGAGTGGGAGAAGCCCGGCATACCTTTTGTTCCCCCCCCCTATATTTAAGAAATTATTTCCTATGGTCGACCCCAGAAAGGATTTATGGCAGACAGTCCCTAAGGTCGAGGGGGCAGTTTCTACTCTAAACAAGCGAACTACTATTCCTATCGAGGATAGTTGTGCTTTCAAAGATCCCATGGATAAAAAATTAGAAGGTTTGCTTAAAAAGATTTTTGTACAGCAAGGTTACCTCCTACAACCCATTCCGTGCATTGTTCCTGTCACTACAGCAGCGTGGTTCTGGTTCGAGGAACTAGAAAATTCGCTCAGTAGAGAGACTCCATATGAGGAGGTTATGGACAGAGTTCACGCACTTAAGTTGGCTAACTCCTTTATTTTGGATGCCGCTTTGCAATTAGCTAGATTAGCGGCGAAAAATCCAGGGTTTGCAATTGTGGCGCGCAGAGCGCTTTGGCTAAAGTCTTGGTCAGCGGATGTATCATCCAAGACAAAATTGCTTAATATTCCCTTCAAGGGTAAAACTCTCTTTGGGCCAGAATTGAAAGAGATTATCTCAGACATCACTGGTGGAAAGGGCCACGCCCTTCCACAAGATAGGCCTTTCAAGGCCAAGAATAAGTCTAATTTTCGTTCCTTAAGCAATTTCAGGAACGGACCGGCCTCTAATTCTGCATCCTCTAAGCAAGAGGGTAATGCCTCACAGCCCAAACCAGCCTGGAAACCTATGCAAGGCTGGAACAAGGGTAAGCAGGCCAAAAAGCCTGCTGCTGCTAACAAAACAGCATGAATGAGTAGCCCCTGATCCGGGACCGGATCTAGTAGGGGGCAGACTCTCTCTCTCAGGCTTGGGCAAGAGATGTTCAGGATCCCTGGGCACTAGAAATAGTTTCTCAGGGTTATCTTCTGGAATTCAGGGAACTACCCCCAAGGGGAAGGTTCCACATGTCTCACTTATCCTTAAACCAAATAAAGAGACAGGCGTTCTTACATTGTGTAGAAGACCTGTTAAAGATGGGAGTAATACACCCTGTTCCAAGGACGGAACAAGGAATGGGATTTTACTCAAATCTGTTCGTAGTTCCCAAAAAAGAGGGAACCTTCAGTCCAATTCTGGATTTAAAGATCCTAAACAAATTTCTCAGGGTACCATCGTTCAAAATGGAAACCATTCGAACGATTCTACCCACTATCCAGGAAGGTCAATTTATGACTACCGTGGACCTAAAAGATGCGTACCTACATATTCCTATCCACAAAGAACATCATCAGTTCCTAAAGTTCGCCTTTCTGGACAAACATTACCAGTTTGTGGCCCTCCCATTCGGGTTAGCCACTGCTCCAAGGATTTTCACAAAGGTACTCGGGTCCCTTCTAGCGGTTTTAAGACCGAGGGGCATTGCAGTAGTGCCGTACTTGGACGACATTCTAATACAAGCGTCGTCCCTTTCAAAAGCAAAGGCTCATACGGACATCGTTCTGGCCTTTCTCAGATCTCACGGATGGAAGGTGAACATAGAAAAGAGTTCTCTGTCTCCGTCAACAAGAGTTCCCTTTTTGGGAACAATAATAGATTCCTTAGAAATTAGGATTTTTCTGACAGATGTCAGAAAGTCAAAACTTCTAAGCGCTTGTCAAGTTCTTCACTCTGTTCCACGTCCTTCCGTAGCTCAGTGCATGGAAGTAGGGTTGATGGTTGCAGCAATGGACATAGTTCCTTTTGCGCGAATTCATCTAAGACCATTACAACTGTGCATGCTCAAACAGTGGAATGGGGACTATACAGACTTGTCTCCAGTGATTCAAGTAGATCAGAAGACCAGAGATTCACTCTGTTGGTGGCTGACCCTGGACCATCTATCCCAGGGAATGAGCTTCCGCAGACCAGAGTGGGTCATTGTCACGACCGACGCCAGCCTAGTGGGCTGGGGCGCGGTCTGGGAACCCCTGAAAGCTCAGGGACTATGGTCTCGGGAAGAGTCTCTTCTCCCGATAAACATTCTGGAACTAAGAGCGATATTCAATGCTCTCAGGGCTTGGCCTCAGCTTGCAAAGGCCAGATTCATAAGATTCCAATCAGACAACATGACGATTGTTGCGTATATCGATCATCAGGGGGGAACAAGGAGTTCCTTAGCGATGAAAGAAGTGACCAAAATAATACAATGGCGGAGGATCACTCCTGCCATCTATCTGCAATCCACATCCCAGGTGTAGAAAACTGGGAAGCGGATTATCTGAGTCGTCAGACATTCCATCCGGGGGAGTGGGAACTCCACCCGGAGATCTTTGCCCAGTTGACTCAATTATGGGGCATTCCAGACATGGATCTGATGGCGTCTCGTCAGAACTTCAAGGTTCCTTGCTACGGGTCCAGATCCAGGGATCCCAAGGCGACTCTAGTGGATGCACTAGTAGCACCTTGGACCTTCAACCTAGCTTATGTGTTTCCACCGTTTCCTCTCATTCCCAGGCTGGTAGCCAGGATCAAACAGGAGAGGGCCTCAGTGATCTTGATAGCTCCTGCGTGGCCACGCAGGACTTGGTATGCAGACCTGGTGAATATGTCATTGGTTCCACCATGGAAGCTACCTTTGAGACAGGACCTTCTTGTTCAGGGTCCATTCGAACATCCAAATCTGGTCTCCCTCCAGCTGACGGCTTGGAGATTGAACGCTTGATTCTATCAAAGCGTGGGTTTTCAGATTCTGTGATAGATACTCTGGTTCAGGCCAGAAAACCAGTGACTAGAAAGATTTACCATAAAATATGGAAAAGATATATCTGTTGGTGTGAATCCAAGGGATTCCCATGGAATAAGATAAAAATTCCTAAGATTCTTTCCTTTCTGCAGGAAGGTTTGGATAAAGGATTATCTGCGAGTTCTCTAAAAGGACAGATTTCTGCTTTATCTGTCTTACTACACAAACGACTGGCAGCTGTGCCAGATGTTCAAGCATTTGTTCAGGCTCTGGTTAGAATCAAGCCTGTTTACAGACCTTTGACTCCTCCCTGGAGTCTAAATCTAGTTCTTTCAGTTCTTCAAGGGGTTCCGTTTGAACCTCTACATTCCATAGATATTAAGTTAATATCTTGGAAAGTTTTGTTTTTGGTTGCTATTTCTTCTGCTAGAAGAGTTTCAGAGTTATCTGCTCTGCAGTGTACTCCGCCCTATCTGGTGTTCCATTCAGATAAAGTTGTTTTGCGTACTAAGCCTGGTTTTCTTCCAAAGGTTGTTTCCAACAAGAATATTAACCAGGAGATAGTTGTACCTTCTTTGTGTCCGAATCCAGTTTCAAAGAAGGAACGTTTGCTACACAATTTAGATGTAGTCCGTGCTCTAAAATTCTACTTAGCAGCTACAAAAGAGTTCAGACAAACATCTTCTCTGTTTGTCGTCTATTCTTGTAAAAGGAGAGGTCAAAAAGCAACTTCTACCTTTCTTTCCTTTTGGCTTGAAAGCATCATCCGATTGGCTTATGAGACTGCCGGACGGCAGCCTCCTGAAAGAATCACAGCTCACTCCACTAGGGCTGTGGCTTCCACATGGGCCTTCAAGAACAAGGCTTCTGTTGATCAGATATGTAAGGCAGCGACTTGGTCTTCACTGCACACTTTTGCCAAATTTTACAAATTTGATACTTTTGCTTCTTCGGAGGCTATTTTTGGGAGAAAGGTTTTGCAAGCCGTGGTGCCTTCCGTTTAGGTAACCTGATTTGCTCCCTCCCTTCATCCGTGTCCTAAAGCTTTGGTATTGGTTCCCACAAGTAAGGATGACGCCGTGGACCGGACACACCAATGTTGGAGAAAACAGAATTTATGCTTACCTGATAAATTACTTTCTCCAACGGTGTGTCCGGTCCACGGCCCGCCCTGGTTTTTTAATCAGGTCTGATGAATTATTTTCTCTAACTACAGTCACCACGGTACCATATGGTTTCTCCTATATTTTTCCTCCTGTCCGTCGGTCGAATGACTGGGGTGGGCGGAGCCTAGGAGGGACTATAAGGCCAGCTTTGCTGGGACTCTTTGCATTTCCTGTTGGGGAAGAGATATTCCCACAAGTAAGGATGACGCCGTGGACCGGACACACCGTTGGAGAAAGTAATTTATCAGGTAAGCATAAATTCTGTTTTTTGGTTTAAAAATATTATTATCCATTCCCCAGTTTTGCATAACCAACACATTTATATTATTATTATACTTTTTTACCTCTGTGATTACCTTGTAGCTAAAACTCTGCAGACTGCTCTCTTATCTCAATGCATTTGACAGACTTGCATTTTAGCCAATCAGTGCTGACTCATAAATAACTCCATGGGAGTGAGCACAATGTTATCCATATGGCACACATGAACTAGCGCTGTCTGTGAAAAACTGCCAAAATGCACTGAGAAAAGAGGCGGCTTCAACGGCTTAGATATTAGCATATGAGTTTATATATGTTTAGCTTTTAACAAAGAATACCAAAAGAACAAAGCAAATTTGATGATAAAAGTAAATTGGAAAGTTGTTTAAAATGGCATGCCCTATCTGAATAATGAAAGTTTAGATTTGACTTTAGTGTTCCTAGGAAAAATATCACCGAGCCACTACATGACAAACTGAAAAATGTTTTATGGCAAAATTCTTTGGGCAGAGGAAGGGACATAAAAAGATACCATATTTAGAATAATCCTGGACTCTATATTCAGTCAGAAACATTTATCTGAATATTTGAATGATGTTTTTATGTTATTGAAGTGGAAACACCTTTGAGTAATATAGGATGATTAGTATGAAAGACTTTTTCAGTATATTTTTTATCTTTGTTAGGAGTTTGTAATATATAGGATTACATATTCACCTGTATGCCTCTATACTTTATAATTTGTGTATCCATACAGATCCTAATAAAGATTTATTTCTCATTTTTAGGGTTAAGAATATTGTTTTTATATAATTTGAATGTATTCTACTATAAGAATATTTATTATAGGATGATCTTATAGGAGTTGAACCTAGTTAAGGTATGCATAGGATTAGCGGAGAGCGCTGTGCAAACCTCAGCTTTTTGTTTATTTTCTTTACTAGTTCATATGGATTTTTGCACTTTCCCCGCTGTGACATTCTGCTGTGCATCAATAACATCAGAGGACAAAGGGGGCAGAGTGCCCGGAGGAAAGTTATAAGGAATGTTTGATATATTTTGTTGTTAGTAGGATTTTATATTACGTGTTAATGATTTATTTATTGAACTACACTTGAGTCTTTTTTTTAGCTATCTGTTTTGTGTTTGGTAAATAGCTTTTGTAAGGTTTTATGAGTCATCTGTAACTCATGTTTGCCTCAGTAAGATCACACCCATAAAAAATAATTTATTTCACAATGCAAAAACATCTCCCTGTGTCCATAAGAATTAGACAATCTATTTTAGTTGTCAATCCAAGAGAGATATGGTTGTTGTTCTTGGGTATATGTTCTCTGTGTGTGGTTTATGCTCCTGACTGTATTCTCTGTGTGTGGTATATGCTCCTGTCTGTATTCTCTGTGTGTGGTATATGCTCCTGACTGCATTCTCTGTGTGTGGTATATGCTCCTGACTGTATTCTCTGTGTGTGGTATATGCTCCTGACTGTATTCTCTGTGTGTGGTATATGCTCCTGACTGTATTCTCTGTGTGTGGTATATGCTCCTGACTGTATTCTCTGTGTGTGGTATATGCTCCTGACTGTATTCTCTGTGTGTGGTATATGCTCCTGACTGTATTCTCTGTGTGTGGTATATGCTCCTGACTGTATTCTCTGTGTGTGGTATATGCTCCTGACTGTATTCTCTGTGTGTGGTATATGCACCTGACTGTATTCTCTGTGTGTGGTATATGCTCCTGACTGTATTCTCTGTGTGTGGTATATGCTCCTGACTGTATTCTCTGTGTGTGGTATATGCTCCTGACTGTATTCTCTGTGTGTGGTATATGCTCCTGACTGTATTCTCTGTGTGTGGTATATGCTCCTGACTGTATACTCTGTGTGTGGTATATGCTCCTGACTCTATTCTCTGTGTGTGGTATATACTCCTGACTGTATTCTCTGTGTGTTGTATATGCTCCTGACTGTATTCTCTGTGTGTGGTATATGCTCCTGACTGTATTATCTGTGTGTGGTATATGCTCCTGACTGTATACTCTGTGTGTGGTATATGCTCCTGACTGTATACTCTGTGTGTGGTATATGCACCTGACTGTATTCTCTGTGTGTGGTATATGCTCCTGACTGTATTCTCTGTGTGTGGTATATGCTCCTGACTGTATTCTCTGTGTGTGGTATATGCTCCTGACTGTATTCTCTGTGTGTGGTATATGCTTCTGACTGTATTCTCTGTGTGTGGTATATGCTCCTGACTGTATTCTCTGTGTGTGGTATATGCTCCTGACTGTATTCTCTGTGTGTGGTATATGCTCCTGACTGTATTCTCTGTGTGTGGTATATGCTCCTGACTGTATTCTCTGTGTGTGGTATATGCTCCTGACTGTATACTCTGTGTGTGGTATATGCTCCTGACTGTATTCTCTGTGTGTGGTATATGCTCCTGACTGTATTATCTGTGTGTTGTATATGCTCCTGACTGTATTATCTGTGTGTGTGGTATATGCTCCTGACTGTATTCTCTGTGTGTGTGGTATATGCTCCTGACTGTATTCTCTGTGTGTGGTATATGCTCCTGACTGTATTCTCTGTGTGTGGTATATGCTCCTGACTGTATTCTCTGTGTGTGGTATATGCTCCTGACTGTATTCTCTGTGTGTGGTATATGCTCCTGACTGTATTCTCTGTGTGTTGTATATGCTCCTGACTGTATTCTCTGTGTGTGTGGTATATGCTCCTGACTGTATTCTCTGTGTGTGGTATATGCTCCTGACTGTATTCTCTGTGTGTGGTATATGCTCCTGACTGTATACTCTGTGTGTGGTATATGCTCCTGACTGTATTCTCTGTGTGTGGTATATGCTCCTGACTGTATTCTCTGTGTGTGGTATATGCTCCTGACTGTATTCTCTGTGTGTGTGGTATATGCTCCTGACTGTATTCTCTGTGTGTGGTATATGCTCCTGACTGTATACTCTGTGTGTGGTATATGCTCCTGACTGTATTCTCTGTGTGTGTGGTATATGCTCCTGACTGTATTCTCTGTGTGTGTGGTATATGCTCCTGACTGTATTCTCTGTGTGTGTGGTATATGCTCCTGACTGTATTCTCTGTGTGTGTGGTATATGCTCCTGACTGTATTCTCTGTGTGTGGTATATGCTCCTGACTGTATTCTCTGTGTGTGTTGTATATGCTCCTGACTGTATTCTCTGTGTGTGTGGTATATGCTCCTGACTGTATTCTCTGTGTGTGTGGTATATGCTCCTGACTGTATTCTCTGTGTGTGGTATATGCTCCTGACTGTATTCTCTGTGTGTGGTATATGCTCCTGACTGTATTCTCTGTGTGTGGTATATGCTCCTGACTGTATTCTCTGTGTGTGGTATATGCTCCTGACTGTATTCTCTGTGTGTGGTATATGCTCCTGACTGTATTCTCTGTGTGTGGTATATGCTCCTGACTGTATTCTCTCTGTGTGGTATATGCTCCTGACTGTATACTCTGTGTGTGGTATATGCTCCTGACTGTATTCTCTGTGTGTGGTATATGCTCCTGACTGAATTCTCTGTGTGTGGTATATGCTCCTGACTGTATTCTCTGTGTGTGGTATATGCTCCTGACTGTATTCTCTGTGTGTGGTATATGGTCCTGACTGTATTCTCTGTGTGTGTGGCATATGCTCCTGACTGTATTCTCTGTGTGTGGTATATGCTCCTGACTGTATTCTCTGTGTGTGGTATATGCTCCTGACTGTATTCTCTGTGGGTGTGGTATATGCTCCTGACTGTATTCTCTCTGTGTGGTATATGCTCCTGACTGTATACTCTGTGTGTGGTATATGCTCCTGACTCTATTCTCTGTGTGTGGTATATGGTCCTGACTGTATTCTCTGTGTGTGGTATATGCTCCTGACTGTATTCTCTGTGTGTGTGGTATATGCTCCTGACTGTATTCTCTCTGTGTGGTATATGTTCCTGACTGTATACTCTGTGTGTGGTATATGCTCCTGACTGTATTCTTTGTGTGTGGTATATGCTCCTGACTCTATTCTCTGTGTGTGTGGTATATGCTCCTGACTCTATTCTCTGTGTGTGGTATATGCTCCTGACTGTATTCTCTGTGTGTGGTATATGGTCCTGACTGTATTCTCTGTGTGTGGTATATGCTCCTGACTGTATTGTCTGTGTGTGGTATATGCTCCTGACTGTATACTCTGTGTGTGGTATATGCTCCTGACTCTATTCTCTGTGTGTGGTATATGCTCCTGACTGTATACTCTGTGTGTGGTATATGCTCCTGACTGTATTCTCTGTGTGTGGTATATGCTCCTGACTGTATTCTCTGTGTGTGGTATATGCTCCTGACTGAATTCTCTGTGTGTGGTATATGCTCCTGACTGTATTCTCTGTGTGTGTGGTATATGCTCCTGACTGTATTCTCTGTGTGTGTGGTATATGCTCCTGACTGTATTCTCTGTGTGTGTGGTATATGCTCCTGACTGTATTCTCTGTGTGTGGTATATGCTCCTGACTGTATTCTCTGTGTGTGGTATATGCTCCTGACTGTATTCTCTGTGTGTGGTATATGCTCCTGACTGTATTCTCTGTGTGTGGTATATGCTCCTGACTGTATTCTCTGTGTGTGGTATATGCTCCTGACTGTATTCTCTCTGTGTGGTATATGCTCCTGACTGTATACTCTGTGTGTGGTATATGCTCCTGACTGTATTCTCTGTGTGTGGTATATGCTCCTGACTGAATTCTCTGTGTGTGGTATATGCTCCTGACTGTATTCTCTGTGTGTGGTATATGCTCCTGACTGTATTCTCTGTGTGTGGTATATGGTCCTGACTGTATTCTCTGTGTGTGTGGTATATGCTCCTGACTGTATTCTCTGTGTGTGTGGTATATGCTCCTGACTGTATTCTCTGTGTGTGGTATATGCTCCTGACTGTATTCTCTGTGGGTGTGGTATATGCTCCTGACTGTATTCTCTCTGTGTGGTATATGCTCCTGACTGTATACTCTGTGTGTGGTATATGCTCCTGACTCTATTCTCTGTGTGTGGTATATGGTCCTGACTGTATTCTCTGTGTGTGGTATATGCTCCTGACTGTATTCTCTGTGTGTGTGGTATATGCTCCTGACTGTATTCTCTCTGTGTGGTATATGTTCCTGACTGTATACTCTGTGTGTGGTATATGCTCCTGACTGTATTCTTTGTGTGTGGTATATGCTCCTGACTCTATTCTCTGTGTGTGTGGTATATGCTCCTGACTCTATTCTCTGTGTGTGGTATATGCTCCTGACTGTATTCTCTGTGTGTGGTATATGCTCCTGACTGTATTCTCTGTGTGTGGTATATGCTCCTGACTGTATTGTCTGTGTGTGGTATATGCTCCTGACTGTATACTCTGTGTGTGGTATATGCTCCTGACTCTATTCTCTGTGTGTGGTATATGCTCCTGACTGTATTCTCTGTGTGTGGTATATGCTCCTGACTGTATACTCTGTGTGTGGTATATGCTCCTGACTGTATTCTCTGTGTGTGGTATATGCTCCTGACTGTATTCTCTGTGTGTGGTATATGCTCCTGACTGAATTCTCTGTGTGTGGTATATGCTCCTGACTGTATTCTCTGTGTGTGGCATATGCTCCTGACTGTATTCTCTGTGTGTGGTATATGGTCCTGACTGTATTCTCTGTGTGTGGTATATGCTCCTGACTGTATTCTCTGTGTGTGGTATATGCTCCTGACTGAATTCTCTGTGTGTGGTATATGCTCCTGACTGTATACTCTGTGTGTGGTATATGCTCCTGACTGTATTCTCTGTGTGTGGTATATGCTCCTGACTGTATTCTCTGTGTGTGGTATATGCTCCTGACTGAATTCTCTGTGTGTGGTATATGCTCCTGACTGAATTCTATGTGTGTGGTATATGCTCCTGAATGTATACACTGTGTGAGGTATATGCTCCTGACTGTATTCTTTGTGTGTGGTATATGCTCCTGACTGTATTCTCTGTGTGTGGTATATGCTCCTGACTGAATTCTCTGTGTGTGGTATATGCTCCTGACTGTATTCTCTGTGTGTGGTATATGCTCCTGACTGAATTCTCTGTGTGTGGTATATGCTCCTGACTGTATACTCTGTGTGTGGTATATGCTCCTGACTGTATTCTCTGTGTGTGGTATATGCTCCTGACTGTATACTCTGTGTGTGGTATATGTTCCTGACTGTATTCTCTGTGTGTGGTATATGCTCCTGACTGTATTCTCTGTGTGTGGTATATGCTCCTGACTCTATTCTCTGTGTGTGTGGTATATGCTCCTGACTGTATACTCTGTGTGTGGTATATGCTCCTGACTGTATTCTATGTGTGTGGCATATGCTCCTGACTGTATTATCTGTGTGTGGTATATGCTCCTGACTGTATTCTCTGTGTGTGGTATATGCTCCTGACTGTATTCTCTGTGTGTGGTATATGCTCCTGACTGTATTCTCTGTGTGTGGAATATGGTCCTGACTGTATTCTCTGTGTGTGGTATATGCTCCTGACTGTATTGTCTGTGTGTGGTATATGCTCCTGACTGTATACTCTGTGTGTGGTATATGCTCCTGACTCTATTCTCTGTGTGTGGTATATGCTCCTGACTGTATTCTCTGTGTGTGGTATATGCTCCTGACTGTATACTCTGTGTGTGGTATATGCTCCTGACTGTATTCTCTATGTGTGGTATATGCTCCTGACTGTATTCTCTGTGTGTGGTATATGCTCCTGACTGAATTCTCTGTGTGTGGTATATGCTCCTGACTGTATTCTCTGTGTGTGGCATATGCTCCTGACTGTATTCTCTGTGTGTGGTATATGGTCCTGACTGTATTCTCTGTGTGTGGTATATGCTCCTGACTGTATTCTCTGTGTGTGGTATATGCTCCTGACTGAATTCTCTGTGTGTGGTATATGCTCCTGACTGTATACTCTGTGTGTGGTATATGCTCCTGACTGTATTCTCTGTGTGTGGTATATGCTCCTGACTGTATTCTCTGTGTGTGGTATATGCTCCGGACTGAATTCTCTGTGTGTGGTATATGCTCCTGACTGAATTCTATGTGTGTGGTATATGCTCCTGAATGTATAATCTGTGTGAGGTATATGCTCCTGACTGTATTCTTTGTGTGTGGTATATGCTCCTGACTGTATTCTCTGTGTGTGGTATATGCTCCTGACTGAATTCTCTGTGTGTGGTATATGCTCCTGACTGTATACTCTGTATGTGGTATATGCTCCTGACTGTATACTCTGTGTGTGGTATATGCTCCTGACTGTATTCTCTGTGTGTGGTATATGCTCCTGACTGTATACTCTGTGTGTGGTATATGTTCCTGACTGTATTCTCTGTGTGTGGTATATGCTCCTGACTGTATTCTCTGTGTGTGGTATATGCTCCTGACTCTATTCTCTGTGTGTGTGGTATATGCTCCTGACTGTATACTCTGTGTGTGGTATATGCTCCTGACTGTATTCTATGTGTGTGGCATATGCTCCTGACTGTATTATCTGTGTGTGGTATATGCTCCTGACTGTATTCTCTGTGTGTGGTATATGCTCCTGACTGTATTCTCTGTGTGTGGTATATGCTCCTGACTGTATTCTCTGTGTGTGGTATATGCTCCTGACTGTATTCTCTGTGTGTGTGGTATATGCTCCTGACTGTATTCTCTGTGTGTGGTATATGCTCCTGACTGTATTCTCTGTGTGTGGTATATGCTCCTGACTGTATTCTCTGTGTGTGGTATATGCTCCTGACTCTATTCTCTGTGTGTGTAGTATATGCTCCTGACTGTATTCTCTGTGTGTGGTATATGCTCCTGACTGTATTCTCTGTGTGTGGTATATGCTCCTGACTGTATTCTCTGTGTGTGGTATATGCTCCTGACTGTATTCTCTGTGTGTGGTATATGCTCCTGACTGTATTCTCTGTGTGTGGTATATGCTCCTGACTCTATTCTCTGTGTGTGTGGTATATGCTCCTGACTGTATTCTCTGTGTGTGGTATATGCTCCTGACTGTATTCTCTGTGTGTGGTATATGCTCCTGACTGTATTCTCTGTGTGTGGTATATGCTCCTGACTCTATTCTCTGTGTGTGTGGTATATGTCCTGACTGTATTCTCTGTGTGTGGTATATACTCCTGACTGTATTCTCTGTGTGTGTGGTATATGCTCCTGACTGTATTCTCTGTGTGTGGTATATGCTTCTGACTGTATTCTCTGTGTGTGGTATATGCTCCTAACTCTATTCTCTGTGTGTGGTATATGCACCTGACTGTATTCTCTGTGTGTGGTATATGCTCCTGACTGTATTCTCTGTGTGTGGTATATGCTCCTGACTGTATTCTCTGTGTGTGGTATATGCTCCTGACTGTATTCTCTGTGTGTGGTATATGCTCCTGACTGTATTCTCTGTGTGTGGTATATGCTCCTGACTCTATTCTCTGTGTGTGTGGTATATGCTCCTGACTGTATTCTCTGTGTGTGGTATATGCTCCTGACTGTATTCTCTGTGTGTGTGGTATATGCTCCTGACTGTATTCTCTGTGTGTGGTATATGCTCCTGACTGTATTCTCTGTGTGTGGTATATGCTCCTGACTGTATTCTCTGTGTGTGGTATATGCTCCTGACTGTATTCTCTGTGTGTGGTATATGCTCCTGACTGTATTCTCTGTGTGTGGTATATGCTCCTGACTGTATTATCTGTGTGTGGTATATGCTCCTGACTGTATTCTCTGTGTGTGTGGTATATGCTCCTGACTGTATTCTCTGTGTGTGGTATATGCTCCTGACTGTATTCTCTGTGTGTGGTATATGCTCCTGACTGTATTCTCTGTGTGTGGTATATGCTCCTGACTGTATTCTCTGTGTGTGGTATATGCTCCTGACTGTATTCTCTGTGTGTGGTATATGCTCCTGACTGTATTCTCTGTGTGTGGTATATGCTCCTGACTGTATTCTCTGTGTGTGGTATATGCTCCTGACTGTATTCTCTGTGTGTGGTATATGCTCCTGACTGTATTCTTTTTGTGTGGTATATGCTCCTGACTGTATTCTCTGTGTGTGTGGTATATGCTCCTGACTGTATTCTCTGTGTGTGGTATATGGTCCTGACTCTATTCTCTGTGTGTGGTATATGCTCCTGACTGTATTCTCTGTGTGTGGTATATGCTCCTGACTGTATTCTCTGTGTGTGGTATATGCTCCTGACTTTATTCTTTTTGTGTGGTATATGCTCCTGACTGTATTCTGTGTGTGTGTGTGGTATATGCTCCTGACTGTATTCTCTGTGTGTGGTATATGCTCCTGACTCTATTCTCTGTGTGTGGTATATGCTCCTGACTGTATTCTCTGTGTGTGGTATATGCTCCTGACTGTATTCTCTGTGTGTGGTATATGCTCCTGACTCTATTCTCTGTGTGTGTGGTATATGCTCCTGACTGTATTCTTTGTGTGTGGTATATGCTCCTGACTGTATTCTCTGTGTGTGGTATATGCTCCTGACTGTTTTCTCTGTGTGTGGTATATGCTCCTGACTGTATTCTCTGTGTGTGGTATATGCTCCTGACTCTATTCTCTGTGTGTGGTATATGCTCCTGACTGTATACTCTGTGTGTGGTATATGCACCTGACTGTATTCTCTGTGTGTGGTATATGCACCTGACTGTATTCTCTGTGTGTGGTATATGCTCCTGACTGTATTCTCTGTGTGTGGTATATGCTCCTGACTGTATTCTCTGTGTGTGTGGTATATGCTCCTGACTGTATTCTCTGTGTGTGGTATATGCTCCTGACTGTATTCTCTGTGTGTGTGGTATATGCTCCTGACTGTATTCTTTGTGTGTGGTATATGCTCCTGACTGTATTCTCTGTGTGTGTGGTATATGCTCCTGACTGTATTCTCTGTGTGTTGTATATGCTCCTGACTGTATTCTCTGTGTGTGGTATATGCTCCTGACTGTATTCTCTGTGTGTGGTATATGCTCCTCACTCTATTCTCTGTGTGTGTAGTATATGCTCCTGACTGTATTCTCTGTGTGTGGTATATGCTCCTGACTGAATTCTCTGTGTGTGGTATATGCTCCTGACTGTATACTCTGTGTGTGGTATATGCTCCTGACTGTATTCTCTGTGTGTGGTATATGCTCCTGACTGTATTCTCTGTGTGTGGTATATGCTCCTGACTCTATTCTCTGTGTGTGTGGTATATGCTCCTGACTGTATTCTCTGTGTGTGGTATATGCTCCTGACTGTATTCTCTGTGTGTGGTATATGCTCCTGACTGTATTCTCTGTGTGTGGTATATGCTCCTGACTCTATTCTCTGTGTGTGTGGTATATGGTCCTGACTGTATTCTCTGTGTGTGTGGTATATACTCCTGACTGTATTCTCTGTGTGTGTGGTATATGCTCCTGACTGTATTCTCTGTGTGTGGTATATGCTTCTGACTGTATTCTCTGTGTGTGGTATATGCTCCTAACTCTATTCTCTGTGTGTGGTATATGCACCTGACTGTATTCTCTGTGTGTGGTATATGCTCCTGACTGTATTCTCTGTGTGTGGTATATGCTCCTGACTGTATTCTCTGTGTGTGGTATATGCTCCTGACTGTATTCTCTGTGTGTGGTATATGCTCCTGACTCTATTCTCTGTGTGTGTGGTATATGCTCCTGACTGTATTCTCTGTGTGTGGTATATGCTCCTGACTGTATTCTCTGTGTGTGTGGTATATGCTCCTGACTGTATTCTCTGTGTGTGGTATATGCTCCTGACTGTATTCTCTGTGTGTGGTATATGCTCCTGACTGTATACTCTGTGTGTGGTATATGCTCCTGACTGTATTCTCTGTGTGTGGTATATGCTCCTGACTGTATTCTCTGTGTGTGGTATATGCTCCTGACTGTATTATCTGTGTGTTGTATATGCTCCTGACTGTATTCTCTGTGTGTGTGGTATATGCTCCTGACTCTATTCTCTGTGTGTGGTATATGCACCTGACTGTATTCTCTGTGTGTGGTATATGCTCCTGACTGTATTCTCTGTGTGTGGTATATGCTCCTGACTGTATTCTCTGTGTGTGGTATATGCTCCTGACTGTATTCTCTGTGTGTGGTATATGCTCCTGACTGTATACTCTGTGTGTGGTATATGCTCCTGACTGTATTCTTTTTGTGTGGTATATGCTTCTGACTGTATTCTCTGTGTGTGGTATATGCTCCTGACTTTATTCTTTTTGTGTGGTATATGCTCCTGACTGTATTCTCTGTGTGTGTGGTATATGCTCCTGACTGTATTCTCTGTGTGTGGTATATGGTCCTGACTCTATTCTCTGTGTGTGGTATATGCACCTGACTGTATTCTCTGTGTGTGGTATATGCTCCTGACTGTATTCTCTGTGTGTGGTATATGCTCCTGACTTTATTCTTTTTGTGTGGTATATGCTCCTGACTGTATTCTGTGTGTGTGTGTGTGGTATATGCTCCTGACTGTATTCTCTGTTTGTGGTATATGCTCCTGACTCTATTCTCTGTGTGTGGTATATGCACCTGACTGTATTCTCTGTGTGTGGTATATGCACCTGACTGTATTCTCTGTGTGTGGTATAAGCTCCTGACTCTATTCTCTGTGTGTGTGGTATATGCTCCTGACTGTATTCTTTGTGTGTGGTATATGCTCCTGACTGTATTCTCTGTGTGTGTGGTATATGCTCCTGACTGTTTTCTTTGTGTGTGGTATATGCTCCTGACTGTATTCTCTGTGTGTGGTATATGCTCCTGACTCTATTCTCTGTGTGTGGTATATGCTCCTGACTGTATACTCTGTGTGTGGTATATGCACCTGACTGTATTCTCTGTGTGTGGTATATGCACCTGACTGTATTCTCTGTGTGTGGTATATGCTCCTGACTGTATTCTCTGTGTGTGGTATATGCTCCTGACTGTATTCTCTGTGTGTGTGGTATATGCTCCTGACTGTATTCTCTGTGTGTGGTATATGCTCCTGACTGTATTCTCTGTGTGTGTGGTATATGCTCCTGACTGTATTCTTTGTGTGTGGTATATGCTCCTGACTGTATTCTCTGTGTGTGTGGTATATGCTCCTGACTGTATTCTCTGTGTGTGGTATATGCTCCTGACTCTATTCTCTGTGTGTGGTATATGCTCCTGACTGTATTCTCTGTGTGTGGTATATGCTCCTGACTGTATTCTCTGTGTGTGGTATATGCTCCTGACTGTATTCTCTGTGTGTGTGGTATATGCTCCTGACTGTATTCTCTGTGTGTGGTATATGCTCCTGACTGTATACTCTGTGTGTGGTATATGCTCCTGACTCTATTCTCTGTGTGTGGTATATGCTCCTGACTGTATTCTCTGTGTGTGGTATATGCTCCTGACTGTATACTCTGTGTGTGGTATATGCTCCTGACTCTATTCTCTGTGTGTGGTATATGCTCCTCACTCTATTCTCTGTGTGTGTGGTATATGCTCCTGACTGTATTCTCTGTGTGTGGTATATGCTCCTGACTGTATACTCTGTGTGTGGTATATGCTCCTGACTCAATTCTCTGTGTGTGGTATATGCTCCTGACTGTATTCTCTGTGTGTGGTATATGCTCCTAACTGTATACTCTGTGTGTGGTATATGCTCCTGACTCTATTCTCTGTGTGTGGTATATGCTCCTCACTCTATTCTCTGTGTGTGTGGTATATGCTCCTGACTGTATTCTCTGTGTGTGGTATATGCTCCTGACTGTATACTCTGTGTGTGGTATATGCTCCTGACTCTATTCTCTGTGTGTGGTATATGCTCCTGACTGTATTCTCTGTGTGTGGTATATGCTCCTGACTGTATTCTCTGTGTGTGGTATATGCTCCTGACTGTATACTCTGTGTGTGGTATATGCTCCTGACTCTATTCTCTGTGTGTGGTATATGCTCCTCACTCTATTCTCTGTGTGTGTGGTATATGCTCCTGACTGTATTCTCTGTGTGTGGTATATGCTCCTGACTGTATACTCTGTGTGTGGTATATGCTCCTGACTCAATTCTCTGTGTGTGGTATATGCTCCTGACTGTATTCTCTGTGTGTGGTATATGCTCCTAACTGTATACTCTGTGTGTGGTATATGCTCCTGACTCTATTCTCTGTGTGTGGTATATGCTCCTCACTCTATTCTCTGTGTGTGTGGTATATGCTCCTGACTGTATTCTCTGTGTGTGGTATATGCTCCTGACTGTATACTCTGTGTGTGGTATATGCTCCTGACTCTATTCTCTGTGTGTGGTATATGCTCCTGACTCTATTCTCTGTGTGTGGTATATGCTCCTGACTCTATTTAGGATGAATCCGTGGACTTGGTACATCTTGCAAAAGAAAACAAAATTTATGCTTACCTGATAAATTTCTTTCTTTTGCGATGTACCGAGTCCACGGCCCGCCCTGTCTATTCAAGACAGATAGTATTTTTTTATGTAAACTTCAGTCACCTCTGCACCTTATAGTTTCTCCTTTTCTTCCTTGGCCTTCGGTCGAATGACTGGGGGGTGGAGTTAAGGGGGGAGCTATATAGACAGCTCTGTTGTGGTGCTCTCTTTGCTACTTCCTGTCAGGAAGGACAGTATCCTACAAGTTAGGATGAATCCGTGGACTCGGTACATCGCAAAAGAAAGAAATTTATAAGGTAAGCATACATTTTGTTTTTATATAATTTCTATTGGCCGTGAAGTCTATCACTGCTGGTTAGGTACTATTCCTGGTTATATTAGGTTTTTTTATATCATTTTTGTTGGTGGTGAAGTCTGTTAGTGCTGGTTAGGTACTATTCCTGGTTATATTAGGTTTTTTTATATCATTTTTGTTGGTGGTGAAGTCTGTTAGTGCTGGTTAGGTACTATTCCTGGTTATATTAGGTTTTTTATATCATTTTTGTTGGTGGTGAAGTCTGTTAGAGCTGGTTAGGTACTATTCCTGGTTATATTAGGTTTTTTTATATCATTTTTGTTGGTGGTGAAGTCTGTTAGTGCTGGTTAGGTACTATTCCTGGTTATATTAGGTTTTTTTATATCATTTTTGTTGGTGGTGAAGTCTGTTAGTGCTGGTTAGGTACTATTCCTGGTTATATTAGGTTTTTTATATCATTTTTGTTGGTGGTGAAGTCTGTTAGTGCTGGTTAGGTACTATTCCTGGTTATATTAGGTTTTTTTATATCATTTTTGTTGGTGGTGAAGTCTGTTAGTGCTGGTTAGGTACTATTCCTGGTTATATTAGGTTTTTTTATATCATTTTTGTTGGTGGTGAAGTCTATCACTGCTGGTTAGGTACTATTCCTGGTTATATTAGGTTTTTTTATATCATTTTTGTTGGTGGTGAAGTCTGTTAGTGCTGGTTAGGCCCTGTTCCTGGTTACTTTAGATTTTTTGTAGAATTTCTGTTGGCAGTGAATTCTGTCAATACTGGTTAGGTGTTGTTCTTGGTTACATTAGGTTTGTTTAAAATTTCTGTTGGCCGCAAAGTCTGTCAGTGCTGGTTAGGCTCTGTGCTTGGTTACTTTAGGTTTTCACAGAATTTCTGTTGGCAGTAAAGTCTGTCAATGCTGGTTAGGTGTTGTTCTTGGTTACATTAGTGTTTTTTTTAATATAATTTCTATTAACCATGAAGGTCTATAACTGCTGGTTAGGTGTTCTTGGTTACATTAGGTTTGTTTAGAATTTCTTTTGGCCGTGAAGTCTGTCCGTTCTGGTTAGGCATTGTTCGTGGTTAAATTAGGTTTGTTTAGAATTTCTGTTGGCGTTGAAGTCACTCAGTGCTGGTTAGGTGCTATTCTTGGTTATATTAGGTTTTTTATATAATTTCTGTTAGTCGTGAAGTCTGTCAGTGCTGGTTAGGCACTGTTCTTTGTTACATTAGTCTTTTTTATAATTTGTTGAGACATTTACAATTAAGTGGGCTTTGTCTGTAACTTCCTGATTTGGTCCCAGAGTCATTTACAACTAAGGGAACAATGTCTGTAACTTCTTGATTGGTCCCTGAGTTATTTACAACTAAGCGGACAGTGTCTGTAACTTCTTGATTGGTTCCTCGCTGTTGCGTTCAAGCAAAAAGGGTTTATCGTGGATATTTGCATGCGTCGGAAGTAGAGAACGTATCACAGGTTGATAGTAAACACGTTCGCTTGAGGGCAATTGAATTTAACGTGCTTCCCGATAACACGACTTCAGAGCTCTGGTTATGCGAGTTAAAAAAGTTGCACAAAACATATCAAAATTATACTTAAAAGTACAGTTACAATCATAATAACACTGTCTGATATATATATATATATATATATATATATATATATCTACACAAAAAAATTAAACAATTTGGAGTACCCAGGTAATTCCAAAAGTCTCATCAAATCTGAGTAATGTGAGGCAGTATCTGGAATTATGTAATGTCCCAGTATTCGATTAAGTGCCGGTTAGTCCAGGACCATAGTAAAAAGTCAATCAAAGTATCCTTAAGCCATATCCCCTTATCTCCGCTTCTTCCTATAAGTATGTGCACTTGAGAGAAGACTGTATGATCCCAAACCGTACAGGAGAGTAGACCTCCACAGTGCCGAAAACCGTCTGGTCAGATGTGCTGGTGATAAGAGTGTCGCCTGAACCGCTGCCGTAGATCAGCTCCAAACGAGCAATGAAACCCCTCTGAAGTGGATCTGGTCTGTGGTCCCGTGGTGTGGCGTTCAATGCCCGATGGGCGTGGTCCCAGTCGAAAGGCTCCCAGGTGCATCACCGGTGGAGTCATAGTAGATGGGCTATTGTGAGGAGGGAGGGGAAGGCACCTCTGGTAGAGGAAAGGTTCCAGTAGCGAATGAGCGTGAGGTAAACGGTATTCCCAACCGTAATGAGATATAAACAGAAAGTTATGAAGAATCATGCTGCAAAAATGGAGTATTGTATTACTAAGGTTTATTGGACAGTTCCAAAGGTCACAGTCAGTAACGCCTGACGCGTTTCACGCATCTTCATCTGTGTGTGCGTATGTATGTATGTATGTATGTATGTATTTATATGTGTGTATGTATGTATTTACAGACATATATACACATATAAATATAAACACATAATTACATAAGTATAAATATATACGCATATATATAATATTTATTCATATTTAATAAAGTGAAATATTTACAGTAAATACATAAACACATTCCAATGTACATATTTTTCAATGTGAAGAACATTAGAGTGTGAAATATTCATATTTTATGTCAGGGTAGCGCTCATGCAAAAACTTTTTTCTTTCAACTTGTAATATTCGTGCTACCCAATGCGCACCAAATCCTTGATTGTAGCAGAGTTAACGTGTGAGTGGGAGGGAGGAATAAATAGCAATTTAGCCCTAAGTGGGCAGCATCTGCAACTTCCTGATTGGTCCCTGAGTTGTTTACAACTAAACAGGCTGTGTCTAACCTCCTGATTGGTCCCTGAGTTGTTTACAACTAAACAGGCTGTGTCTGTAACTTCCTGATTGGTCCCTGAGTTGTTTACAACTAAACAGACTGTGTCTGTAACTTCCTTATTGGTCCCTGAGTTGTTTACAACTAAACAGGCTGTGTCTGTAACTTCCTGATTGGTCCCTGAGTTGTTTACAACTAAACAGGCTGTGTCTGTAACTTCCTGATTGGTCCCTGAGTTGTTTACAACTAAACAGACTGTGTCTGCAACTTCCTGATTGGTCCCTGAGTTGTTTACAACTAAACAGGCTGTGTCTAACCTCCTGATTGGTCCCTGAGTTGTTTACAACTAAACAGGCTGTGTCTGTAACTTCCTGATTGGTCCCTGAGTTGTTTACAACTAAACAGGCTGTGTCTGTAACTTCCTGATTGGTCCCTGAGTTGTTTACAACTAAACAGACTGTGTCTGTAACTTCCTTATTGGTCCCTGAGTTGTTTACAACTAAGTGGGCTTTGTCTATAACTTCCTGATTGGTCCCTGAGTTGTTTACAACTAAACAGACTGTGTCTGCAACTTCCTTATTGGTCCCTGAGTTGTTTACAACTAAGTGGGCTTTGTCTATAACTTCCTGATTGGTCCCTGAGTTGTTTACAACTAAACAGGCTGTGTCTGTAACTTTCTGATTGGTTCCTGAGCCATTTAAAACTAAGCGAGCTTTATCTGCAACTTCCTGATTGGTTCCTAGATTATTTATAACTCCTTAGTGGTGCTGATAACCTTTGCGTTATGGTAAACATAACGCTGATCCTCCGCTCGCAGCTCCTGCTTTTATTAGCATATCGATAACAATCCAGCTTCCTCCAATCGTTGCTTGCCCCTCGAGCTGGACACCAAAGGTGACACACAAAACGATAGCGGGGACTTATTCATTAAACTTATGCATTATGGCTGCTGGTAATTGCATGCCTCTTCCCGAGGAGATGAAGAGGAGTGGATTTGAGCATTAATTGGGACAAACTTTGAAGATTATTCTCCAGCTACAAACCTGACTGACTGACAAGCCACCAGCTGTAAAAGCTATAGGCAGTATTGTTTATTGTAAAATTATAATGGGCACCGCGCAATAAGCGAGATCATAAAATCATATTGTTTTTTTTTATATATGTTTAGTTTCTGAATGATCTATGGAAAGTTGTGATTGAAAAACTTCAATAATATAATATATACTCATAAACCGGATGTATCGTATGGTATTGCTGACAAACAAGAGCCATACAGCAGATGGTATGTGCAAACACTTTAGGGGCGTTCTATTGTGACACATGATGCCACCGTTGCTATTTACTTAAAATAGCTGCAGTTTGTTGTGCAATAGGATGACAGGTATCCTCATGTGAGCTGTGTTTGTTTAATAATATATTCAGAGTCAATGGTTTCCTGCAGAAAGTAAATATTGGATCGCAATACAAACAGTTACGAAACTCTGGAGAGGAAATCTTGTCACCTTCCAGCTTTTGCTAGAGCCACTTACAGCCCATGGTTACAAGGCAGAATGAACCATCTAGCAGTTTACTAGTTTCCTGATTTTTTAATGTATTAACCTTTTAAAGCTGACAGACTCTATTCAAACACAACTAAATACCCCAAATTTGTCTTTCGTGATACAGCATACACGACTTTAAACAAGTTTCCCATTTACGTTTGTTGTCAAATGCACTTTGTGCTCTTGGTATCCTTTGTTGACAAGTAGGTAGGTATGCACAGGAAGATGCCAATTTTAAGTTATACATATGTAAGAACACTAGATGGCAGTATTGTTTACTGCTGTATAGTTTTCTAGGCACAGGTACGCTAGAACAAAAAAAATATGATATTATTGGAATTTATTTTTTTTAATTGGTTGCTCAGTCTGAGTCATGAAAAATGTTGGGTTGTATGTTCCTTAAGCGAAAAGCAAATGTATTGCACAATAGGGCCATTATTGTTTACGTTAGCATGACCTTAAAGGGCCATAATACCCAAATGTTTAAACACTTGAAAGTGATGCAGCATAGCTGTAAAAAGCTGACTAGAAAATATCTCCTGAACATCTCTATGTAAAAAAGAAAGATATTTTACCTCAAAAGTTCCTCAGTAGCCACCTCCCATTGTAAAGGATTTCTAAGCAGCATTTTAGTGTGTCTGTCCCGGGACAACTGAAGGCACTAGCATCGTGCACTCTCATATTATTTCACCAATGAGGTAAAGGAAGCTTACTATGAAATCTCATGAGAGTTAAGTCAAATCTCATGAGATCACAGTAAGAGTTCATGACCTCAGCACTGCTGATGCTGATTGGCTGCTGTTCATTTCTTCATTTTTCTTTCATGTAATTAACAAGAGTCCATGAGCTAGTGACGTATGGGATATACATTCCTACCAGGAGGGGCAAAGTTTCCCAAACCTTAAAATGCCTATAAATACACCCCTCACCACACCCACAAATCAGTTTTTACAAACTTTGCCTCCAAGGGAGGTGGTGAAGTAAGTTTGTGCTAGATTCTACGTTGATATGCGCTCCGCAGCAAGTTGGAGCCCGGTTTTCCTCTCAGCGTGCAGTGAATGTCAGAGGGATGTGAGGAGAGTATTGCCTATTGAATGCAGTGATCTCCTTCTACGGGGTCTATTTCATAAGGTTCTCTGTTATCGGTCGTAGAGATTCATCTCTTACCTCCCTTTTCAGATCGACGATATACTCTTATATTTACCATTTCCTCTACTGATTCTCGTTTCAGTACTGGTTTGGCTTTCTACAAACATGTAGATGAGTGTCCTGGGGTAAGTAAGTCTTATTTTCTGTGACACTCTAAGCTATGGTTGGGCACTTTATTTATAAAGTTCTAAATATATGTATTCAAACATTTATTTGCCTTGACTCAGAATGTTCAACTTTCCTTATTTCAGACAGTCAGTTTCATATTTGGGATTATGCTTTAAATTATCATATTTTGTCTTACCTCAAAAATTTGACTTTTTTCCCTGTGGGCTGTTAGGCTCGCGGGGGCTGAAAATGCTTCATTTTATTGCGTCATTTTTGGCGCGGATTTTTTTTGGCGCAAAAATTCATTTCCGTTTCCGGCGTCATACGTGTCGCCGGAAGTTGCGTCATTTTTTGACGTTATTTTGCGCCAAAAATGTCGGCGTTCCGGATGTGGCGTCATTTTTGGCGCCAAAAGCATTTAGGCGCCAAATAATGTGGGCGTCTTATTTGGCGCCAAAAAATATGGGCGTCGCTTTTGTCTCCACATTATTTCAGTCTCATTTTCATTTGCTTCTGGTTGCTAGAAGCTTGATGTTTGGCATTTTTTTCCCATTCCTGAAACTGTCTTATAAGGAATTTGATTTATTTTGCTTTATATGTTGTTTTTTCTCTTACATATTGCAAGATGTCTCACGTTGCATCTGAGCCAGAAGATACTACAGGAAAACCACTGCCTGCTGGATCTACCAAAGCTAAGTGTATCTGCTGTAAACTTTTGGTAGCTATTTCTCCAGCTGTTGTTTGTATTAATTGTCATGACAAACTTGTTAAAGCAGATAATATTTCCTTTAGTGATGTACCATTGCCTGTTGCAGTTCCCTCAACATCTAAGGTGCAGAATGTTCCTGATAACATAAGAGATTTTGTTTCTGAATCCATAAAGAAGGCTTTGTCTGTTATTTCTCCTTCTAGTAAACGTAAAAAGTCTTTTAAATCTTCTCTCTCTACAGATGAATTTTTAAATGAACACCATCATTCTGATTCTTTGGACTCTTCTAGTTCAGAGGATTCTGTCTCAGAGATTGATGCTGATAAATCTTCATATTTATTTAAGATGGAATTTATTCGCTCTTTACTTAAAGAAGTACTAATTGCTTTAGAAATAGAGGATTCTAGTCCTCTTGATACTAATTCTATACGTTTGGATAAGGTTTTTAAAGCTCCTGCGGTTATTCCAGAAGTCTTTCCTGTTCCTAATGCTATTTCTGCAGTAATTGCTAAGGAATGGGATAAATTGGGTAATTCATTTACTCCTTCTAAACGTTTTAAGCAATTATATCCTGTTCCGCCTGACAGGTTAGAATTTTGGGACAAAATCCCTAAAGTTGATGGGGCTATTTCTACCCTTGCTAAACGTACTACCATTCCTACGTCAGATGGTACCTCGTTTAAGGATCCTTTAGATAGAAAAATTGAATCTTTTCTAAGAAAAGCTTATCTATGTTCAGGTAATCTTCTTAGACCTGCTATATCATTGGCTGATGTTGCTGCAGCTTCAACTTTTTGGTTGGAAACTCTAGCGCAACAAGTAACAAATCGTGATTCTCATGATATTATTATTCTTCTCCAGCATGCTAATAATTTCATCTGTGATGCCATTTTTGATATTATTAGAGTTGATGTTAGATTTATGTCTCTGGCTATCTTAGCCAGAAGAGCTTTATGGCTTAAGACTTGGAATGCTGATATGGCTTCTAAATCAACTCTACTTTCCATTTCTTTTCAGGGAAACAAATTATTTGGTTCTCAGTTGGATTCTATTATTTCAACTGTTACTGGTGGGAAAGGAACTTTTTTACCACAGGATAAAAAATCTAAAGGTAAAAACAGGGCTAACAATCGTTTTCGTTCCTTTCGTTTCAACAAAGAACAAAAGCCTGATCCTTCGTCCTCAGGAGCAGTTTCAGTTTGGAAACCATCTCCAGTCTGGAATAAATCCAAGCCTGCTAGAAAGGCAAAGCCTGCTTCTAAGTTCACATGAAGGTACGGCCCTCATTCCAGTTCAGCTGGTAGGGGGCAGGTTACGTTTTTTCAAAGAAATTTGGATCAAATCTGTTCACAATCTTTGGATTCAGAACATTGTTTCAGAAGGGTACAGAATTGGTTTCAAGATGAGACCTCCTGCAAAGAGATTTTTTCTTTCCCATGTCCCAGTAAATCCAGTGAAAGCTCAAGCATTTCTGAATTGTGTTTCAGATCTAGAGTTGGCTGGAGTAATTATGCCAGTTCCAGTTCCGGAACAGGGGATGGGGTTTTATTCAAATCTCTTCATTGTACCAAAGAAGGAGAATTCCTTCAGACCAGTTCTGGATCTAAAATTATTGAATCGTTATGTAAGGATACCAACGTTCAAGATGGTAACTGTAAGGACTATATTGCCTTTTGTTCAGCAAGGGAATTATATGTCCACAATAGATTTACAGGATGCATATCTGCATATTCCGATTCATCCAGATCATTATCAGTTCCTGAGATTCTCTTTTCTAGACAAGCATTACCAATTTGTGGCTCTACCGTTTGGCCTTGCTACAGCTCCAAGAATTTTCACAAAGATTCTCGGTGCCCTTCTGTCTGTAATCAGAGAACAGGGTATTGTGGTATTTCCTTATTTGGACGATATCTTGGTACTTGCTCCGTCTTTACATTTAGCAGAGTCTCATACGAATCGACTTGTGTTGTTTCTTCAAGATCATGGTTGGAGGATCAATTTACCAAAAAGTTCTTTGATTCCTCAAACAAGGGTAACCTTTCTGGGTTTCCAGATAGATTCAGTGTCCATGACTCTGTCTTTAACAGACAAGAGACGTCTAAAATTGATTACAGCTTGTCGAAACCTTCAGTCACAATCATTCCCTTCGGTAGCCTTATGCATGGAAATTCTAGGTCTTATGACTGCTGCATCGGACGCGATCCCCTTTGCTCGTTTTCACATGCGACCTCTTCAGCTCTGTATGCTGAACCAATGGTGCAGGGATTACACGAAGATATCTCAATTAATATCTTTAAAACCGATTGTTCGACACTCTCTAACGTGGTGGACAAATCACCATCGTTTAATTCAGGGGGCTTCTTTTGTTCTTCCGTCCTGGACTGTAATTTCAACAGATGCAAGTCTCACAGGTTGGGGAGCTGTGTGGGGATCTCTGACGGCACAAGGAGTTTGGGAATCTCAGGAGGTGAGATTACCGATCAATATTTTGGAACTCCGTGCAATTTTCAGAGCTCTTCAGTTTTGGCCTCTTCTGAAGAGAGAATCGTTCATTTGTTTTCAGACAGACAATGTCACAACTGTGGCATACATCAATCATCAAGGAGGGACTCACAGTCCTCTGGCTATGAAAGAAGTATCTCGAATTTTGGTTTGGGCGGAATCCAGCTCCTGTCTAATCTCTGCGGTTCATATCCCAGGTGTAGACAATTGGGAAGCGGATTATCTCAGTCGCCAAACGTTGCATCCGGGCGAATGGTCTCTTCACCCAGAGGTATTTCTTCAGATTGTTCAATTGTGGGGGCTCCCAGAGATAGATCTGATGGCCTCTCATCTAAACAAGAAACTTCCCAGGTATCTGTCCAGATCCCGGGATCCTCAGGCGGAGGCAGTGGATGCATTATCACTTCCTTGGAAGTATCATCCTGCCTATATCTTTCCGCCTCTAGTTCTTCTTCCAAGAGTAATCTCCAAGATTCTGAGGGAATGCTCGTTTGTTCTGCTAATAGCTCCGGCATGGCCTCACAGGTTTTGGTATGCGGATCTTGTCCGGATGGCATCTTGCCAGCCATGGACTCTTCCGTTAAGACCAGACCTTCTGTCACAAGGTCCTTTTTTCCATCCGGATCTGAAATCCTTAAATTTAAAGGTATGGAGATTGAACGCTTGATTCTTGGTCATAGAGGTTTCTCTGACTCCGTGATTAATACTATGTTACAGGCTCGTAAATCTGTATCTCGAGAGATATATTATAGAGTCTGGAAGACTTATATTTCATGGTGTCTTTCTCATCATTTTTCTTGGCATTCTTTTAGAATACCGAGAATTTTACAATTTCTTCAGGATGGTTTGGATAAGGGTTTGTCCGCAAGTTCTTTGAAAGGACAAATCTCTGCTCTTTCTGTTCTTTTTCACAGAAAGATTGCTATTCTTCCTGATATTCATTGTTTTGTACAAGCTTTGGTTCGTATAAAACCTGTCATTAAGTCAATTTCTCCTCCTTGGAGTTTGAATTTGGTTCTGGGAGCTCTTCAAGCTCCTCCGTTTGAACCTATGCATTCATTGGACATTAAATTACTTTCTTGGAAAGTTTTGTTCCTTTTGGCCATCTCTTCTGCTAGAAGAGTTTCTGAATTATCTGCTCTTTCGTGTGAGTCTCCTTTTCTGATTTTTCATCAGGATAAGGCGGTGTTGCGAACTTCTTTTGAATTTTTACCTAAAGTTGTGAATTCCAACAACATTAGTAGAGAAATTGTGGTTCCTTCATTATGTCCTAATCCTAAGAATTCTAAGGAGAAATCATTGCATTCTTTGGATGTTGTTAGAGCTTTGAAATATTATGTTGAAGCTACGAAATCTTTCCGTAAGACTTCTAGTCTATTTGTTATCTTTTCCGGTTCTAGGAAAGGCCAGAAAGCTTCTGCCATTTCTTTGGCATCTTGGTTGAAATCTTTAATTCATCTTGCCTATGTTGAGTCGGGTAAAACTCCGCCTCAAAGAATTACAGCTCATTCTACTAGGTCAGTATCTACTTCCTGGGCGTTTAGGAATGAAGCTTCGGTTGACCAGATCTGCAAAGCAGCAACTTGGTCTTCTTTGCATACTTTTACTAAATTCTACCATTTTGATGTATTTTCTTCTTCTGAAGCAGTTTTTGGTAGAAAAGTTCTTCAGGCAGCGGTTTCAGTTTGAATCTTCCGCTTATGTTTTTTGTTAAACTTTATTTTGGGTGTGGATTATTTTCAGCAGGAATTGGCTGTCTTTATTTTATCCCTCCCTCTCTAGTGACTCTTGTGTGGAAAGATCCACATCTTGGGTAGTCATTATCCCATACGTCACTAGCTCATGGACTCTTGTTAATTACATGAAAGAAAACATAATTTATGTAAGAACTTACCTGATAAATTCATTTCTTTCATATTAACAAGAGTCCATGAGGCCCACCCTTTTTTGTGGTGGTTATGATTTTTTTGTATAAAGCACAATTATTCCAATTCCTTATTTTATATGCTTCGCACTTTTTCTTATCACCCCACTTCTTGGCTATTCGTTAAACTGATTTGTGGGTGTGGTGAGGGGTGTATTTATAGGCATTTTAAGGTTTGGGAAACTTTGCCCCTCCTGGTAGGAATGTATATCCCATACGTCACTAGCTCATGGACTCTTGTTAATATGAAAGAAATGAATTTATCAGGTAAGTTCTTACATAAATTATGTTTTTTAAATTTTTTTACCTGCAGCTGGGAGCAGCTGAGTATAACTTTTTACACAGAACTTACTCTGCTGAGCTGAGGAGATTGTGAGGTAAAATATCTTCCTTTTTTACATAGAGATGCTCAGGTGATATTTTCCTGTCAGCTTTTTACAGTTATACTGCATCAGTTTACAGTGATTTAGCATATGAGTATTATGTCCCTTTAATGCAGTGGAGATTTTAGGAGGTGCTGGGGGTTACAAGGCATCCATAATAGATGACGTAGTAACCCCATTTCTAAAAGTTTCAAGAACCATAATTGTTTCCCCTCCACCAGTACCACCCTACACCTTTGTTATGTAGCTGTCCAATTTAGTATTTTTTATTTTTTATAATTGTAGATTTAATTTTTTTTAAAGAGTAATTTAATTTATTTAATTTGTAGTTATTTTAATTTTAGTCTAATAGTTATGCCCATACAAATGCCCTTTTCAGGGCAATGGGTAGATTAGGTTTTAATTTTATTTTTATTTTGTGGGTTTGGGGGGTTGGGAGTTTATATGAAAAGCTCTGTAATGCAGCCCCATTGATGTCTTTGGGGAAAAAAAGTTAAGTTTAAACCTAACACCCTAACATAAACCCCACGTCTAAACACCCCTAATCTGCTGCCCCCGACATCGCCAACACCTACATAATGTTATTAACCCCTAATCTGCTGCTTCCGATATTGCCACCACCTAAATAAATCTATTAACCCCTAATCTGCCGCTCCCAATGTTTCCGCCACTATACTAAAGTTATTAACCCCTATTCCCCCGCACCCCAACATCGCCCACACTATAATAAAGATATTAACTCCTATTCCGCCGCTCCCCAACATCGCCGCCACTAAATAAACTTATTAACCCCTAAACTGCCAGCCCCTAACTTTAACAATTAAAATAGATCTAAATTAAAGTTACTATTATGAACTAAATAATACCTATTTAAAACTAAATACATACCTGTGAAATAAAACCTAAGATAGCTACTATATAATTTATTGTTATATTGTAGCTAGCTTAGGTTTTATTTTTATTTCACAGGTAAATTTGTATTTATTTTAACTAGGTAGTTAGTAAATAGTTATACTGTAGCTAGCTTAGGTTTTATTTTTATTTCACAGGTAAATTTGTATTTATTTTAACTAGGTAGACTAGTTAGTAAATAGTTATTAACGATTTAATAACTACCTAGTTAAAATAAATACAAAATTACCTGTCAAATAAAACCTAAGCTGCCTTACACTAAAACCTTACATTACAAAAATAAAAAAAACTACCATTACAAAAAATAACAAACAAAATTATCCAAAACAATAAAAATTATTCCTATTCTAATACCCTGTTAAAAAAACCAAAACAAAACCAAAAAAAAACCCCTAATCTATAATAAACTACCAAGGGCCCTTAAAATGGCCTTTTGTAGGGCATTGCCCTAAAGAAATGAGCTCTTTTTCTACAAAAGAAAAACAAACACCCCCTAACAGTATACAAACCCCCACCATCAAACCCACAAAATAAAAATAAAGTTAAACCTAATCTACCCATTGATCTGAAAAGGGCATTTGTATGGGCATTGTCCTTAAAATGGCATTCAGCTCTTTTGCTGCCCATTAAAAATAAAAAATGGCTATTCTAAAAAAAAACACACCCCAAAACGGAAAAAAAACATTACACAAAATAACAAACAAACGGCTAGATTACGAGTTTTGCGTTAGAGGCTATGCGGTGCTAACGAGCAGTTTATGCTCACTGCTCACTTACAGACAGCGCTGGTATTACGGGTTTTTACAAACCCGGCGTTAAAAGACAAGAAGTGAGCGTTGAGCAAAATTTTGCTCCACATCTCACTCCAATACCAGCGCTGCTTACGTTAGAGGTGAGATGGTGTAACGTGCTCGTGCAAGATTTCCCCATAGGGATCAACGGAGAGAGCCGGCTGAAAAAAAGTCTAACACCTGAAAAAAGCAGCGTTTAGCTCCTAACGCAGCCCCATTGATTCCTATGGGGAAATAAAATTTATGTCTACACCCTAAAAATGAACCCCAAATCTAAACACCCCTAATCTGCCGCCCCCAACATCGCCGACACCTACATTATATTATTAACCCCTAATCTGCCGCTCCGGACACCACCGCCACCTACATTATACTTATTAACCCCTAATCTGCTGCCCCCGACATCGCCGCCACCTACATTATATTATTATTTTTATGCAAATTGTGCCACACAATATGCAGTATACCTCCTTACTTGCAAACTTTGCTCCTGTCAGTATGTTGGTAAGAACTCCCGCCATGTTAGAACTAGGTTCAATGAACATGTTAGGGATGTTAAGAACTATGATGCAGACTCTGCAGTTGCTAATCATTTTAATAATTTTCATTTTTCCAATGTAGCCAATCTGTTATTACAAATAATTGATGTTGCCACAGTCCCTCTCAGAGGTGGCAACAAGTCCAAAATTTTGGAAAAGAAAGAGCTATATTGGATTTTGAAACTAAAAACACGCTATCCATCAGGTATGAACAGAGAATGTGATGTTAGTTATTTTATAGATGACTGATCTAGCATACAGATTTCATAGTATGATATATCAACATTATTATTATTAATTATCAGCAATTATTTTTTAAGGGCCAAATTTATATATCTGCATGGAATATTATACAACACTGACATGAGTTTGACCTCTGTGCAACCTATCTTTGCTATCTAACCTTTTTGGTTGTTGAAGTGCATATTGCTCTATATATATTATTCATATATCTTTCTTTCATGTAATTAGCAAGAGTCCATGAGCTAGTGACGTATGGGATATACATTCCTACCAGGAGGGGCAAAGTTTCCCAAACCTCAAAATGCCTATAAATACACCCCTCACCACACCCACAATTCAGTTTTACAAACTTTGCCTCCGATGGAGGTGGTGAAGTAAGTTTGTGCTAGATTCTACGTTGATATGCGCTCCGCAGCAGGTTGGAGCCCGGTTTTCCTCTCAGCGTGCAGTGAATGTCAGAGGGATGTGAGGAGAGTATTGCCTATTTGAATGCAGTGATCTCCTTCTACGGGGTCTATTTCATAGGTTCTCTGTTATCGGTCGTAGAGATTCATCTCTTACCTCCCTTTTCAGATCGACGATATACTCTTATATATACCATTACCTCTGCTGATTTTTGTTTCAGTACTGGTTTGGCTTTCTACAAACATGTAGATGAGTGTCCTGGGGTAAGTAAATCTTATTTTCTGTGACACTCTAAGCTATGGTTGGGCACTTTATTTATAAAGTTCTAAATATATGTATTCAAACATTTATTTGCCTTGACTCAGAATGTTCAACATTCCTTATTTTCAGACAGTCAGTTTCATATTTGGGATAATGCATTTGAATCAATAATTTTTTCTTACCTTAAAAATTTGACTTTTTTTCCCTGTGGGCTGTTAGGCTCGCGGGGGCTGAAAATGCTTCATTTTATTGCGTCATTCTTGGCGCAGACTTTTTTGGCGCAAAAAATCTTTTCTGTTTCCGGCGTCATACGTGTCGCCGGAAGTTGCGTCATTTTTTGACGTCCTTTTGCGCCAAAAATGTCGGCGTTCCGGATGTGGCGTCATTTTTGGCGCCAAAAAGCATTTAGGCGCCAAACAATGTGGGCGTATTATTTGGCGCCAAAAAATATGGGCGTCGCTTTTGTCTCCACATTATTTCAGTCTCATTTTTTCTTTGCTTCTGGTTACTAGAAGCTTGTTTATTGGCATTTTTTCCCATTCCTGAAACTGTCATTTAAGGAATTTGATCAATTTTGCTTTATATGTTGTTTTTTTTTCTCTTACATATTGCAAGATGTCTCACGTTGCATCTGAGTCAGAAGATACTTCAGGAAAATCGCTGTCTAGTGCTGGAACTACCAAAGCTAAGTGTACCTGCTGTAAACTTTTGGTAGCTATTCCTCCGGCTGTTGTTTGTATTAATTGTCATGACAAACTTGTTAAAGCAGATAATATTTCCTTTAGTAATGTACCATTGCCTGTTGCAGTTCCCTCAACATCTAAGGTGCAGAATGTTCCTGATAACATAAGAGATTTTGTTTCTGAATCCATCAAGAAGGCTATGTCTGTTATTTCTCCTTCTAGTAAACATAAAAAATCTTTTAAAAACTTCTCTCTCTACAGATGAATTTTTAAATGAACATCATCATTCTGATTCTGATGACTCTTCTGGTTCAGAGGATTCTGTCTCAGAGATTGATGCTGATAAATCTTCATATTTATTTAAAATGGAATTTATTCGTTCTTTACTTAAAGAAGTACTAATTGCTTTAGAAATAGAGGATTCTGGTCCTCTTGATACTAAATCTAAACGTTTAGATAAGGTATTTAAATCTCCTGTGGTTATTCCAGAAGTTTTTCCTGTTCCTAATGCTATTTCTGAAGTAATTTCCAGAGAATGGGATAAATTGGGTAATTCATTTACTCCTTCTAAACGTTTTAAGCAATTATATCCTGTGCCGTCTGACAGATTAGAATTTTGGGACAAAATCCCTAAAGTCGATGGGGCTATTTCTACCGTTCCTAAACGTACTACTATTCCTACGTCAGATGGTACTTCGTTTAAAGATCCTTTAGATAGGAAAATTGAATCCTTTCTAAGAAAAGCTTATCTGTGTTCAGGTAATCTTCTTAGACCTGCTATATCTTTGGCTGATGTTGCTGCAGCTTCAACTTTTTGGTTGGAGACTTTAGCGCAACAAGTAACAGATCATAATATTATTATTCTTCTTCAGCATGCTAATAATTTTATCTGTGATGCCATTTTTGATATTATCAGAGTTGATGTCAGGTTTATGTCTCTAGCTATTTTAGCTAGAAGAGCTTTATGGCTTAAATCTTGGAATGCTGATATGGCTTCTAAATCAACTCTACTTTCCATTTCTTTCCAGGGTAACAAATTATTTGGTTCTCAGTTGGATTCTATTATCTCAACTGTTACTGGTGGAAAAGGAACTTTTTTACCACAGGATAAAAAATCTAAGGGTAAAAACAGGGCTAATAATCGTTTTCGTTCCTTTCGTTTCAACAAAGAACAAAAGCCTGATCCTTCATCCTCAGGAGCAGTTTCAGTTTGGAAACCATCTCCAGTCTGGAATAAATCCAAGCCTTCTAGAAAGGCAAAGCCTGCTTCTAAGTCCACATGAAGGTGCGGCCCTCATTCCAGCTCAGCTGGTAGGGGGCAGGTTACGTTTTTTCAAGGAAATTTGGATCAATTCTGTTCACAATCTTTGGATTCAGAACATTGTTTCAGAAGGGTACAGAATTGGTTTCAAGATGAGACCTCCTGCAAAGAGATTTTTTCTTTCCCATGTCCCAGTAAGTCCAGTGAAAGCTCAAGCATTTCTGAATTGTGTTTCAGATCTAGAGTTGGCTGGAGTAATTATGCCAGTTCCAGTTCTGGAACAGGGGATGGGGTTTTATTCAAATCTCTTCATTGTACCAAAGAAGGAGAATTCCTTCAGACCAGTTCTGGATCTAAAAATATTGAATCGTTATGTAAGGATACCAACGTTCAAAATGGTAACTGTAAGGACTATCTTGCCTTTTGTTCAGCAAGGGCATTTTATGTCCACAATAGATTTACAGGATGCATATCTGCATATTCAGATTCATCCAGATCATTATCAGTTCCTGAGATTCTCTTTTCTGGACAAGCATTACCAGTTTGTGGCTCTGCCGTTTGGCCTAGCTACAGCTCCAAGAATTTTTACAAAGGTTCTCGGTGCCCTTCTGTCTGTAATCAGAGAACAGGGTATTGTGGTATTTCCTTATTTGGACGATATCTTGGTACTTGCTCAGTCTTTACATTTAGCAGAATCTCATACGAATCGACTTGTGTTGTTTCTTCAAGATCATGGTTGGAGGATCAATTCACCAAAAAGTTCATTGATTCCTCAGACAAGGGTAACCTTTCTGGGTTTCCAGATAGTTTCAGTGTCCATGACTCTGTCTTTAACAGACTAGAGACGTCTAAAATTGATTTCAGCTTGTCGAAACCTTCAGTCACAATCATTCCCTTCGGTAGCCTTATGCATGGAAATTCTAGGTCTTATGACTGCTGCATCGGACACGATCCCCTTTGCTCGTTTTCACATGCGACCTCTTCAGCTCTGTATGCTGAATCAATGGTGCAGGGATTACACAAAGATATCTCAATTAATATCTTTAAAACCGATTGTACGACACTCTCTAACGTGGTGGACAGATCACCATCGTTTAATTCAGGGGGCTTCTTTTGTGCTTCCGACCTGGACTGTAATTTCAACAGATGCAAGTCTCACAGGTTGGGGAGCAGTGTGGGGATCTCTGACGGCACAAGGAGTTTGGGAATCTCAGGAGGTGAGATTACCGATCAATATTTTGGAACTCCGTGCAATTTTCAGAGCTCTTCAGTCTTGGCCTCTTCTGAAGAGAGAATCGTTCATTTGTTTTCAGACAGACAATGTCACTACGGTGGCATACATCGATCATCAAGGAGGGACTCACAGTCCTCTGGCTATGAAAGAAGTATCTCGAATTCTGGTTTGGGCGGAATCCAGCTCCTGTCTAATCTCTGCGGTTCATATCCCAGGTATAGACAATTGGGAAGCGGATTATCTCAGTCGCCAAACGTTGCATCCGGGCGAATGGTCTCTTCACCCAGAGGTATTTCTTCAGATTGTTCAAATGTGGGAGATTCCAGAAATAGATCTGATGGCGTCTCATCTAAACAAGAAACTTCCCAGGTATCTGTCCAGATCCCGGGATCCTCAGGCAGAAGCAGTGGATTCATTATCACTTCCTTGGAAGTATCATCCTGCTTATATCTTTCCGCCTCTAGTTCTTCTTCCAAGAGTAATCTCCAAGATTCTGAAGGAATGCTCGTTTGTTCTGCTGGTAGCTCCGGCATGGCCTCACAGGTTTTGGTATGCGGATCTTGTCCGGATGGCGTCTTGCCATCCGTGGACTCTTCCGCTACGACCAGACCTTCTGTCGCAAGGTCCTTTTTTCCATCAGGATCTCAAATCCTTAAATTTAAAGGTATGGAGATTGAACGCTTGATTCTTGGTCAAAGAGGTTTCTCTGACTCTGTGATTAATACTATGTTACAGGCTCGTAAATCTGTATCCAGAGAGATATATTATAGAGTCTGGAAGACTTATATTTCTTGGTGTCTTTCTCATCATTTTTCTTGGCATTCTTTTAGAATTCCGAGAATTTTACAGTTTCTTCAGGATGGTTTAGATAAAGGTTTATCCGCAAGTTCTTTGAAAGGACAAATCTCTGCTCTTTCTGTTCTTTTTCACAGAAAGATTGCTAATCTTCCTGATATTCATTGTTTTGTACAAGCTTTGGTTCGTATAAAACCTGTCATTAAGTCAATTTCTCCTCCTTGGAGTTTGAATTTGGTTCTGGGGGCTCTTCAAGCTCCTCCGTTTGAACCTATGCATTCATTGGACATTAAATTACTTTCTTGGAAAGTTTTGTTCCTTTTGGCAATCTCTTCTGCCAGAAGAGTTTCTGAATTATCTGCTCTTTCTTGTGAGTCTCCTTTTCTGATTTTTCATCAGGATAAGGCAGTGTTGCGAACTTCTTTTGAATTTTTACCTAAAGTTGTGAATTCTAACAACATTAGTAGAGAAATTGTGGTTCCTTCATTATGTCCTAATCCTAAGAATTCTAAGGAGAAATCATTGCATTCTTTGGATGTTGTTAGAGCTTTGAAATATTATGTTGAAGCTACTAAGTCTTTCCGAAAGACTTCTAGTCTATTTGTTATCTTTTCTGGTTCTAGAAAAGGCCAGAAAGCTTCTGCCATTTCTTTGGCATCTTGGTTGAAATCTTTAATTCATCTTGCCTATGTTGAGTCGGGTAAAACTCCGCCTCAAAGGATTACAGCTCATTCTACTAGGTCAGTTTCTACTTCCTGGGCGTTTAGGAATGAAGCTTCGATTGATCAGATTTGCAAAGCAGCGACTTGGTCCTCTTTGCATACTTTTACTAAATTCTACCATTTTGATGTATTTTCTTCTTCTGAAGCAGTTTTTGGTAGAAAAGTACTTCAGGCAGCGGTTTCAGTTTGAATCTTCTGCTTATGTTTTTCATTAAACTTTATTTTGGGTGTGGATTATTTTCAGCAGGAATTGGCTGTCTTTATTTTATCCCTCCCTCTCTAGTGACTCTTGCGTGGAAAGATCCACATCTTGGGTAATCATTATCCCATACGTCACTAGCTCATGGACTCTTGCTAATTACATGAAAGAAAACATAATTTATGTAAGAACTTACCTGATAAATTCATTTCTTTCATATTAGCAAGAGTCCATGAGGCCCGCCCTTTTTTTGGGGTGGTTATGATTTTTGTATAAAGCACAATTATTCCAATTCCTTATTTTATATGCTTTCGCACTTTTTTATCACCCCACTTCTTGGCTATTCGTTAAACTGAATTGTGGGTGTGGTGAGGGGTGTATTTATAGGCATTTTGAGGTTTGGGAAACTTTGCCCCTCCTGGTAGGAATGTATATCCCATACGTCACTAGCTCATGGACTCTTGCTAATATGAAAGAAATGAATTTATCAGGTAAGTTCTTACATAAATTATGTTTTTTCTAAGTGGTCTCATTAGTATGTAGTATCCTTTGTTAAAAGATTTATGGTAGATGAGGTCCTTATAGTTACAACAATATGTTCATATATTTGTCATCAGTGGGAATATCCTGTATATATAGCACATTTAAAATAACTCTGTGTCCATATTGGGTTTTCTATGGCATAGATTTAGAGTTGGGCGGTAGCCGTCAAAACCAGCGTTAGAGGCTCCTAACGCTGGTTTTTACCGCCCTCTGGTATTTGGAGTCAGTCAGGAAAGGGTCTAACGCTCACTTTCCAGCCGCGACTTTTCCATACCGCAGATCCCCCTACGCCATTTGCGTATCCTATCTTTTCAATGGGATCTTCTAACGCCGGTATTTAGAGTCGTGGCTGAAGTGAGCGTTAGAAATCTAACGACAAGACTCCAGCCGCAAAAAAAAGTCAGTAGTTAAGAGCTTTTTGGGCTAACGCCGGTTTATAAATCTCTTAACTACTGTGCTCTAAAGTACACTAACACCCATAAACTACCTATGTACCCCTAAACCGAGGTCCCCCCACATCGCCGCCACTCTATTAAAATTTTTTAACCCCTAATCTGCCGCTCCGTACCCCGCCGCCAGCTACGTTATCCCTATGTACCCCTAATCTGCTGCCCCTAACATCGCCAACCACTATGTTATATTTATTAACCCCTAATCTGCCGCCCCCGCTATCGCTGACACCTGCATATTATTATTAACCCCTAATCTTCCGCTCCATACACCGCCGCAACCTATATTATACCTATGTACCCCTAATCTGCTGACCCTAACACCGCCGACCCCTATATTATATTTATTAACCCCTAATCTGCCCCCCACAACGTCGCCTCCACCTACCTACAATAATTAACCCCTAATCTGCCGACCGCATCTCACCGCTACTATAATAAAGTTATTAACCCCTAATCCGCCTCACTCCCGCCTCACTAACCCTATAAGAAATAGTATTAACCCCTGATCTGCCCTCCCTAACATCGCCGACACCTAACTTCAATTATTAACCCCTAATCTGCCGACCGGAGCTGGCCGCTACTATAATAAATGTATTAACCCCTAAAGCTAAGTCTAACCCTAACACTAACACCCCCCTAAGTTAAATATAATTTAAATCTAACTAAATAAATTAACTCTTATTAAATAAATTATTCCTATTTAAAGCTAAATACTTACCTGTAAAATAAACCCTAATATAGCTACAATATAACGAATAATTATATTGTAGCTATTTTAGGATTAATATTTATTTTGCAGGCAACTTTGTAATTATTTTAACCAGGTACAATAGCTATTAAATAGTTAATAACTATTTAATAGCTAAAATAGTTAAAATAATAACAAAATTACCTGTAAAATAAATACTAACCTAAGTTACAATTAAACCTAACACTACACTATCATTAAATAAATTAAATACAATGCCTACAATTATCTACAATTAAACCTAACACTACACTATCAATAAATTAATTAAATACAATACCTACAAATAACTACAATTAAATAAACTAACTAAAGTACAAAAAATAAAAAAGAACTAATTTACAAAAAATAAAAAAATATTTACAAACATTAGAAAAATATTACAACAATTTTAAACTAATTACACCTACTCTAAGCCCCCTAATAAAATAACAAAGACCCCCAAAATAAAAAAATGCCCTACCCTATTCTAAATTTAAAAAGTTCAAAGCTCTTTTACCTTACCAGCCCTGAAAAGGGCCCTTTGCGGGGCATGCCCCAAAGAATTCAGCTCTTTTGCCTGTAAAAAAAACATACAATACCCCCCCCCAACATTACAACCCACCACCCACATACCCCTAATCTAACCCAAACCCCCCTTAAATAAACCTAACACTAAGCCCCTGAAGATCTTCCTACCTTATCTTCACCATGCCAGGTTCACCGATCGGTCCTCCAAAGTCTTGATCCAAGCCTCCGAAATCTTCATCCAAGCCCAAGCGGGGGCTGGCGATCCATCATCCGGCTGAAGTCTTCTATCAAGCGGCGGCTGAAGAGGTCCAGAAGAGGCTCCAAAGTCTTCATCCTATCCGGGAAGAAGAGGAGATCCGGACCGGCAACCATCTTGATCCAAGCGGCATCTTCTATCTTCATCCGATGATGAACGGCTCCATCTTGAAGACCTCTGACGCGGATCCATCCTCTTCTTCCGACGTCCAAATGAAGAATGAAGGTTCCTTTAAGGGACGTCATCCAAGATGGCGTCCCTCGAATTCCGATTGGCTGATAGGATTCTATCAGCCAATCGGAATTAAGGTAGGAAAATTCTGATTGGCTGATGGAATCATCCAATCAGATTCAAGTTCAATGCGATTGGCTGATTGGATCAGTCAATCAGATTGAGCTCGCATTCTATTGGCTGATCGGAACAGCCAATAGAATGCGAGCTCAATCTGATTGGCTAATCCAATCAGCCAATCGGATTGAACTTGAATCTGATTGGCTGATTCCATTAGCCAATCAGAATTTTCCGACCTTAATTCCGATTGGCTGATAGAATCCTATCAGCCAATCGGAATTCGACGGACGCCATCTTGGATGACGTCCCTTAAAGGAACCTTCATTCTTCATTTGGACGTCGGAAGAAGAGGATGGATCCGCGTCGGAGGTCTTCAAGATGGAGCCGTTCGTCATCGGATGAAGATAGAAGATGCCGCTTGGATCAAGATGGTTGCCGGTCCGGATCTCCTCTTCTTCCCGGATAGGATGAAGACTTTGGAGCCTCTTCTGGACCTCTTCAGCCGCCGCTTGATAGAAGACATCAGCCGGATGATGGATCGCCAGCCCCCGCTTGGGCTTGGATGAAGATTTCGGAGGCTTGGATCAAGACTTCGGAGGACCGATCGGTGAACCAGGCATGGTGAAGATAAGGTAGGAAGATCTTCAGGGGCTTAGTATTAGGTTTATTTAAGGGGGGTTTGGGTTAGATTAGAGGTATGTGGGTGGTGGGTTGTAATGTTGGGGGGGGTATTGTATGTTTTTTTATACAGGCAAAAGAGCTGAATTCTTTGGGGCATGCCCCGCAAAGGGCCCTTTTCAGGGCTGGTAAGGTAAAAGAGCTTTGAACTTTTTTAATTTAGAATAGGGTAGGGCATTTTTTTATTTTGGGGGTCTTTGTTATTTTATTAGGGGGCTTAGAGTAGGTGTAATTAGTTTAAAATTGTTGTAATATTTTTCTAATGTTTGTAAATATTTTTTTATTTTTTGTACTTTAGTTAGTTTATTTAATTGTAGTTATTTGTAGGTATTGTATTTAATTAATTTATTGATAGTGTAGTGTTAGGTTTAATTGTAACTTAGGTTAGGATTTATTTTACAGGTAATTTTGTTATTATTTTAACTATTTTAGCTATTAAATAGTTATTAACTATTTAATAGCTATTGTACCTGGTTAAAATAATTACAAAGTTGCCTGTAAAATAAATATAAATCCTAAAATAGCTATAATATAATTATAATTTATATTGTAGCTATATTAGGGTTTATTTTACAGGTAAGTATTTAGCTTTAAATAGGAATAATTTATTTAATAAGAGTTAATTTATTTCGTTAGATTTAAATTATATTTAATTTAGGGGGGTGTTAGTGTTAGGGTTAGACTTAGCTTTAGGGGTTAATACATTTATTATAGTAGCGGCGAGCTCTGGTCGGCAGATTAGGGGTTAATAATTGAAGTTAGGTGTCAGCGATGTTAGGGAGGGCAGATTAGGGGTTAATACTATTTATTATAGGGTTAGTGAGGCGGGAGTGAGGCAGATTAGGGGTTAATAACTTTATTATAGTAGCGGTGAGATGCGGTCGGCAGATTAGGGGTTAATAAGTGTAGGTAGGTAGCGGCGACGTTGGGGGCGGCAGATTAGGGGTTAATAAATATAATATAGGGGTCGGCGGTGTTAGGGGCAGCAGATTAAGGGTACATAGGGATAATGTAGGTGGCGGCGGTGTACGGAGCGGCAGATTAGGGGTTAAAAATAATATGCAGGGGTCGGCAGATTAGGGGTTAATAAGTGTAAGGTTAGTGGTGTTTCGACTCGGGGTACATGTTAGGGTGTTAGGTGCAGACTTAGGAAGTGTTTCCCCATAGGAAACAATGGGGCCGCGTTAGGAGCTGAATGCTGCTTTTTTGCAGGTGTTAGGTTTTTTTTCAGCTCAAACAGCCCCATTGTTTCCTATAGGGGAATCGTGCACAAGCACGTTTTTTAAGCTGGCCGCGTCCGTAAGCACCGCTGGTATCGAGAGTTGAAGTTGCGGTAAATATGCTCTACGCTCTTTTTTTGGAGCCTAACGCAGCCCTTCTGTGAACTCTAAATACCAGCGGTATTTAAAAGGTGCGGCCAGAAAAAAGCATGCGTAGCTAACGCACCCCTTTGGCCGCAAAACTCTAAATCTAGGCGTATGTTTTTAACCTTTTCCATGTTTATATTGTACGGCTGTGAGGAGGTTAATATCTACTTCTCTGCCTATAAATAGACTAGGTTGTAACATAGACAGTAGTCTATGAGTAAGCGCCACTAGGGGGCGCGAAACGTGTCAGACTGTCCGTCCTAATCCTGTCTGTTTGCTATTTTATACTTGGTTTAATAAAGTATTTTTTTATTTTTTTATATATTTTGGTCTGTTTTTAATAGTGCCTGCTACCTGTTCGTGTGTATTATATTTATTAACCCCTAATCTGCCGCCCCCAACGTCGCCGCCACTATTCTAAATTTATTAACCCCTAAACCTTAGTCTAACCCTAACCCTAACCCCCCATAACTTAAATATAATTTAAATAAATCTAAATAAAATTCCTATCATTAACTAAATTATTCCTATTTAAAACTAAATACTTACCTATAAAATAAACCCTAAGATAGCTACAATATAACTAATAGTTACATTGTAGCTAGCTTAGGGTTTATTTTTATTTTACAGGCAAGTTTGTATTTATTTTAACTAGGTAGAATAGTTAGTAAATAGTTATTAACTATGTACTAACTACCTAGCTAAAATAAAGACAAATTTACCTGTAAAATAAAACCTAACCTAAGTTACACTAACACCTAACACTACACTATAATTAAATTAATTCCCTAAATTAAATACAATTAAATGCAATTAAATACAATTAGCTAAAGTACAACCCCCCCCCCCACTAAATTACAGAAAATAATAAACAAATTACAAGATTTTTAAACTAATTACACCTAATCTAATCCCCTAACAAAATAAAAAAGCCCCCCCCCCCCAAATTAAAAAAGCCTTACCCTACACTAAATTACAAATAGCCCTTAAAATGGCCTTTTGCGGGGCATTGCCCCAAAGTGATCAGCTCTTTTACCTGTAAAAGAAATTACAAATCCCCCCCAACATTAAACCCACCACCACACATCCAACCCTACTCTAAAACTCACCCAATACCCCCTTAAAAAAACCCCTTGAAGATCACCTTACCAGGAGAAGTCTTCATCCAACCGGGCCGAAGTCCTCAACGAAGCCGGGAGAAGTCTTCATTCAAGACGGGCAGAAGTGGTCCTCCAGACGGGCAGAAGGCTTCATCCAGATGGCATCTTCTATCTTCATCCATCTGGCGCGGAGCGGGTCCATCTTCAAGACATCTGGCGCGGAGCATCCTCTTCATCCAACGGCTAACACTGAATGAAGGTACCTTTAAGTGACGTCATCCAAGATGGCGTCCCTTCAATTCCGATTAGCTGATAGAATTCTATCAGCCATTCGGAATTAAGGTAGAAAAAATCCTATTGGCTGATGCAATCAGCCAATAGGATTGAACTTCAATCCTATTGGCTGATCCAATCAGCCAATAGGATTGAGCTGGCATTCTATTGGCTGTTCCAATCAGCCAATAGAATGCCAGCTCAATCCTATTGGCTGATTGCATCAGCCAATAGGATTTTTTATACCTTAATTCCGATTAGCTGATAGAATTCTATCAGCCAATCGGAATTGAAGGGATGCCATCTTGGATGACGTCACTTAAAGGTACCTTCATTCAGTGTTAGCTGTCGGATGAAGAGGATGCTCCGCATCGGATGTCTTGAAGATGGACCCGCTCCGCGCCGGATGGATGAATTTAGAAGATGCCGTCTGGATAAAGAATTATGCCCGTCTGGAGAACCACTTCTGCCCAGCTTGGATGAAGACTTCTTCCCTCTGGAGGACCACTTCACCCGGATTGGATGAAGACTTCTCCCGGCTTTGTTGAGGACTTCGGCCCGGTAGGATGAAGACTTGTCCCGGTAAGGTGATCTTCAAGGGGTTAGTGTTAGGTTTTTTTAAGGGGGTACTGGGTGGGTTTTAGAGTAGGGTTGTTTGTGTGGGTGGTGGGTTTTAATGTTGGGGGGGATTTGTAATTTTTTTTACAGGTACAAGAGCTGATTACTTTGGGGCAATGCCCCGCAAAAGGCCCTTTTAAGGGCTATTTGTAAATTAGTGTAGGGTAGTGCTTTTTTATTTTGGGGGGCTTTTTTATTTTGTTAGGGGGATTAGATTAGGTGTAATTAGTTTAAAAATCTTGTAATTTGTTTATTTGTTTCTGTAATTTAGTGGGGGGGGGTTGTACTTAAGCTAATTTTATTTAATTGTATTTAATTTAGAGAATTAATTTAATTATAGTGTAGTGTTAGTGTAACTTAGGTTAGATTTTATTTTACAGGTAAATTTGTATTTATTTTAGCTAGGTAGTTATTAAATAGTTAATAACTATTTAGTAACTATTCTACCTAGTTAAAATAAATACAAACTTGCCTGTAAAATAAAAATAAACCCTAAGCTAGCTACAATGTAATTAGTTATATTGTAGCAAACTTAGGGTTTATTTTACTGGTAAGTATTTCATTTTAAATAGGAATAATTTAGTTAATTATAGGAATTTTTATTTAGATTTATTTTGGTTATATTTAAGTTAGGGGGGTTAGGGTTAGACTTAGATTTAGGGGTTAATAACTGGCTTCTTTTTTGTCAGTAAGCAGGACGGTGGGCTCAGACAATGTATTGATTACAGAGCCCTAAACAACATCACTATCAAGAGTCGCTATCCCATTCCTTTGATCACTGAACTTTACGATTCACTTCAAAATGCTCCCTATTTCACCAAGCTGGACCTACGTGGGGCGTACAATATTATTTGCATCTTCCCAGGGCATACATGGATGACTGCCTTCAACACAAGATCAGGGCATTACGAATACCTCGTAATGCCTTTTGGGCTGTGTAATGCCCCTGCAGTCTTTCAAGCATTTGTCAACAATGTCTTCTGTGACCTCCTTAATCACACTGTCATCGTCTACCGGGATGATATCCTTATATTCTCTTCCACCCTTGAGAAGCATCATGAACATGTGAGACAGGTACTTCTCCGTCTCAGAGACAATTCTCTGGTAGCCAAACTAGAGAAATGTGAGTTTGATCAAGTCCAGATCCAGTTCCTTGGCTATGTCATCTCAAAGGAGGGTTTTGCCATGGATACTTCTAAGCTCACAGCATTTCTGGAATGGCCTCAACCAACTTCTTTAAAGAAACTACAGAGATTCTTGGGGTTCTCCAATTCTTACCGTAAGTTTATAAAGAACTTTTCCCAGATAATTGCTCCACTCATTGAGTTGACTAAACAGAACAAAGACTGCACAAATTCACCTCCTGAAGCCATGAATGCCTTCTCTCTTCTGAAAAAAAACTTTTGTTCTGCTCCTGTGCTCCACCATCCTGATCCTGACCTGCAGTTCGCTTTAGAGGTTGACGCCTCCGAGATTGGAGCTGGGGCAGTCTTAACCCAAAGGGATCCTTCAACTTCCAAGTTGCACCCTGTAGCCTTTTTCTCTAAACGCTTTACTCCTGCAGAGAGGAATTACGATGTGGGTAATCGTGAACTCTTAGCCATTAAGATGGCCCTGACTGAATGGCATCATTGACTAGAGGGCACCACCAACCCCATTCAAATTCTCACTGACCACAAGAATCTGACTTACCTAGAGACTGCTCATTATCTCAATCCTTGACAGGCCAGGTGGGCCTTGTTCTTTTCCCGTTTTAACTTTGTGGTCTCTTATCTTCTTGGGACCAAGAATAAAAAGGCTGATGCCCTTTCCCGTCAGTTTCTTCAGTCTAGTGAGAGACTCTCTGCTACCCTTACCCCTATACTCACACACACTTTCAACCTCTCCCTTAGCACCGGTATGTTTCCCTCATCTCTGAAACATACACTGGTCCCACCTATCCTCAAAAAACCTTCCCTTGATCCAACCTCCCCATCCAACTACCGCCCTATTTCCCTCCTCCCTCTTGCCTCAAAACTTCTCGAAAAGATAGTATATGCAGGCCTATCCCATTTCCTTACATTAAACTCCCTCCTTGACCCACTGCAATCTGGATTTTATTCCCATCACTCCACAGAGACAGCAATCATTAAGGTCACTAATGACCTACTTACAGGAAAATCAAAAGGCCACTTCTCTCTGCTTATCCTCCTTAATCTGTCCGCATCCTTTGATTATGACCACCCTGTTTTGCTCCAAACCCTCCAATCCTTTGGCATTTGTGATACAGCCCTCTCCTTGTTCTCTTCCTACCTGTCAAACCGTACCTTTAGTGTAGCCTTCTCTGGGGCCTCCTCTGCACCATCACCACTTTCTGTCGGGGGCTCTGTCCTTGGTCCCCTTCTCTTCTTAATCTCCAAATGTGACCTTGCATGCCCGATGTCTTGGGGTCACATTTGACTCAGATCTTTCTTTCACTCCTCACATTCAGTCCTTGGCTAAAGCCTGCCGCTTCCACCTTAAAACATCTCTAAATTTAGACATTTCCTTACACAAGACACAACTAAGATTTTAATCCACTCTCTCATCCTTTCCTGCCTCGATTACTGCAACTCTGTCCTCTCTGGTCTCCCCACCTAACTCCTTTACAATCCATAATGAATGCCTCTGCCAGGCTCATCTTCCTTACATGTCACTCTTCATCTGCTGCACCTCTCTGCCAATCCCTTCACTGGCTTCCTCTTGCCTCTAGGATTAAACACAAAATTCTCACTCTGACATACAAAAAGCCCTCAACTGCACTGCGCTCCCCTATATCTCAGACCTTGTCTCCAGATACTCTCTCTCTTATCCCCTTCGCTCTGCTCATGACCTCCCACTCTCCTCCTCTCTTGTTACCTCCTCACACTCCCGTTTACAGGACTTCTCCAGAATGGCTTCCATCTTGTGGAACTCTCTGCCTCCCTCCACAAGACTCTCCCCTAGTTTTGAAAGCTTCAAGCGCTCCCTAAAGACTCTACTATTCAGGGATGCATACAACCTACCGTAACCTTTCTTTATACCAGTTCCTCTCCTCCATTGCTATCCCATGAATCCCCTTTGCATGTAAGCCCAAGAGTCCAGCTGTTTGTAGATCCCCTTCTTAAGAGCTGACTACAACTACTTGGCAGGGCCCTCTACCCGTTTCATCCCTATAAATGTTTTGTTGTACTCCGCATTTGTTTATAGCGCTGCGGAATCTGTTGGCGCTCTACAAATAACCAATAATAATAATAATAGTGTCTAATATGATGTCTTATGTAGTTATATAGCTGACAAGGGCTACTAAACCATTAGTCTGATCTTAGTTCTGATGTAGGTATATAGCTGACAATGGCTACTAAACCATTAGTCTAATCTTAGTTCTGATGTAGGTATATAGCTGACAATGGCTACTAAACCATCAGTCTAATCTTAGTTCTGATGTAGGTATATGGCTGATAAGAGCTACTAAACCATTAGTCTGATCTAAGGTCTAATGTAGACATATGGCTGACAATGGCTACTAAACCATCAGTCTAATCTTAGTTCTGATGTAGGTATATGGCTGACAAGGGCTACTAGACCATTAGTCTGATCGAAGGTTTGATGTAGGCATATGGCTGACAAGGGTTACTAGACTAAGTGACATTTTTCAGAGACTTGAGGTTACTTTTATATGAGAATATAAAATGTGATGGGTTAAGAGACGTTTGAAGACTTAGTTACTGTTGGATATGATACCCAGAGGTCTATGGATTAAGAAGTTTACCACTTTTGTAGTGATTGCCTTTGCTTTTATTGTGGAGTGGAATGCTCATGCTCTCTGGCTGCTCAATGAAATGAATGACTCGTTTCATACAATATAAGACACAAATGTTAGATAAGCTGAGATAAGAGATTGTTGATATACAAAATGATCGAAACAAATGTATTCCTCATAATGATTATAAAAAATGGATTGATATTTTACAAGAAACAGTGTCATCATTCAAATTAGAATTTAATTAACTTAAAGGGACAGTCAACACCAGAATTTTTGTTGTTTTAAAAGATAGATAATCCCTTAATTACCAATTCCCCAATTTTGCATAACCAACACAGTTATAATTATACACGTTTTACCTCTGTAATTACCTTGTAACAAAGCCTCAGAAGACTGCCCCCTCATTTCAGTGCTTTTAAAAAACTTGCATTTAAGCCAATCAGAGCTGTCTCCATGGTAAAGTCACATGCAAGAGCTCAATGTTATCTATATGAAACACATGAACTAATGCCCTCTAGTGGTGAAAAACTATCAAAATGCATTTAGATTAGAGGCGGCCTTCAATTAGCATATGAACCTCCTAGGTTTAGCTTTCAACTAAGAATACCAAGAGAACAAAGCAAAATTGGTGATAAAAGTAAATTGGAAAGTTGTTTAAAATTACATGCCCTATTTGAAACATGGAAGTTTTTTTTGGACCTGACTGTCCCTTTAAGCTTGGAAAATTTGATAGGGATAGTGACAATTATCAAAATAACGCAGTATATAATTGGACAACTAGAAAATCCAGAAGGAAGGTTTACTGTATATAGAGACCCCAGGGATGATGGGGCATAAGTAGGTGTAGAACCCGTAATCAGGGTACATTTTCTGATACTGATGCAGATTCTACTGAAGATGGTTACCCCATTTTCCACAATGAGAGTCAATGTGAGTGAGGGTTCTTTTCTTTATTAGGCATTGCACTTGCAAAATATTAAATTTGGGCAAAAGTCTATCAGACATTTGTGCACGATGAGGCCGTAGTATGATGCATCCATGGCTGAAAACACCGGAGCACTAAAAGCAGGAACTGCCAAGACCCGGATGGCTACTTTAAATAGTGCTGTAAGCATAGCTCAGAACAAGAGTGCATTCTGACCTTCAGATATGCCAAGGTAGTGACTTAGCTGTTGTGCTGGAGTGGTTCCATCGTCCTTTCTCGCTTTCTTGAGATATACTGCAAACAGCCCCACCTCATCTTCAGGCTGTTGGACCTCTTTCTTTTCATCCTCAAAACAAAAAGCAGCAGATACATCCTCAACAGCATCTTGCAAGATCAGTTCTAGCAAAGAGTAAGCATAGCAGAAAGTAACAGACAAATAATACTATTACAACTAAAGATGCAGTTAGTTAAACTAAAATCTGTTTTTATTTCAGTCAATTAAAGCGTGCCATGACAGGCAAAATCTTTAAAGGGATATGAAACCCTAATTTTACTTTCATGATTCAGATAGAGCATGCAATTTTAAACAACGTTCTAATTTACTCCTATTATCAATTTTTCTTTGTTCTCTTAGTATTTTTATTGAAAAATTAGGAATGTAAGCTTAGGAGCAAGCCCATTTTTGGTTCAGCACCTGGGTAGCGCTTGCTGATTTGTGGCTAGCTACACATAAGCCACTAATCATCAAGCGCTACCGAGGTGCTGATACAAAAACGGGCTGGCTCCAAAGTTTACATTCCTGCTTTTTAAAAAAACAAAGAACCAAGAGAATGAAGAAAAATTGATAATAGGAGTAAATTAGAAAATTGTTTAAATTGTATGCTCTAAAATTGGGTTTAGTATCCCTTTAAAGCATGATAATATTTATCCTTCACTTTTTGTGCAATCACTTCCTTGACTTCAGGGCTGACAAGCATGTGATGCTCTACCCACTGCAGTGAAACAGCTGGATCCAAGACAGCTGCTTTTTGGTAGATTGAGTCGGAAAATGGTGCAGTGGTTCCAGCTTTTGTGCTTGCCACTTTCACATTGGCAAAGATTCCAAGGGATCTTTTGGTCAGGGTCAGGGATGTCTACAGACTTCTAACCAGGCTAGATAAGAAACAGACCTGAGACTTCAGCTCCTCCTAGTGGTGATTCAGAGCAAGAACAGATGGAACAACAGAGCTGATTGTCACCATTATCTCCCACTGGGTCAAATCTGTTGCCTCTCCAAATGACTACAGGATGTTTACCAAATCCTTTAATTGATGCCACTTCCTTGATGTGAACAACAGTTCCTTATGTCCAGACCTTTTTCAGAACACAACAGACCTTTTGATGATCACATTCAATTACTGCCTGTACCTGTCCAATGGCATTTATCATATTTTATTGTTTGACCAAAAATAAATATTGTGTAATTAAAACAAAAGTGAGTTAGGCATTTTAACAATATTATTTTGTTTGTCAATCTCCAGGGACCATCTTAGGGCACAACGCCAACCTTTAAAATGTATAAAGACTTGGCAAGGCATAGGGCTTAAGTCCAAGTCAAGTCTCGAGTCATTGCTGTCAAAGTCTAAGTAAAGTCACAAGTCTTTCTTGATTATGTCGAGTCGATTCACAAGTCATAAAATTTGTGACTTGAGTCCAAGTCATGCGACTCAAGTCCACATCTCTGCTATTGGGATAGCATGGTAATTTACCCCATAGCAAACTTAATTTCTCTTTGAGAATGAGAGGCACTTCGATCCTTACATCTAAGGAAAATAATGTAATTAGACAATCAGATAAGGGGGTAGTATAGTAGTAATGAATAAATTAGACTATATAAATGAGGCCTTACATCAACTAACTTAACAATGATTTGTCATATGTAATTTTGAGCAGGAATCCAACTTTTGAGATTCAACAGCAACTCATGCATCTTTTGGATGATTGCAGGGAAATGGTGAAAATTGATGATGAAATATTTTACTATATTTGTGTTTCCAAACCTGTTATCCCCATACATAAATCTTTAATTGAATTAAGTAGAGACCCATTATCTCTGGATTTGGATCCCATTGGAAACATTTGTCTAATTTAGTTAGAAATACTTTTGCAACCTTTAGTTATGATGTTACCCTCTCTGGTAGAGATACTAAACACCTTCTGACTTTGATTGAAGAAAGTTAGTTTGACGGCAAAAATTAGTTGGCGGATAATACATGTGTCACGCCACCGCTGCTCGCTATGGCTGTTATCATAGACGAAGGCGATGGTGACTTGTTGCTATGACCTTTGCCACAGATGCAGGCAGTACTTCAGAGCATGCGGCGATGACGTCATCGCCACACGCTGCCTCTCCATCCTGGATGCCGCTCCTCTGTACACCTGTGTGTCTTACTTGGTGCAAATTGGCGCCTATGTAAGCACCTGCACTGCCCAAATATAGGTGTTGCTTCTGGGTGTTATTGTTGCTGTATGCTGGACTGTTATATTGTTGCTGACCTCTGCTTGTTTGATCACTCTGCCTGTTAACCCCTAAACTGCTGGATTGATATACTGTTGCTGAACTCTGCTTGTCTGAGCAATCTGCCTGCCTATCCCCTAAACTGCTGGATTGATATACTGCTGCTGAACTCTGCTTGTCTGAGCAATCAGCCTGCCTATCCCCTAAACTGCTGGATTGATATACTGCTGCTGACCTCTGCTTGTTTGACCACACTGCCTGTTAACCCCTAAACTGCTGGATTGATATACTGTGCTTATCTGACCATTCTATTGGTTTACCCCTGAACTGTTATACTGTTGGATTTCCCTTTGTTGCTGATTCCTGCCTGTTCCTGGGCCTTCTATAGGTTTACCCATGAACTGCTATTCTGCCGGATTTCATTCCTATTGCCGCTAAGGACTGCCCTGGATACTGTGAGTACTACTTACCTCATTTTACAAACTTTCTCTGCTCTGGGATATTCCCTATCACTCAACTTAACGCTGGGATAAGAAGACTACTGGCCAAGTTTGGTTTGATAGAGGAATATCCCACGAGCATTACATATACTTGGGCCATGGATCCAAATGAGGTTGCAAGTGCAGTCCATCTTCAGGGACAGATGCTGAGAACCCATAGCATAAACTTGCAGAATGGACTCTAAACTAGAGGCTATATGCGCTATGCTTTCCTCATTGGTTGCAGAAAAGAACGCTACTCCTGTTGTTGCGCAGCCAGTCCCAGCTGCCAGTGCTGCATCCTCTTCCCCTGGTTCTGGAAATATACCCCGGATACTTTTGCCTGACAAGTACGGTGGTACTACTGACTGTAGGGGTTTTCTTAACCTGCTGCACTTTCGCAATGATCCTCACACCTTCCAGTCTCATCAGTCAAAGGTCACCTTTATTATTTCTTTATTGAAAGACAAGGCCCTGGCCTGGGTCTCTCCCCTTTTGGAACAGAGCGCTCAACTCCTGAACGATGCTGATGCTTTCATTACTGAATTATCTTCGTTGTTTGGGATTGCTCGCCATGCTTCTGCTGCAGAATACTCTCTCTTGGATCTCTGCTAGAGCAATAGGACTATGGCACAATATGCCATCGAGTTTCACACCTTGGCACTTGAGACCAGTTGGGACGGCAGTGCCCTCGAGGCGGCCTTTAGGAGAGGTTTGCATGAACGCATCAAGGACAAACTTACTAATCGGGACGTTCCTTCTTCCCTTGATGAATTTATATCACTTTGTATCAGTCTAGATTCTCGCTTCCTGGAGAGACAAGCTGAGAGAGACAGAACTTGTAGAATCCTTCCCTCTCGTCTTCTTACTCTTCCGGTTTCTAGACTATCCTCTACCCCTTCAGCACCTCCAGTTGCCTCTGTAAAGAAACCCATGGATCTCTCTACCCTCAAGCCATCTCAATCCGAAAGACAGAGAAGAAGGAGATTGAGACTGTGTTTCTATTGTGGTTCTAACTCACATCAGCTTAAGAACTGTGATATTCTGCTGGGAAAAGCCAATGCTTAGAGGATAACATTGGGGTACCTCTAAGCGTGGTCACTACTAAATCCCCTCACTCCTCTCAGATCCTGGTACCTGTTACCCTGACCTTCCTTCAGAATTATGTCCACGCTCAAGCCTTTATTGATTCAGGGGCAGCTGGAAATTTTCTTGATCTCCGTTTTATGATTCAGGCAGGCTTACCTCTTCTGCAGAAAAAACAATGTCTCAAGATAACTACTCTGGATGGCACTTCATTTTGAATCTGCACCCCTAACCCTGACTGTGAGAGTCTTTCATACCGAACAGTTGCAGTTTGATGTCATTCATTCTCCAGCACAACCTGTCATCCTTGGTCTTCCTTGGCTTCGTAAAAACACAATCCACAGTTCGACTGGGCTAAGGGACAGTTGGCCTCCTGGGGTACATCCTGCTTCCACTCCTGCCTTGCTAAGGTTACTTCTCTGCTCCGCATTCCCATAGCCAGTCTACAGACCCCTTCAAGCCTTCCCTCAGTAAATGCGGATTTCAGACGTCTTTGAAAAGAAAGCAGCTGATGTGCTGCCACCCCACCTTCCTTACGACTGCAAAATCGACCTCTTTCCTGAAGCCCCACTTCCTAAAGGGAGGACTTATCCACTCTCCAAAGCTGAAACCAAGTCCATGGAGGATTATATTCAAGAAAACCTAGCTAAAGGCTTTATTCACCCTTCCTTTTCTCCTGCCGAGCTGGCTTATGTTTTATAAGTAAGAAGGATGGTGGGCTAAGACAATGTATTGATTACAGAGCCCTAAACGACATCACTATCAAGAATCACTATTCCATTCCTTTGATCACTGAACTTTACGATTCACTTCAGAATGCTCGCTATTTCACCAAGCTGGACCTACGTGGGGCGTACAATATTATTTGCATCTTCTCAGGGCATAAATGGAAGACTGCCTTCAACACGAGATCAGGGCATTGCGAATACCTCGTAATGCCCTTTGGGCTGTGTAATGCCCCTGCAGTCTTTCGAGCATTTGTCAACAATGTCTTCTGTGGCCTCCTTAATCACACTGTCATCGTCTACCTGGATGATATCCTTATATTCTCTTCCACCGTTAAGGAGCATCCTAAACACGTGAGACAGGTACTTCTCCACCTCAGAGACAATTCTCTGGTAGCCAAACTAGAGAAATGTGAGTTTGATCAAGTCCAGATCCAGTTCCTTGGCTATGTCATCTCGAAGGAGGGTTTTTCCATGGATCCTTCTAAGCTCACAGCAGTTCTGGAATGGCCTCAACCAACTTCTTTAAAGAAACTACAGATATTCTTGAGGTTCTCCAATTATTACCGTAAGTTTATAAAGAACTTTTCCCAGATAGTTGCTCCACTCACTGAGTTGACTAAACGGAGCAAAGACTGCAAAAATTGGCCTCCTGAAGCCATGAATGCTTTCTTCTGAAAAAAAACTTTTGTTCTGCTCCTGTGCTCCACCATCCTGATCCTGACCTGCAGTTCACTTTAGAGGTTGACGTCTCCGAGATTGGAGCTGGGGCAGTCTTAACCCAAAGGGATCCTTCAACTTCCAAGTTGGACCTCGTAGCCTTTTTCTTTAAACGCTTTACTCCTGCAGAGAGGAATTACGATGTGGGTAATCGTGAACTCTTAGCCATTAAGATGGCCCTGACTGAATGGCGTCATTGGGTAGAGGGCACCGCCAACCCCATTCAAATTCTCACTGACCACAAGAATCTGACTTACCTAGAGACTGCTCATCGTCTCAATCCTTTACAGGCCAGGTGGGCGTTGTTCTTTTCCCCTTTTAACTTTGTGGTCTCTTATCTTCCTGGGACCAAGAATAAAAAGGCTGATGCCCTTTTCCATCAGTTTCTTCACTCTAGTGATTCTTCTGAAGCTCCTATTGAACACATCATACCTCCCTCCTATGTGTTTGCTCAACTTAACACCTCTCTTCTTCAAGGACTGCAATGTGCCCAGTCTAGAAAGCCTTCTGTAGCCCCCACGGCTCCTGATATCTTCTTTGTACCTCTAAACCTACGCAACCCCTGTGCTATCCTGGGCCCATGATAGTAAACTGTCAGCACATCCTGGTTTGACAAGAACTTTCAAGCTTCTTTCCCAACATGTATGGTGGCCTACCATGAAGTCTGATGCTCAGGATTATGTAAAAGCCTGCACGACTTTTGCTGCCAATAAGACTCCCTGATCCTTGCCTCCTTGCTTACTCCAAACGTTGTCCATTCCCAAACAACCTTGGACACACATAACAATGGATTTCATTGTGGATCTCCCTCCTTCTGACCATTATACAGTTATCTGGGTTGTGGTGGATCGATTTTCCAGATTGGCTCATTTTGTACCTTTAAAGAAACTGCCATCTGCCCAAGAATTATCATCTCTTTTTCTGTTACATGTGGTACGATTACATGGCATTCCCGTGAATATTGTTTCTGACAGAGGTCCACAATTCATCTCTACTTTTTGGAAAGCCTTTTGCAAGTTGATTGGAACCACTGTTTCCTTGTCTTCTGGCTACCATCCTCAGACTAATGGGCTGACTGAGAGAGTGAATCAAGATCTCGAAGCCTATCTCAGAGCATTTGTTAATTTTCTCCATACAAACTGGTCTGAATTGTTACCCCTAGCTGAGCTGGCAAAGAATACTCATTCGCACTCTTCTCTACGATGTTCTCCATTCCAAGCCGCAGCAGGTTACCAACCTTGTGATTTTCCTCTTTCTGCTCAGTCCACAGGGGTCTCCGCTGCAGACGGACATGTCACTAACCTCACTACTCATTGGCAACGTATTCGCGCTCAGTTACGTTCAGCTGCCTCCAAATACAAGAGGTTTGCTGATCATCATAGAGCTTCTGTTCGTGCCTTTTCGGTAGGTGAATGTGTTTGGGTCTCTACTCGACATATTCATCTATGTCAACCCAGTTACAAATTAGGGCCTAGGTTTATCGGCCCTTACACGGTCCCTTAAAAGTCTCCTGTTGCCTACAAAGTGGCCTTGCCCAGAACCCTACTTATACACCCAATCTTCCACATCTCACTACTCAAGCCATACATCAAGAACAGATATACTCTACTCAGACCTCCTTCTCCGTTCTTAATTCATGGTGAACGAGGTTGCTAAGATCCTGGATTCCAGATACAGGCCCAGGCAACTGTAGTACCTCGTGCATTGGTTACTCTGTGGCAGATCGTTCCTGGATTCCTGCCAATGGTGTGCAAGCTCCTTCTTTGGTCTCCAGGTTTCATGCTGCTCATCCCTCCAAGCTGACTTTGGTTCCCGGAGGTAACCCCTAGGAAGGGGGCTATGTCATGCCGCTGCTCGCTATGGCTGTTGCCATAGACGCGGTGGTGGTGACTCTTTGCTATGGCTGTTGCCATAGACGCAGGCGGTGCTTCAGAGCGTGCAACGATGATGTCATCGCCACACACTGTCTCTCCATCCTGGATGCCGCTCCTCTGTACACCTGTGTGTCCTCCTTGGCGCAAATCGGCGCCTATGTAAGTACCTGCAGTGCTTACATGCACTGCCCAAGTATAGGTGTTACTTAGTGTGCTCCTGGGTGTTATTGTTGCTGTATGCTGGACTTTTATATTGTTGCTGACCTCTGCTTGTTTGACCACTCTGCCTTTTAACCCCTAAACTGCTGGATTGATATACTGCTGCTGACCTCTGCTTGTCTGACCACTCTGCCTGTTAACCCCTAAACTACTGGATCGATATACTGTTGCTGAATTCTGATTGTCTGACCACTCTGCCTGCCTAACCCCTAAACTGCTGGATTGATATACTGCTGCTGACCTCTGCTTGTCTGACCACTCTGCCTGTTAACCCCTAAACTACTGGATCGATATACTGTTGCTGAACTCTAATTGTCAGACTACTCTGCCTGCCTAACCCCTAAACTGCTGGATTGATATACTGCTGCTGACCTCTGCTTGTCTTACCACTCTGCCTGTTAACCCCTAAACTGCTGGATTGATATACTGTTGCTGAACTCTGATTGTCTGACCACTTTGCCTTTTAACCCCTAAACTGCTGGATTGATATACTGTTGCTGAACTCTGATTGTCTGACCACTCTGCCTGCCTAACCCTTAAACTGCTGGATTGATATACTGCTCCTGACCTCTGCTTGTCTGACCACTCTGCCTGTTAACCCCTAAACTACTGGATCGATATACTGTTGTTGAACTCTGATTGTCTGACCACTCTGCCTGCCTAACCCCTAAACTGCTGGATTGATATACTGCTGCTGACCTCTGCTTGTTTGACCACACTGCCTGTTAACCCCTAAACTGCTGGATTGATATTCTGCTGCTGAACTCTGCTTGTCTGACCACTCTGCTTGTTAACCCCTAAACTACTGGATCAATATACTGCTGCTGAAATCTGCTTGTTTGACCACTCTGCTTGTTAACCCCTAAACTACTGGATCGATATACTGCTGCTGAACTCTGCTTGTTTAACCACTCTGCCTGTTAACCCCTAAACTGCTGGATTGATATACATTTTCTGAACTCTGCTTGTCTGACAATTCTATTGGTTTACCCCTGTACTGTTATACTGTTGTGTGACGAGACCAATCTCGCCACTGTGCATTGGAGGGCCTGTTATGGAACATTCTTTGGGCTGGAGGTACATGGGCTTAAGGATACCCAGAGACTGCATGGAAATATGGAATTTTATATGCTGGACACCCCATGTATTTTCATAACTCTGTCTTATGTCTATGTCACCCTGTATCCATAAATACAGGATGGGTACAGGGTGTGAGTGCACCTTGTGGGAGCTATGTGACAGACCCTTCTGTCAGTACTGAAAGAGTTAACTTTGTTCAGCTTTAAGAAGCTATTTTCTAAAGACAAGGTTGCTAGCCTCAGCTATTGTGTACTGTAATTAAGTTTAGTGATAAACATTCACATTGTTTAGTCACATCCAGAGAGCAGACGCCCAAGTGATAAGAAGGGCTCAATTGTGTCTTGTGTTTAACTTGCTTATCTGCTTAAGTAATGTAATTCTACTGTGGCATGTCAAAGGGCGTTTTCCCTCTATCTAATGTACAATATTCTTTCAACCCCCCATCTGGGGTCAGACCTGCATAAATACTAGGCATATAGCCTTCAATAAAGTGCATTCTGTTTTAACCTTCAATGTGGAGCCTGGTCTCATGTTTGAGGGGGGAATTAGCTGGGTTGTGAGTTGCTGATCCCATATTCAGGACATCGTTCATCTGGTATTAACCCTTGGTATCTGTTGATACCGTAACATGTTGGATTTCCCTTTTTTGCGGACTCCTGCCTGTTCCTGGTCCTTCTTTTGGTTTACCCTTGAACTGCTATTCTGCCGGATTTCCTTCCTATTGCTGCTAAAGACTGCCCTGCCTACTGTGAGTATTGCTTGCCTCATGGGTACTTTTCCCTGCAAGCAAGGATTGGGGTCTAGCTGTGTCCATGTCAATCTATTTAGTAAGAGTAATGGTGGCTATTAGCAGTTAGAAGACGGTGAGGTGGTCTTTGGTTAAACTTCTAACATTATTGCTACCCCTATTATAGAAAGCCAGGGTTGGTTACTCTGTTCTTTCTTTTCTATAGGTCCCTGGTAGATATGGTGAAGCTGCCACACCTCAGAAAACAGCTCCTGCCTGACAGAGCAGGATCCACAGGTAAGTGTTTTCCCTTCTAGGTTTGAAGGTACCGGCACTATAGGGGTTAAATCTGTGTGGAAAGCATTTGAATCTGTTTTAGGGGCACTGCTTATATGTGAAAAGAGGCATCATATTTTATTGGGGCTCAGAGATGGAGAGTGTATGAAGTGTTTGACAGGTGTTTGTTCTACTTTTAACTTGTTGCAATCACTTTTCAGCTCAGCTTATTTGGCCCAATCACTTTTGCTGTGCTGCTGTCAGTTTTCGCGCCGTTTTTGTTTGGCGCAATTTTTGGCTTCTCTGTTCAGATCGGAGTTGCCGCGGCGAGTGAGGAGGTTGCAGTTTTCTCTGTCTACAGTTGGATTTAGGCTGTTCCGGTAACAAGATCAGGAGGTGTATTTTGCTACCGGGTGTGTCCGGTTTTCTGTGCTAGTGGGATAGCAACTTCTGGAGGGATAAGACCTCAGCAGAGCTGAGGGTTTTAGGTACTTATTTATGTTTTATTGTCTAATATAAATAAACCTAATTTGTTTTTGTTTTTTTGGCATTTCAAATTTTTGTTAATTGCTAGGAACTGATACCCAATTATGGACACTAATGCTGAAGTTGATTCTTTTAAAAATGCTTATTGTGTTTCGAGGCTAAGATAATTCCTCCTGTACAGTTTTGCTCTTCATGTCTAAATAAAACTTTAATGTTTAAAGATAAGATGTCTCTCCCTGAGCCTTCTGTCTCTCAGGATAGTGTTATCCTAGCTACGCCTCAGCTTTCCCCTCAAGCTTCACATGCAGTGCCCTGCCATTCCTCTCAACCTCCTGGGGGTGTTTGTTTTACCTGGGGATTTCGCTGCGCAGATTACTTCTGCTGTTTCTGCAGCTTTATCAGCTTTTCCAAAGGTTTTTGGTAAGCGTAAGTGGAAATCTAAACATATTGATGTAAGTAAGGCTGACTCCGCTAAGGCTGCGTTAGTCAGTTTGTCTCAGTTATCTGATGAGGATGATTCTTCAGTGGCTTCTTAGGGGGAATTGTCAGATTCTGATACTGTAGTGACCAATTCTGCAGATTCAGAGGAGATTCATTTCAGATTTAAGTTAGAACACCTTCGAGTTCTTTTGAAGGAGGTTCTTGCTACTTTGGAAGAATCCGGCACATCTGTTGCAGAGAATCCAAAGAGGTCTAGTAAGCTTAATAGGGTATATGATGTACCCTCATCTGTGGAAGTATTTCCAGTTGCAGACCGTATGGGATATATTATAATTCAGGAATGGGATAAACCAGGGATTCCTTTTTCCCAGTCCCCTGTTTTTAAAAAGATGTTTCCTGTTGCTAATGCTATTGGTGATTCGTGGCCCACGGTGCCCAAGGTAGAGGGAGCTATCTCTACTTTGGCTAAGAGAACTACTATTCCTATTGAAGATAGTTGTTCTTTCAAGGATCCCATGGATAAGAAGCTTGAGGCTTTTTTGAAGAAGATGTACATTTATCAGGGATTACAGTGGCAACCTTTTGCTAGTATTGCTACAGTTGTGGGGGCAGCATCTTATTGGTGCGATGACTTATCTAATCGTATCCTAGAAGAGACTACTATAGAGGAAATCCAAGACAGGATCAAGGCTCTCAGGTTAGCAAATACCTTTATTTGTAATGCCAACATGCAAGTTCTTAGGCTGGGTGCTAAGATTTCTGGTTTTACTGTTTTAGCTCGCAGAGTTTTGTGGTTAAAATCTTGGTCTGCAGATGTTACATCCAAGTCCAAGCTTTTTTCTCTGCCTTATAAGTGTAAAACCTTGTTTGGACCAGGTCAGGCAGAAATAATTTCTGACTTTACAGGTGGAAATGGTTCTTTCCTACCTCAGGATAAAAGGAATAGACCTAAGGGTCGCCAGAATTCTAATTTGTGTTCCTTTAATAACTTTAAGGGACAGAAGTCTTCCTCTTCCAAGTTGGATCAATCCAAGTCTTCTTGGAGGTCCAGTCTGCCTTGGAATAGGGGGAAGCAAACCAAGAAGCCTTCCGTTGATTCTAAGTCGATATGAAGGGGCCGTCCCCGATCCTGTAGTGGATCAAGTGGGGAGCAGGCTTTCTTCTTTTGGGCAGGCTTGGATACCTAATGTTCCAGATCCTTGGGCCATAGATATAGTATCCCACGGTTAAAGAATAGGATTCATATCTTGTCCTTTCAGGGGCAGATTCCACCTGTCAAGGTTATCTGTGAACCAGATAAAGAGAGAGGCCTTCTTAAACTGTATAAAGGACCTATCATCCCTGGGAGTGATTGTTCCAGTTCCTCTAGTGGAACAGGGTCTAGGATTCTATTCAAATCTATTTGTAATTCCCAAAAAGGAGGACACTTTTCGTCCCATTCTGGACCTAAAGTGTCTCAACCAATTCCTCAGGGTTCCGTCTTTCAAGATGGAGATTATCCGTTTTATTCTTCCTTTTGTCCAAGAGGGTCAGTTCATGTCGACCATAGATCTGAAGGACATGTATCTTCATGTTCCTATTCACAGGGATCATTACCAGTATCTAAGGTTTGCCTTCCAGGACAAACATTTCCAGTTTGTTGCCCTTCCTTTTGGCCTTGCTACAGCTCCCAGAATTTTTACAATGGTTCTGGGGTCTCTTCTGGCAGTGATGAGGTCCCAGGGTATTGCTGTGGCGCCTTATTTAGATGACATTCTAGTTCAAGTGCCATTTTTTCATCTAGCAAAATCTCATACCGAGATGTTGTTGTCTTCTTTTCTACTTTCCCACGGGTGGAAAGTGAATCTGGGAAAGAGTTCCCTTGTTCCAGATACAAGGGTGTGTTTCTTAGGAACAATCATAGATTCCCTGTCCATGAATATTTTTCTGACGGACGTCAGAAAATCCAAACTTCATGTTTCTTGCCTCTCTCTCCAGTCTGCTATTCGTCCATCTGTGGCGCAATGCATGGAGGTGATTGGACTGATGGTTACCTCCATGGACATCATTCCTTTTACTTGGTTCCATCTGAGACCTCTGCAACTATGCATGCTCAGTCAATGGAACGGGGACCACTCAGATCTCTCGCAGAAAATAAATTTGAATTCCCCAACAAGAGTCTCTCTCTCGTGGTGGATTTTACAAGACCATCTGTCTCGGGGCACATGCTAGAGGAGTTGTCTCTTCCAAAAAACATCTATGCTTTAATAGCATAGATTTCAGTGGGACAACATCACCTTGGTGGCCTACATCAACCACCAGGGAGGAACTCAGAGTTCCTTGGCAATGAAGAAGGTGACTCGCATTCTCCAGTGGGGGGAGTCTCACGATTGCCATCTCTCTACCATCCACATACCAGGGGTGGACAACTGGGAGGCGGATTTTCTGAGCAGGCAGACTTTTCATTCCGGAGAGTGGGTTCTCCACCCTGAGGTTTTCACAATGATAACTCTCAGGTGGGGGGTTCTGGAGTTGGATCTGATGGCGTCTTGTGAAAACGCCAAGCTTCCAAAGTACTGTTCAAGGTCAAGAGATCCTCAAGACATTCTGGTAGATGCTCTAGTGGTTCCTTGAAGCTTTAATCTAGCATACCGGTTTCCTCTGTTTGCGTTGCTTCCACGAGTAATTGCTTGCATCAAACAGGAGAGAGCTTCTGTGATTCTAATAGCTCCTGCATGGCTTTGCAAGATCTGGTTTGCAGATCTGGTGACAATGTCATCTCTTCCGCCATGGAGGCTACCTTTCAGGTACTTCAGAGTCCTTTTCTTCATACAAATCTAGTTTCTCTGAAGCTGACTGCTTGGAGATTGAACGTCTAAGTTTGGCTAGATGTGGCTTCTCTGAGAAAGTCATAGATACTATGCTTCAGGCTCGTAAAGTGGTTACTTGCAGAATTTACCATAGGGTATGGGGTAAATACCTTCATTGGTGTGATTCAAAGAGTTTTTCTTGGAACCAAGTAAGGGTTCCTTGAATTTTGGCTTTTCTTCAGGAGGGCCTGGAGAAGGGTTTGTCAGTCAGTACTATGAAGGGTCAGATTTCTACACTGTCTATTCTGCATAAACTTCTGGCAGTTATGCCAGATGTTCAGTGTTTTGTTCAGGCCTTGGTCAGAATCAGGCCTGTGTTTAAATCTGTTCCTCCCCCTTGGAGCCTTAACCTTGTTCTCAAAGTTTTGCAGCAGGCTCCATTTGAGCCGATGCATTCTGTAAATATTAAATTACTATTTCTTTCATGTAATTAGCAAGAGTCCATGAGCTAGTGACCTATGGGATATACATTCCTACCAGGAGGGGCAAAGTTTCCCAAACCTCAAAATGCCTATAAATACACCCCTCACCACACCCACAATTCAGTTTTACAAACTTTGCCTCCGATGGAGGTGGTGAAGTAAGTTTGTGCTAGATTCTACGTTGATATGCGCTCCGCAGCAAGTTGGAGCTCGGTTTTCCTCTCAGCGTGCAGTGAATGTCAGAGGGATGTGAGGAGAGTATTGCCTATTTGAATGCAGTGATCTCCTTCTACGGGGTCTATTTCATAGGTTCTCTGTTATCGGTCGTAGAGATTCATCTCTTACCTCCCTTTTCAGATCGACGATATACTCTTATATATACCATTACCTCTGCTGATTCTCGTTTCAGTACTGGTTTGGCTTTCTACAAACATGTAGATGAGTGTCCTGGGGTAAGTAAATCTTATTTTCTGTGACACTCTAAGCTATGGTTGGGCACTTTGTTGATAAAGTTCTAAATATATGTATTCAAACATTTATTTGCCTTGACTCAGAATGTTCAACTTTCCTTATTTTCAGACAGTCAGTTTCATATTTGGGATAATGCATTTGATTTAATCATTTTTTCTTACCTTCAAAAATTTGACTCTTCCCTGTGGGCTGTTAGGCTCGCGGGGGCTGAAAATGCTTCATTTTATTGCGTCATTCTTGGCGCGGACTTTTTTGGCGCAAAAAATTTGTTTCCGTTTCCGGCGTCATACGTGTCGCCGGAAGTTGCGTCATTTTTTGACGTTATTTTGCGCCAAAAATGTCGGCGTTCCGGATGTGGCGTCATTTTGGCGCCAAAAAGCATTTAGGCGCCAAATAATGTGGGCGTCTTATTGGCGCGAAAAATATGGGCGTCGCTTTTTTCTCCACATTATTTAAGTCTCATTTTTTATTGCTTCTGGTTGCTAGAAGCTTGTTCTTTGGCATTTTTTCCCATTCCTGAAACTGTCATTTAAGGAATTTGATCAATTTTGCTTTATATATATGTTGTTTTTTCTCTTACATATTGCAAGATGTCTCACGTTGCATCTGAGTCAGAAGATACTACAGGAAAATCGCTGTCTAGTGCTGGATCTACCAAAGCTAAGTGTATCTGCTGTAAACTTTTGGTAGCTATTCCTCCAGCTGTTGTTTGTATTGATTGTCATGACAAACTTGTTAAAGCAGATAATATTTCCTTTAGTAAAGTACCATTGCCTGTTGCAGTTCCTTCAACATCTAAGGTGCAGAATGTTCCTGATAATATAAGAGATTTTGTTTCTGAATCCATAAAGAAGGCTATGTCTGTTATTTCTCCTTCTAGTAAACGTAAAAAATCTTTTAAAACTTCTCTCCCTACAGATGAATTTTTAAATGAACATCATCATTCTGATTCTGATGACTCTTCTGGTTCAGAGGATTCTGTCTCAGAGGTTGATGCTGATAAATCTTCATATTTATTTAAAATGGAATTTATTCGTTCTTTACTTAAAGAAGTACTAATTGCTTTAGAAGTAGAGGATTCTGGTCCTCTTGATACTAATTCTAAACGTTTAGATAAGGTATTTAAAGCTCCTGTGGTTATTCCAGACGTTTTTCCTGTTCCTAATGCTATTTCTGCAGTAATTTCCAAAGAATGGGATAAATTGGGTAATTAATTTACTCCTTCTAAACGTTTTAAGCGATTATATCCTGTGCCGTCTGACAGATTAGAATTTTGGGACAAAATCCCTAAAGTTGATGGGGCTATTTCTACCCTTGCTAAACGTACTACTATTCCTACGTCAGATGGTACTTCGTTTAAGGATCCTTTAGATAGGAAAATTGAATCCTTTCTAAGAAAAGCTTATCTGTGTTCAGGTAATCTTCTTAGACCTGCTATATCTTTGGCTGATGTTGCTGCAGCTTCAACTTTCTGGTTGGAAACTTTAGCGCAACAAGTAACACATCATGATTCTCATGATATTATTATTCTTCTACAGCATGCTAATAATTTTATCTGTGATGCCATTTTTGATATTATCAGAGTTGATGTCAGGTTTATGTCTCTAGCTATTTTAGCTAGAAGAGCTTTATGGCTTAAAACTTGGAATGCTGATATGGCTTCTAAATCAACTTTACTTTCCATTTCTTTCCAGGGTAACAAATTATTTGGTTCTCAGTTGGATTCCATTATTTCAACTGTTACTGGTGGGAAAGGAACTTTTTTACCACAGGATAAAAAATCTAAAGGTAAAAGCAGGGCTAATAATCGTTTTCGTTCCTTTCGTTTCAACAAAGAACAAAAGCCTGATCCTTCATCCTCAGGAGCAGTTTCAGTTTGGAAACCATCTCCAGTCTGGAATAAATCCAAGCCAGCTAGAAAGGCAAAGCCTGCTTCTAAGTCCACATGAAGGTGCGGCCCTCATTCCAGCTCAGCTGGTAGGGGGCAGGTTACGTTTTTTCAAGGAAATTTGGATCAATTCTGTTCACAATCTTTGGATTCAGAGCATTGTTTCAGAAGGGTACAGAATTGGTTTCAAGATGAGACCTCCTGCAAAGAGATTTTTTCTTTCCCGTGTCCCAGTAAATCCAGTAAAAGCTCAAGCATTTCTGAAATGTGTTTCAGATCTAGAGTTGACTGGAGTAATTATGCCAGTTCCAGTTCTGGAACAGGGGATGGGGTTTTATTCAAATCTCTTCATTGTACCAAAGAAGGAGAATTCCTTCAGACCAGTTCTGGATCTAAAAATATTGAATCGTTATGTAAGAATACCAACGTTCAAGATGGTAACTGTAAGGACTATCTTGCCTTTTGTTCAGCAAGGGAATTATATGTCCACAATAGATTTACAGGATGCATATCTGCATATTCCGATTCATCCAGATCATTATCAGTTCCTGAGATTCTCTTTTCTGGACAAGCATTACCAGTTTGTGGCTCTGCCGTTTGGCCTAGCTACAGCTCCAAGAATTTTTACAAAGGTTCTCGGTGCCCTTCTGTCTGTAATCAGAGAACAGGGTATTGTGGTATTTCCTTATTTGGACGATATCTTGGTACTTGCTCAGTCTTTACATTTAGCAGAATCTCATACGAATCGACTTGTGTTGTTTCTTCAAGATCATGGTTGGAGGATCAATTTACCAAAAAGTTCTTTGATTCCTCAGACAAGGGTAACCTTTCTGGGTTTCCAGATGGATTCAGTGTCCATGACTCTGTCTTTAACAGACAAGAGACGTCTAAAATTGATTGCAGCTTGTCGAAACCTTCAGTCTCAATCATTCCCTTCGGTAGCCTTATGCATGGAAATTCTAGGTCTTATGACTGCTGCATCGGACGCGATCCCCTTTGCTCGTTTTCACATGCGACCTCTTCAGCTCTGTATGCTGAAGCAATGGTGCAAGGATTACACGAAGATATCTCAATTAATATCTTTAAAACCGATTGTTCGACACACTCTAACATGGTGGACAGATCACCATCGTTTAATTCAGGGGGCTTCTTTTGTGCTTCCGACCTGGACTGTAATTTCAACAGATGCAAGTCTCACAGGTTGGGGAGCTGTGTGGGGATCTCTGACGGCACAAGGAGTTTGGGAATCTCGGGAGGTGAGATTACCGATCAATATTTTGGAACTCCGTGCAATTTTCAGAGCTCTTCAGTTTTGGCCTCTTCTGAAGAGAGAATTGTTCATTTGTTTTCAGACAGACAATGTCACAACTGTGGCATACATCAATCATCAAGGAGGGACTCACAGTCCTCTGGCTATGAAAGAAGTATCTCGAATTTTGGTTTGGGCGGAATCCAGCTCCTGTCTAATCTCTGCGGTTCATATCCCAGGTATAGACAATTGGGAAGCGGATTATCTCAGTCGCCAAACGTTGCATCCGGGCGAATGGTCTCTTCACCCAGAGGTATTTCTTCAGATTGTTCAAATGTGGGAACTTCCAGAAATAGATCTGATGGCGTCCCATCTAAACAAGAAACTTCCCAGGTATCTGTCCAGATCCCGGGATCCTCAGGCGGAGGCAGTGGATGCATTATCACTTCCTTGGAAGTATCATCCTGCCTATATCTTTCCGCCTCTAGTTCTTCTTCCAAGAGTAATCTCCAAGATTCTGAAGGAATGCTCGTTTGTTCTGCTGGTAGCTCCGGCATGGCCTCACAGGTTTTGGTATGCGGATCTTGTCTGGATGGCCTCTTACCAACCGTGGACTCTTCCGTTAAGACCAGACCTTCTGTCACAAGGTCCTTTTTTCCATCAGGATCTGAAATCCTTAAATTTAAAGGTATGGAGATTGAACGCTTGATTCTTGGTCAAAGAGGTTTCTCTGACTCTGTGATTAATACTATGTTTCAGGCTCGTAAATCTGTATCCAGAGAGATATATTATAGAGTCTGGAAGACTTATATTTCTTTGTGTCTTTCTCATCATTTTTCTTGGCATGCTTTTAGAATACCGAGAATTTTACAGTTTCTTCAGGATGGTTTAGATAAGGGTTTGTCCGCAAGTTCTTTGAAAGGACAAATCTCTGCTCTTTCTGTTCTTTTTCACAGAAAGATTGCTATTCTTCCTGATATTCATTGTTTTGTACAAGCTTTGGTTCGTATAAAACCTGTTATTAAGTCAATTTCTCCTCCTTGGAGTTTGAATTTGGTTCTGGGAGCTCTTCAAGCTCCTCCGTTTGAACCTATGCATTCATTGGACATTAAATTACTTTCTTGGAAAGTTTTGTTCCTTTTGGCCATCTCTTCTGCCAGAAGAGTTTCTGAATTATCTGCTCTTTCTTGTGAGTCTCCTTTTCTGATTTTTCATCAGGATAAGGCGGTGTTGTGAACTTCTTTTGAATTTTTACCTAAAGTTGTGAATTCCAACAACATTAGTAGAGAAATTGTGGTTCCTTCATTATGTCCTAATCCTAAGAATTCTAAGGATAAATTGTTGCATTCTTTGGATGTTGTTAGAGCTTTGAAATATTATGTTGAAGCTACGAAATCTTTCCGTAAGACTTCTAGTTTATTTGTTATCTTTTCCGGTTCTAGAAAAGGCCAGAAAGCTTCTGCCATTTCTTTGGCATCTTGGTTGAAATCTTTAATTCATCATGCTTATGTTGAGTCTGGTAAAACTCTGCCTCAAAGAATTACAGCTCATTCTACTAGGTCAGTTTCTACTTCCTGGGCGTTTAGGAATGAAGCTTCGGTTGACCAGATTTGCAAAGCAGCAACTTGGTCCTCTTTGCATACTTTTACTAAATTCTACCATTTTTATGTATTTTCTTCTTCTGAAGCAGTTTTTGGTAGAAAAGTACTTCAGGCAGCGGTTTCAGTTTGAATCTTCTGCTTATGTTTTTCATTAAACTTTATTTTTGGGTGTGGATTATTTTCAGCAGGAATTGGCTGTCTTTATTTTATCCCTCCCTCTCTAGTGACTCTTGTGTGGAAAGATCCACATCTTGGGTAGTCATTATCCCATACGTCACTAGCTCATGGACTCTTACTAATTACATGAAAGAAAACATAATTTATGTAAGAACTTACCTGATAAATTCATTTCTTTCATATTAGCAAGAGTCCATGAGGCCCGCCCTTTTTTTGTGGTGGTTATGATTTTTGTATAAAGCACAATTATTCCAATTCCTTATTTTATATGCTTTCGCACTTTTTTATCACCCCACTTCTTGGCTATTCGTTAAACTGAATTGTGGGTGTGGTGAGGGGTGTATTTATAGGCATTTTGAGGTTTGGGAAACTTTGCCCCTCCTGGTAGGAATGTATATCCCATACGTCACTAGCTCATGGACTCTTGCTAATATGAAAGAAATGAATTTATCAGGTAAGTTCTTACATAAATTATGTTTTTGGAAGGTTTTGTTTCTTCTTGCTATTTCTTCTGCTCGCAGAGTTTCTGAACTTTCGGCTCTGCAGTGTGATTCCCCTTACCTTATTTTTCATGCTGATAAGGCGGTCCTTCGTACTAAGCTGGGGTTTCTCCCTAAGATAGTGTTGGATCACAATAGTAATAAGGATATTGTTCTTCCCTCTTTTTGTCCTAACCCTTCTTCCCAGAAGGAATGTCTTTTGCATAACTTGGATGTTGTGCGTGCTCTTAAATTTTAGCTTCAAGCAACTAAAGATTTTCGGCAGACTTCTGCCCTATTTGTTGTTTTCTCTGGTAAGCATAGGGGTCAGAAGGCCACTTCTACCACTCTTTCTCTCTGGTTGAGAAGTGTTATCCGTTTAGCTTATGAGACAGCTGGACAGCAGCCTCCTGAGAGAATTACGGCTCATTCCACTAGAGCTGTTTCATCTTCATGGGCTTTCCAAAATGAAGCTTCTGTGGAGCAAATCTGTAAGGCGGCCACTTGGTCCTCCATACATACTTTTTTAAAATTCTACAAATTTGATACATTTAACTCAGCTGAGGCTTCTTTTGGGAGAAAAGTTCTTCAAGCGGTGGTGCCTTCAGTTTAGGTCCGCCTGTCTTGATCTCCCTTCCTATTCATTCTGTGTCCTCTAGCTTGGGTATTGGTCCCCACTAGTAATTATAATGTTTCGTGGACTCTCCATGCCATAGGAAAGAATACAAAATGTATGCTTACCTGATAAATGTATTTCTTTCCGGGCATGGAGAGTCCACGACCAGCCCTTATTCTATTTAAGACGGCAGTTTTTTTTTATCTAGTCCTCAGGCACCTCTATACCCTTGTGTTATGTTCTTTTTCCGTTTCCCTTCAGCCAAATGACTGGGGGTTATGGGTAAGGGAAGTGATACTTGACAGCTCTGTTGGGGGGCTCTTTGCCTCCTCCTGCTGGCCAGGAGTGAATATCCCACTAGTAATTAGAATGTTTTGTGGACTCTCCATGCCCGGAAAGAAAGAAATGTATCAGGTAAGCATACATTTTGTTTTTTTGGATGGATCTAGTAACTAAGGTACGGATTTAAAGCATTACATAATCTGGGTTTTATCCTTTTTTTATTTTATACAATTAGATTCAATTTGATGTTATTTATTACCTCCAAAAACTTGGGACAGCTATGGGGGCCAAGTTTGCCCCCCCCCACCCTCATACACCAATCTATTCATGGGCTGGTGGGAGCTGTCCCACATTTGTGTATGTGATAATACTTTTCAATAATTTATTTTTTCCTAGAAAAGATTTATAGAGGATTTATTGTTTATTTGGTAAGGTTCTGAAGAAGAAGCACTTGAATAAAAACAATTGTGGTTTGTCATTTACTGATCTAGACATGGTTTTGGAGAATAACTGTGGTAAGGCGCGTGTTATGTCGTAAACCACTTTCTTCTAAAACCTTATTGCATGCTTGCAGGATCTGTAAATAGGTGCAATGTGCATATAGTGAAATTAATTGATGTATATAGGATCAGTATACAGGTGCAGTGTCTATATAGGATCAGTCCACATGTATATAGTTGCAGTTTGCATACAGTGACATTTATTGCTATATGTAGGTGTAGAGTGCATATAGGATCAATATTCAGTTATATAGGTGCAGTATGCATGCAGTGACCTGTATTGTTGTATATAGTATCAGTATAGTTATACAGGTGCAGTAATATGTATTGTTGTATATAGTATCAGTATAGTTATATAGGTGCAGTGATATGTATTGCTATATATAGTATCATTATAGTTATATAGGTGCAGTAACATGTATTGCTGTATATAGGATCAGTATAGTTATACAGCTGCAGTAATATGTATTGTTGTATATAGTATCAGTATAGTTATACAGGTGCAGTAATATGTATTGCTGTATATAGTATCAGTATAGTTATACAGGTGCAGTAATATGTATTGTATATAGTATCAGTATAGTTATACAGGTGCAGTAATATGTATTGTTGTATATAGTATCAGTATAGTTATACAGGTGCAGTAATATGTATTGCTCTATATAGTATCATTATAGTTATATAGGTGCAGTGATATGTATTGCTGTATATAGTATCAGTATAGTTATACAGGTGCAGTAATATGTATTGCTCTATATAGTATCATTATAGTTATATAGGTGCAGTGATATGTATTGCTGTATATAGTATCAGTATAGTTATACAGGTGCAGTAATATGTATTGTTGTATATAGTATCAGTATAGTTATATAGGTGCAGTGATATGTATTGCTGTATATTGTGTCAGTATAGTTATATAGGTGCAGTAACATGTATTGCTGTATATAGGATCAGTATAGTTATACAGCTGCAGTAATATGTATTGTTGTATATAGTATCAGTATAGTTATACAGGTGCAGTAATATGTATTGCTCTATATAGTATCAGTATAGTTATACAGGTGCAGTAATATGTATTGTTGTATATAGTATCAGTATAGTTATACAGGTGCAGTAATATGTATTGCTCTATATATTATCATTATAGTTATATAGGTGCAGTGATATGTATTGCTGTATATAGTATCAGTATAGTTATACAGGTGCAGTAATATGTATTGTTGTATATAGTATCAGTATAGTTATACAGGTGCAGTAATATGTATTGCTATATATAGTATCATAGTTATATAGGTGCAGTGATATGTATTGCTGTATATAGTATCAGTATAGTTATATAGGTGCAGTGATATGTATTGCTATATATAGTATCAGTATAGTTATATAGGTGCAGTGATATGTATTGCTGTATATTGTGTTAGTATAGTTATATAGGTGCAGTGATATGTATTGCTGTATATTGTGTCAGTATAGTTATATAGGTGCAGTGATATGTATTGCTGTATATTGTGTCAGTATAGTTATATAGGTGCAGTGATATGTATTGCTGTATATTGTGTCAGTATAGTTATATAGGTGCAGTGACACGTATTGCTATATATAGAATCAGTATAGTTATATAGGTGCAGTGATATGTATTGCTTTATATAGTATCAATATAGTTATATAGGTGCAGTGACATGTATTGCTGTATATAGGATCAGTATAGTTATATAGGTGCAGTGATATGTATTGCTGTATATAGGATCAGTATAGTTATATAGGTGCAGTAATATGTATTGCTATATATAGTATCAGTATAGTTATATAGGTGCAGTGATATGTATTGCTTTATATAGTATCAATAGTTATATAGGTGCAGTGACATGTATTGCTGTATATAGGATCAGTATAGTTATATAGGTGCAGTAATATGTATTGCTGTATATAGTATCCGTATAGTTATACAGGTGCAGTAATATGTATTGCTGTATATAGGCTCAGTATAGTTATATAGGTGCAGTGATATGTATTGCTGTATATAGTATTAGTATAGTTATATAGGTGCAGTAATATGTATTGCTGTATATAGGATCAGTATAGTTATATAGGTGCAGTGATATGTATTGCTGTATATAGGATCAGTATAGTTATATAGGTGCAGTGATATGTATTGCTGTATATAGGATCAGTATAGTTATACAGGTGCAGTAATATGTATTGCTGTATATAGGATCAGTATAGTTATATAGGTGCAGTGATATGTATTGCTGTATATAGGATCAGTATAGTTATATAGGTGCAGTGATATGTATTGCTGTATATAGGATCAGTATAGTTATATAGGTGCAGTGATATGTATTGCTGTATATAGGATCAGTATAGTTATATAGGTGCAGTGATATGTATTGCTGTATATAGGATCAGTATAGTTATATAGGTGCAGTAATATGTATTGCTATATATAGGATCAGTATAGTTATATAGGTGCCGTGATATGTATTGCTGTATATAGTATCCGTATAGTTATATAGGTGCAGTAATATGTATTGCTGTATATAGGATCAGTATAGTTATATGGGTGCAGTAATATGTATTGCTGTATATAGGATCAGTATAGTTATATAGGTGCAGTGATATGTATTGCTGTATATAGGATCAGTATAGTTATATAGGTGCAGTGATATGTATTGCTGTATATAGGATCAGTATAGTTATATAGGTGCAGTGATATGTATTGCTGTATATAGGATCAGTATAGTTATATAGGTGCAGTAATATGTTCTGCTGTATATAGGATCAGTATAGTTATACAGGTGCAGTAATATGTATTGCTGTATATAGGATCAGTATAGTTATATAGGTGCAGTAATATGTATTGCTGTATATAGGATCAGTATAGTTATATAGGTGCAGTGATATGTATTGCTGTATATAGGATCAGTATAGTTATATAGGTGCAGTGATATGTATTGCTGTATATAGGATCAGTATAGTTATATAGGTGCAGTGATATGTATTGCTGTATATAGGATCAGTATAGTTATATAGGTGCAGTGATATGTATTGCTGTATATAGGATCAGTATAGTTATATAGGTGCAGTGATATGTATTGCTGTATATAGGATCAGTATAGTTATATAGGTGCAGTGATATGTATTGCTATATATAGTATCAGTATAGTTATACAGGTGCAGTAATATGTATTGCTGTATATAGGATCAGTATAGTTATACAGTTGCAGTAATATGTATTGTTGCATATAGGATCTATGTGTTAGTGTATACGGGGTATATGTACATATGCTCGGTAGCATACACATGAATCTGTAGGCACATTACACTGATCATCACATACTAATACACACGTATATAATAACATACAATGTAACAATCACATGAGTACCGCGCGCATGCCTCTTGGTGTCGATGGTGATGACGTTTTCAGCGTCCTTAGTTACCGCGGTTGTCGTGGAGACCAGTAAAGCGTACGATTTCCGGGGTTCCGGTGTTGGAGAGTTATGGACATGACCGGTCGGCCGCTGAGAGTGCCCCCGGGCATGGCCTTATACGCGGAAAGCTGTCAGCTGTTTGACCTGGTGCAGGTGCGTGCGGGGGAGAATTACTGATGTGTCGGGGGCTTTTATGGAACGGGTGATCCGAGTGTGCACGGATTGGGGGGGGGGGGGGGGAGTCACACAGTGAGTATGTACACATAGTGAGAGGGGGCTTTGTGGGGGTCTCACAGTGAGTACGGGCATATAGGGAGTGGTGCCTTTGGGGGGGTCACGTAGTGGATAAGGGCACATAGGGAGTGGGGGCTTTGGGGGGGTCACTTAGTGAGTACAGGCACATAGGGAGTGGGGGCTTTGGGGGGGTCACTTAGTGAGTACAGGCACATAGGGAGTGGGGGCTTTGGGGGGGTCACTTAGTGAGTACAGGCACATAGGGAGTGGGGGCTTTGGGGGGTCACGTGAATATGGCACATATGGAGAGGGGGCTTTAAGGGTTAGCGTAGTGAGTACGGGCACATAGGGAGAGAGGGCAATGGGGGTTACGTAGTGAGTACGGTCACATAGGGAGAGAGGGCAATGGGGGTTACGTAGTGAGTACGAGCACATAGGGAGAGAGGGCAATGGGGGTTACGTAGTGAGTACGGGCACATAGGGAGAGAGGGCAATGGGGGTTACGTAGTGAGTACGGGCACATAGGGAGAGAGGGCTTTGGGGGGGTTACATAGTGAGTACGGGCACATAGGGAGAGAGGGCTTTGGGGGTTTACGTAGTGAGTACGGGCACATAGGGAGAGAGGGCAATGGGGGGGTTACGTAGTGAGTACGGGCACATAGGGAGAGAGGGCAATGGGGGGTTACGTAGTGAGTACGGGCACATAGGGAGAGAGGGCTTTGGGGGGGTTACGTAGTGAGTACGGGCACATAGGGAGAGAGGGCTTTGGGGGGGTTACGTAGTGAGTACGGGCACATAGGGAGAGGGGGCTTTGGGGGTACCGTAGTGAGTACGGGCACATAGGGAGAGAGGGCAATGGGGGTTACGTAGTGAGTATGGGCACATAGGGAGAGGGGGCTTTGGGGGGGTCACTTAGTGAGTACAGGCACATAGGGAGTGGGGGCTTTGGGGGGTCACGTGAATATGGCACATATGGAGAGGGGGCTTTAAGGGTTAGCGTAGTGAGTACGGGCACATAGGGAGAGAGGGCAATGGGGGTTACGTAGTGAGTACGGGCACATAGGGAGAGAGGGCAATGGAGGGTTACGTAGTGAGTACGGGCACATAGGGAGAGAGGGCAATGGAGGGTTACGTAGTGAGTACGGGTACATAGGGAGAGAGGGCAATGGGGGGTTACGTAGTGAGTACGGGCACATAGGGAGAGAGGGCTTTGGGGGGGTTACGTAGTGAGTATGGGCACATAGGGAGAGAGGGCTTTGGGGGGGTTACGTAGTGAGTACGGGTACATAGGGAGAGAGGGCTTTGGGGGTTTACGTAGTGAGTACGAGCACATAGGGAGAGAGGGCAATGGAGGGTTACGTAGTGAGAACGGGTACATAGGGAGAGAGGGCTTTGGGGGTAGCGTAGTGAGTACGGGCACATAGGGAGAGAGGGCAATGGGGGGTAGCGTAGTGAGTACGGGCACATAGGGAGAGAGGGCAATGGTGGGTTACGTAGTGAGTACGGGCACATAGGGAGAGAGGGCAATGGGGGGTTACGTAGTGAGTACGAGCACATAGGGAGAGAGGGCTTTGGGGGGGTTACGTAGTGAGTATGGGCACATAGGGAGAGAGGGCTTTGGGGGGGTTACGTAGTGAGTATGGGCACATAGGGAGAGAGGGCAATGGAGGGTTACGTAGTGAGTACGGGTACATAGGGAGAGAGGGCTTTGGGGGTTTACGTAGTGAGTACGAGCACATAGGGAGAGAGGGCAATGGGGGGTAGCGTAGTGAGTATGGGCACATAGGGAGAGAGGGCAATGGAGGGTTACGTAGTGAGTATGGGCACATAGGGAGAGAGGGCTTTGGGGGTTACGTAGTGAGTACGAGCACATAGGGAGAGAGGGCAATGGGGGGTAGCGTAGTGAGTATGGGCACATAGGGAGAGGGGGCTTTGGGGGTAGCGTAGTGAGTATGGGCACATAGGGAGAGAGGGCAATGGGGGGTTACGTAGTGAGTACGGGCACATAGGGAGAGAGGGCAATGGGGGTTACGTAGTGAGTACGGGCACATAGGGAGAGAGGGCAATGGGGGGTAGCGTAGTGAGTATGGGCACATAGGGAGAGAGGGCAATGGGGGGTTACGTAGTGAGTACGGGCACATAGGGAGAGAGGGCAATGGGGGTTACGTAGTGAGTACGGGCACATAGGGAGAGAGGGCAATGGAGGGTTACGTAGTGAGTACGGGCACATAGGGAGAGAGGGCAATGGAGGGTTACGTAGTGAGTACGGGCACATAGGGAGAGAGGGCTTTGGGGGGGTTACATAGTGAGTACGGGCACATAGGGAGAGAGGGCTTTGGGGGTTTACGTAGTGAGTACGAGCACATAGGGAGAGAGGGCAATGAAGGGTTACGTAGTGAGTACGGGCACATAGGGAGAGAGGGCAATGGGGGGTTACGTAGTGAGTACGAGCACATAGGGAAATGAAGGGTTACGTAGTGAGTACGGGCACATAGGGAGAGAGGGCTTTGGGGGTTTACGTAGTGAGTACGAGCACATAGGGAGAGAGGGCTTTGGTGGGGTTACGTAGTGACTACGGGGACATGGGGAGAGAGGGCTTTGGCGGGTTACGGAGTGATTATGGGCACATATGGAGAGAGGGCTTTGGGAGTAGCGTAGTGAGTACGGGCACATAGGAAAAGAGGGCTTTGGGGTGTAGTGTAGTGAGTACGGGCACATATGGAGAGGGGGCTTTGGGGGTCACGTAGTGAGTATGGGCACATATGGAGAGGGGGCTTTGGGGGGGTCACAGTGAATACAGGCACATATGGAGAGGGGGCTTTGGGGTTAAGGTAGTGAGTAGGGGCATATAGGGAGAGGGGGCTTTGGGGGGTCATGTAGTGATTATGGGCACATAGGAAGAGCGGGCTTTGGGGGATCACATAGTGAATATGGGTAAATAGGGAGAGGGGGATTTGGGGGGTCATACAGTGAGTACAGGCACATAGTGAGAGGGGTAAACAGTGAATATGGGCACATAGGGAGTGGGGGCTTTGGGGGGTCATACAGTGAGTACAGGCACATAGTGAGAGGGGTAAACAGTGAATATGGGCACATAGGGATTGGGAGCTTTGGGGGGATCATACAGTGAGTATGGAGGCATAATTTGAGGGGGCTTTGGGTGCGTCACATAATGAGTACAGGCACATAGTTTGAGGGGGCTTTGTGGGGTCACACAGTGAGTACAGACACATAGGGAGTGGTGGCTTTGGGGGGGTCACGTAGTGAATATGGGCACACATGGAGAGGGGGCTTTGGGGGGTAACATAGTGAGTACGGTCATATAGGGAGAGGGGTTGCTGGAGGAGGGAGTATCACACAGGGTCTTCCTGTGTTGTCACAGTAGTTTTAGCTTGCAGCATTATTTCCAAGTTTGAAAGAACCCTGCTAAATATTTTGGAATTACAAAACAATATCTATTTTTTATTTTTATTCACTTAAAAGTGAGAATTAAAAGTGAGAATTTCACTCAGTGCCAGCTGCATCCATGCTGTGTATTGTGGTTCAACGCTAGTTCCTTTGGGATTGTTCATTGATTTCTCACTTGCTACAGGAAGTTGCTTGTAAGGACCTAAAAAAATGTCACCCCATTAATTAATAAATCCTAAGGGAACTACAGCTGTGATGTTTACAAGCTCCCGGATCACAGGCACAGCAAACTCTTGTGGTCTGGTAAAGTTGAATGGACAGAGAGAGTAACATTTACTTTCAGGACCGTGGAGAGCATCCTCATAATGAGGTTAGAGTGTAAATTCACAGATGATTAAAAGGACAGTAAAAACCTTGTTGCTACAACATCAATAAACTAACATACGGGGGGAGTTTTGATATATTTCAAATTCATTACCTTTCTACATTTTACAATTGTTTTTCAATGGCTAAATTCCATCTGTCACTCTCCCTATTTGGAGGAACCAATCTCACTGTGTTATTGGAGTAAACACAGCTAGTCACATTTAGCAAGATCACTAATGTTTTGCAGTTCTTTATCTGATAATCTCTGCTTGAGGCCGATTGATAAATACACATACACATAATAATTCATTTTACATCATAATTACAAACACCTAGATTACGAGTTTTGCGTTAACAGGGGTGCGGTGCTAACGAGCAGTTTATGCTCACCGCTCACTTGCAGACAGCGCTGGTGTTACGGGTTTTTGCTCCTCATCTCACCTCAATACCAGCACTGCTTACGTTAGCGGTGAGCTGGTAAAACGTGCTCGTGCACAATTTCCCCATAGGGATCAATGGGGCAGAGCCGGCTGGAAAAAAACCTAACACCTGCAAAAAAACAGCGTTAAGCTCCTAACGCAGCCCCATTGATTCCTATGGGGAAATACATTTTATGTCTACACCTAACATGAACCCCGAGTCTAAACACCCCTAATCTTACACTTATTAACCCCTAATCTGCCGCCCCCGACATCGCCGAACCCTACATTATATTTATTAACCCCTAATCTGCCGCCCACAACGTCGCCACCACTATAATAAAGTTATTAACCCCTAAACCTAAGTCTAACCCTAACCCCCCCTAACTTAAATATAATTTAAATACAGGGTTTTATTTTACAGGTAAATTTGTATTTATTTTAACTAGGAAGTTATTAAATAGTTAATAACTATTTAATAACTATTCTACCTAGTTAAAATAAATACAAAGTTGCCTGTAAAATAAAAATAAACCCTAATATAGCTACAATGTAACTATTAGTTATATTGTAGCTAGCTTAGGGTTTATTTTATAGGTAATATTTAGTTTTAAATAGGAATAATTTAGTTAATTGTAGTAATTTTATTTAGATTTATTTTAATTATATTTAAGTTAGGGGGGGTAGGGTTAGACTTAGGTTTAGGGGTTAATAACTTTATTATAGTGGTGGCGACGTTGGGGTGGAAGATTAGGGGTTAATAAATGTAGGTAGGTGGCGGTGATGTTAGGGAAGGCAGATTAGGGAGTTAATAATATTTAACTAATGTTTGCTATGCGGGAGTGCGGGGGTTTAGGGGTTAATATATTTATTATAGTGGTGGCGATGTCCGGTTCGGCAGATTAGGGGTTAAAAAAATTATTTTAGTGTTTGCGATGTGGGGGGCCTTGGTTTAGGGGTTAATATGTAGTTTATGGGTGTTAGTGTACTTTTTAGCACTTTAGTTAAGAGTTTTTTTTTTTTTCTTTCAGTTTGAATGTTTTTATTTCGAATATTGCATAATTTAAATATTACATTTAAAGAGAGCATTAGAAATACTATTACATTAAATTAATGTTATAATGTTGTACAAACATTCGAAATGCAAAACGAAATAACAAATGTGTTAAAAAATGTTGAATGTTGCAAAACATTCTCTTATCCCTACTTTTGAGCATGATCTTTATCTTAATTTTGGTGCTGTGGTGAGTTAAAGGGACTTTAAAGTTATTATTTTTCTTTTTTATTTCAAAAGTAAGCTTTATTGAGTGAACACATATAAGGATACATCCTTTACAATCAAGATGATACATAAAACTATAGCGACCAGGATCGCCATATCAGGTAAACATAAACATATTCTGGTAGTAGACTGATAAAGAATTATAATATTACATTTGGTGTGTTCACTGTTGATCATTCCACTTTGCAAAATGCCAAAAATAAACATAATTTCCTGCGGTCGACAGCACCGGACCCGAGCATCCAATGGTTTAGTTAAGAGTTTTATGCTATGGCGTTGTAGTGTAAAACTCTTAACTACTGACTTTAAAATGCGGTACCAGGCTTGACAAGCTTGGAAGACTCATAATACCGGCGCTATGCAAGTCCCATTGAAAATATAGGATACGCAATTGACGTAAGTGGATTTGCAGTATTTCCTAGTCTGGCCAAAAAAGTGAGCGGTGAGCCTGTCATTTCAAGACTCGTAATACCAGCGGGCGTTAAAAAGCAGCGTTGGGGCCGGCCAACGCTGCTTTTTAAGCCTAACGCAAGACTCGTAATCTAGCCGAAAGTGTTTGCTTTTGGTTGAAGAGAGTGAGAGAACAGAAAACGACTAGAACAAGATAAGATAATTGTAAGTCACTAAGTGTTAAAGATTTTTCAGGCAACAAGGCTAAAACAAATATTGTTTGCAGTCAGATTATTTGATGTCTTTGGACATAAGATCAGTGCAGACATATTTGTGTCTTCTGTGATGAGTAATTGCTAAGTACAGAGAATGCACTGTGGTTTCCATCAGAACCAGAGCAGACATGCACCTGATACAAAGACGAAGGGGCATATTTATTAAAGTCTGGCGGACCTGATCCGACAGTGCGGATAAGGTCCGCCAGACTTCGCTGAATACGGCGAGCAATACGCTCGCCGTATTCAGCATTGCACCAGCAGCTCACAAGAGGCCAATCGGCCGCCAGCAGGGGGGTGTCAATCAACCCGATCGTACTCGATCGGGTTGATTTCCGGCGATGACTGTCCGCCTGCTCAGAGCATACGGACAGGTTATGGAGCCGCGGTCTTTGTGACCGCTGCTTCATAGCTGCTGTTTCTGGCGAGCCTGCAGGCTCGCCAGAAACACGGGGCATCAAGCTCTATTCGGAGCTTGATAGATATGCCCCAAAGAGTGAAGTAAATAGCAGCCCACAGGCTCAGGATCAGAGCGAGTGTGTAATGTGTACCAGAGATCTCACATGGAAGTTCTGCAGGAAAACTAGAACTAAAGGCTTCTAAGTCTCCATGGCGGAGGATATTTAACATGACATAGTCACATGGGGTGTTATTTAGTTAAAGGGACAGTCAACACCAGAATTTTTGTTGTTTAAAAAGATAGATAATCCCTTTATTACCCATTCCCCAGTTTTGCATAACCAACACAGTTATACAAATATTTTTTTACCTCTGTAATTACCTTGTATCTAAGCCTCTGCAAAATACCCCCTTATTTCAGTTCTTTTGACAGACTTGCATTTTAGCCAATCAGTGCTGACTCCTAGGTAACTTCACGTGTGTTAGCTCAATGTTATCTATATGGCACACATGAACTAATGCCCTCTAGTAGTGAAAAACTGACAAAATGCATTCAACTAAGAGGAGGCCTTCAAGGTCTAAGACATTAGCATATGAACCTACCTAGGTTTAGCTTTCAACTAAGAATACCAAGAGAACAAAGCAAAATTGGTGATAAAAGTAAAATGGAAAGTTGTATAAAATTACACGCCCTATCTGAAAGTTTATTTTGGACTTGATAGGAATAAGCTGCCACCGGTTGTATTGTGATGTTGTTAAAGGGACGTGAAAACCTAAAGTAAGCTTTCATTGAGCATGCAGTTTTAAAAAGCTTTCATATTATCAAATTGACTTTGTTCTCTTGGTATCCTTTGGTGAAATCTTGGTGGGCTCACCAGTTGTGTTCCTTTAGCTCCCAGTAGTGCATTAAAGGGACATGAAACCCACATTATTTTCTTTTTGCAATTCAGATAAATCATATAGTTTTAAACAACTCCCTTTTACTTTTATTATGTAAGTTGCTTGATTCTCTTGTTATCATGTGCATAGTATAGGAGGACTCAGGAGCCGCAATGCACTACTGGGAGCTAGCAGATTATTGGGGGCTACACACATATGCTTCTTCTCATTGGTTCACCAGTTGTGTATTGGTGCTCCGTTAACAAAGGATACCAAGAGAATAAAGTACATTTAATAATAGAAGTAAATTGGAAAGTAGTTTAAACTGTATGCGCAATCTGAATCATGAAATAATTGTTTGGGTTTCTTTTCCCTTTAATGCCCTGGAGCTGATTTAATTATGTGTTTAATTTAATCCCTTATGTAAAATGCTTTAGAACATTAGAGCATTCTTCTTTTTGCGCCTTTTATTCTCTAAAATCTGCGACCATTATGTTAAGTTGTTGGTAGCAGAGGACACACTCTCATGCCTTATATGTTAAATAATAAGTATGAGACCTGGTGAATACTGTCTAGGAGATGATACACTGTGTGAGACCTGGTGTATACTGTCTAGGAGATGACACACTGTGTGAGACCTGGTGTATACTGTCTAGGAGATGATACACTGTGTGAGACCTGGTGTATACTGTCTAGGAGATGATACACTGTGTGAGACCTGGTGTATACTGTCTAGGAGATGATACACTGTGTGAGACCTGGTGTATACTGTCTAGGAGATGATACACTGTGTGAGACCTGGTGTATACTGTCTAGGAGATGATACACTGTGTGAGACCTGGTGTATACTGTCTAGGAGATGATACACTGTGTGAGACCTGGTGTATACTGTCTAGGAGATGATACACTGTGTGAGACCTGGTGTATACTGTCTAGGAGATGATACACTGTGTGAGACCTGGTGTATACTGTCTAGGAGATGATGCACTGTGTGAGACCTGGTGTATACTGTCTAGGAGATGATACACTGTGTGAGACCTGGTGTATACTGTCTAGGAGATGATACACTGTATGAGACCTGGTGTATACTGTCTAGGAGATGATACACTGTATGAGACCTGGTGTATACTGTCTAGGAGATGATACACTGTGTGAGACCTGGTGTATACTGTCTAGGAGATGATACACTGTGTGAGACCTGGTGTATACTGTCTAGGAGATGCACTGTGTGAGACCTGGTGTATACTGTCTAGGAGATACACTGTGTGAGACCTGGTGTATACTGTCTAGGAGATGCACTGTGTGAGACCTGGTGTATACTGTCTAGGAGATGATACACTGTGTGAGACCTGGTGTATACTGTCTAGGAGATGATACACTGTGTGAGACCTGGTGTATACTGTCTAGGAGATGATACACTGTGTGAGACCTGCTGTATACTGTCTAGGAGATGATACACTGTGTGAGACCTGCTGTATACTGTCTAGGAGATGATACACTGTGTGAGACCTGGTGTATACTGTCTAGGAGATGATACACTGTGTGAGACCTGGTGTATACTGTCTAGGAGATGATACACTGTGTGATACCTGGTGAATACTGTCTAGGAGATGATACACTGTGTGAGACCTGGTGTATACTGTCTAGGAGATGATACACTGTGTGATACCTGGTGTATACTGTCTAGGAGATGATACACTGTGTGAGACCTGGTGAATACTGTCTAGGAGATTATACACTGTGTGAGACCTGGTGAATACTGTCTAGGAGATGATACACTGTGTGAGACCTGGTGTATACTGTCTAGGAGATGATACACTGTGTGAGACCTGGTGTATACTGTCTAGGAGATGATACACTGTATGAGACCTGGTGTATACTGTCTAGGAGATGATACACTGTGTGAGACCTGGTGTATACTGTCTAGGAGATGATACACTGTGTGAGACCTGGTGTATACTGTCTAGGAGATGATACACTGTGTGAGACCTGGTGTATACTGTCTAGGAGATGATACACTGTGTGAGACCTGGTGTATACTGTCTAGGAGATGATACACTGTGTGAGACCTGGTGTATACTGTCTAGGAGATGATACACTGTGTGAGACCTGGTGTATACTGTCTAGGAGATGATACACTGTGTGAGACCTGGTGTATACTGTCTAGGAGATGATACACTGTGTGAGACCTGGTGAATACTGTCTAGGAGATGATACACTGTGTGAGACCTGGTGAATACTGTCTAGGAGATGATACACTGTGTGAGACCTGGTGAATACTGTCTAGGAGATGATACACTGTGTGAGACCTGGTGAATACTGTCTAGGAGATGATACACTGTGTGAGACCTGGTGTATACTGTCTAGGAGATGATACACTGTGTGATACCTGGTGTATACTGTCTAGGAGATGATACACTGTATGAGACCTGGTGTATACTGTCTAGGAGATACATTGTATGAGACCTGGTGTATACTGTCTAGGAGATGATACACTGTATGAGACCTGGTGTATACTGTCTAGGAGATGATACACTGTATGAGACCTGGTGTATACTGTCTAGGAGATGATACACTGTATGAGACCTGGTGTATACTGTCTAGGAGATGATACACTGTATGAGACCTGGTGTATACTGTCTAGGAGATGATACACTGTATGAGACCTGGTGTATACTGTCTAGGAGATGATACACTGTATGAGACCTGGTGTATACTGTCTAGGAGATGATACACTGTATGAGACCTGGTGTATACTGTCTAGGAGATGATACACTGTGTGAGACCTGGTGTATACTGTCTAGGAGATGATACACTGTGTGAGACCTGGTGTATACTGTCTAGGAGATGACACACTGTGTGAGACCTGGTGTATACTGTCTAGGAGATGATACACTGTATGAGACCTGGTGTATACTGTCTAGGAGATACATTGTATGAGACCTGGTGTATACTGTCTAGGAGATGATACACTGTGTGAGACCTGGTGTATACTGTCTAGGAGATGATACACTGTATGAGACCTGGTGTATACTGTCTAGGAGATGATACACTGTGTGAGACCTGGTGTATACTGTCTAGGAGATGACACACTGTGTGAGACCTGGTGTATACTGTCTAGGAGATGATACACTGTGTGAGACCTGGTGTATACTGTCTAGGAGATGATACACTGTGTGAGACCTGGTGTATACTGTCTAGGAGATACACTGTATGAGACCTGGTGTATACTGTCTAGGAGATACATTGTATGAGACCTGGTGTATACTGTCTAGGAGATGATACACTGTGTGAGACCTGGTGTATACTGTCTAGGAGATGATACACTGTATGAGACCTGGTGTATACTGTCTAGGAGATGATACACTGTAAATTGGGTATAAAACCTACAGCTAATTAATTCAATAAGTAAATGTTTACCCATAGCAGTACAATTATTGCTTTCTTTTTTTAGAAAATGATGGAAAAACTTCTGGTGGACAGACCTGAAGATCCAGTCCAGTACCTGATAGATCACCTGCGCAATGATAATGATGAAGGTAAAGCTGTCAGACTTGTAAAGGTCTACATATATAACATACAGGAACTTTAAACTCATTGTTTTTATATATACACAGTATATATCAGTAATTAAGTGCTACATTACAGTATATATCAGTAATTAAGTGCAGCATTACAGTATACATCAGTAATTAAGTACAGCATTACAGTATATATCAGTAATTAAGTGCTACATTACATTATATATCAGTAATTAAGTGCTACATAACAGTATATATCAGTAATTAAGTGCTACATTACATTATATATCAGTATTTAAGTGCTACGCTACAGTATATATCAGTAATTAAGTGCAGCATTACAGTATATATCAGTAATTAAGTGCAGCATTAAAGTATATATCAGTAATTAAGTGCTACATTATATTATATATCAGTATTTAAGTGCTACACTACAGTATATATCAGTAATTAAGTGCTACATTACATTATATATCAGTAATTAAGTTCTACACTACAGTATATATCAGTAATTAAGTGCTACATTACATTATATATCAATAATTAAGTGCTACACTACTGTATATATCAGTAATTAAGTGCTACATTACATTATATGTCAGTATTTAAGTGCTACACTACAGTATATATCAGTAATTAAGTGCAGCATTACAGTATATATCAGTAATTAAGTGCTACATTACATTATATATCAGTAATTAAGTTCTACATTACATTATATATCAGTATTTAAGTGCTAGACTACAGTATATATCAGTAATTAAGTGCTACATTACATTATATGTCAGTATTTAAGTGCTACACCACTACTATATATTAGTTATTAAGTGCAGCATTACATTATATATCAGTAATTAAGTGCTACATTACATTTATATATCAGTAATTAAGTGCTACATTACATTATATGTCAGTATTTAAGTGCTTCACTACAGTATATATCAGTAATTAAGTGCAGCATAACAGTATATATCAGTAATTAAGTTCTACATTACAGTATATATCAGTAATTAAGTGCTGCATAACAGTATATATCAGTATTTAAGTGCTACACTACAGTATATATCAGTATTTAAGTGCTACACTACAGTATATATCAGTAATTAAGTGCTACATTACATTATATATCAGTAATTAAGTGCTACACTACAGTATATATCAGTAATTAAGTGCTACATTACATTATATATCAGTATTTAAGTGCTACACTACAGTATATATCAGTAGGTAAGTGCTACATTACAGTATATATCAGTAATTAAGTGCAGCATTAAAGTATATATCAGTAGTTAAGTGCTACATTATATTATATATCAGTATTTAAGTGCTACACTACAGTATATATCAGTAATTAAGTGCTACATTACATTATATATCAGTAATTAAGTGCTACACTACAGTATATATCAGTAATTAAGTGCTACATTACATTATATGTCAGTATTTAAGTGCTTCACTACAGTATATATCAGTAATTAAGTGCAGCATAACAGTATATATCAGTAATTAAGTTCTACATTACAGTATATATCAGTAATTAAGTGCTGCATAACAGTATATATCAGTATTTAAGTGCTACACTACAGTATATATCAGTATTTAAGTGCTACACTACAGTATATATCAGTAATTAAGTGCTACATTACATTATATATCAGTAATTAAGTGCTACACTACAGTATATATCAGTAATTAAGTGCTACATTACATTATATATCAGTATTTAAGTGCTACACTACAGTATATATCAGTAGGTAAGTGCTACATTACAGTATATATCAGTAATTAAGTGCAGCATTAAAGTACATATCAGTAGTTAAGTGCTACATTATATTATATATCAGTTTTTAAGTGCTACACTACAGTATATATCAGTAATTAAGTGCTACATTACATTATATATCAGTAATTAAGTGCTACACTACAGTATATATATCAGTAATTAAGTGCTACATTACATTATATATCAGTAATTAAGTGCTACACTACAGTATATATCAGTAATTAAGTGCTACATTACATTATATATATATCAGTATTTAAGTGCTACACTACAGTTTATATCAGTAATTAAGTGCTACACTACAGTATATATCAGTAATTAAGTGATACACTACAGTATATATCGTAATTAAGTGCTACATTACAGTATATATCAGTATTTAAGTGCTACACTACAGTATATATCAGTAATTAAGTGCTACACTATAGTATAAATCAGTAATTAAGTGATACACTACAGTATATATCAGTAATTAAGTGCTACACTACATTATATATCAGTAATTAAGTGCTACACTACAGTATATATCAGTAATTAAGTGCAGCATTACAGTATATATCAGTAATTAAGTACTAAATTACATTATATATCAGTATTTAAGTGCTACACTACAGTATATATCAGTAATTAAGTGCTACATTACATTATATATCAGTATTTAAGTGCTACACTATAGTATAAATCAGTAATTAAGTGCTACACTACAGTTTATATCAGTAATTAAGTGCTACACTACAGTATATATCAGTAATTAAGTGATACACTACAGTATATATCGGTAATTAAGTGCTACATTACAGTATATATCAGAATTTAAGTGCTACACTACAGTATATATCAGTAATTAAGTGCTACACTATAGTATAAATCAGTAATTAAGTGCTACACTACAGTATATATCAGTAATTAAGTGCTACATTACATTATATATCAGTAATTAAGTGCTACACTACAGTATATATCAGTAATTAAGTGCTACATTACATTATATATCAGTATTTAAGTGCTACACTACAGTATATATCAGTAGGTAAGTGCTACATTACAGTATATATCAGTAATTAAGTGCAGCATTAAAGTACATATCAGTAGTTAAGTGCTACATTATATTATATATCAGTTTTTAAGTGCTACACTACAGTATATATCAGTAATTAAGTGCTACATTACATTATATATCAGTAATTAAGTGCTACACTACAGTATATATATCAGTAATTAAGTGCTACATTACATTATATATCAGTAATTAAGTGCTACACTACAGTATATATCAGTAATTAAGTGCTACATTACATTATATATATATCAGTATTTAAGTGCTACACTACAGTTTATATCAGTAATTAAGTGCTACACTACAGTATATATCAGTAATTAAGTGATACACTACAGTATATATCGTAATTAAGTGCTACATTACAGTATATATCAGTATTTAAGTGCTACACTACAGTATATATCAGTAATTAAGTGCTACACTATAGTATAAATCAGTAATTAAGTGATACACTACAGTATATATCAGTAATTAAGTGCTACACTACATTATATATCAGTAATTAAGTGCTACACTACAGTATATATCAGTAATTAAGTGCAGCATTACAGTATATATCAGTAATTAAGTACTAAATTACATTATATATCAGTATTTAAGTGCTACACTACAGTATATATCAGTAATTAAGTGCTACATTACATTATATATCAGTATTTAAGTGCTACACTATAGTATAAATCAGTAATTAAGTGCTACACTACAGTTTATATCAGTAATTAAGTGCTACACTACAGTATATATCAGTAATTAAGTGATACACTACAGTATATATCGGTAATTAAGTGCTACATTACAGTATATATCAGAATTTAAGTGCTACACTACAGTATATATCAGTAATTAAGTGCTACACTATAGTATAAATCAGTAATTAAGTGCTACACTACAGTATATATCAGTAATTAAGTGCTACACTACAGTATATATCAGTAACTGCAAATCAGAGACAGATATGTGGCAGGGCTCGGCATGTAAAGTGTGCCACACACTCTTTCAGTTTGCAGGACAATTTTCAGACTTAAATTTCAGTTAAAGGTGGAAAAATAAATAAACACAGTAGATTGCAACGTTGTTATAGTACAGATAATAAACCATCTTATATCATAATCTAAGGGTTTTTACTGTTCCTTTAAGTCTCGCACATATTGTGCAGAGCAGAAAAGACTGATGATTAAACCACCAGCCACTAGTGTATCTCTAACATCCTGTGGAAACTGAGATTTATTTCTGTAAAGTACAAAGAAAATACAGTACCAACATCATATAAAGTGTACATCTGGGGCACACTGCACTCGTTTAGCTCAGCCGTCTCCGTTAAGTTTACATATTCCTAGCAATCCTGCAGCCTAGAGTTGTAGTTTCCTTCTAGATGCCCATGTAGATCAGCCATCTGATGCTGTAATATCAGCATTTGTCACACAACATCGGAAAATGTCAGCGTACATAGGCCCAAGAAGATCACTGGAAAGCGTGAGCAGAGCAGATATTCCCAGTTATCAATGGTTAATGACAGCTCCTGTTAGCAGCGACTGTACGTAGTAGCCGTGCAGGTAGCCCTCTGCGCAGTAGCCGTGCAGGTAGCCCTCTGTGCCAGTGGCTTCCCTGAGTTAAGTAGCACTAGTTTACTTTTAGCTCAGACACAGTCTGAGTCATCAGGGTTTTGGCATTCAGCAAATCACTAAATGCAGAATATTGTTTGTGCTTCACTAGTTAATGACTGATTTGTGTACAGAAAACATATTTATTGTGTCCTTACATTATAGCACATAATTCATTATTCACTACATCTAATACTTCCCTGGTATTTACTCACATTTCTAGATGTTCAACTAGCAACAAGGAACAGAGGGCTGACTCCTTGTAGTTATAGTAATATAATATCCACAACATTCAGCAATTATCAGTGTAACTGACAGATATATTAGTGGCATATCTGCTGCACTGATGAACTTGTTATCATATCTGACTATTTGTCAGTGCCACAGTGATTCTGTTAATATATCCCTCTATCCATCAGTACCTGAGATATTCTGTTAGCATATCCATCAGTGCTGCAGATATTCTGTTATCATATCCATCAGTACCTGAAATATTCTGTTAGCATATCCATCAGTGCCACAGATATTCTGTTAGCATATCCATCAGTGCCAGAGATATTCTGTTAGCATATCCATCAGTACCGGAGATATTCTGTTAGCATATCCATCAGTGCCGGAGATATTCTGTTAGCATATCCATGAGTGCCAGAGATATTCTGTTAGCATATCCATCAGTGCCACAGATATTCTGTTAGCATATCCATCAGTGCCAGAGATATTCTGTTAGCATATCCATCATTGCCTGAGATACTCTGTTATCATATCCATCAGTACCTGAGATATTCTGTTAGCATATCCATCAGTGCCGGAGATATTCTGTTAGCATATCCATCAGTACCTGAGATATTCTGTTAGCATATCCATCAGTGCCGGAGATATTCTGTTAGCATATCCATCAGTGCCACAGATAATCTGTTAGCATATCCATCAGTGCCAGAGATATTCTGTTAGCATATCCATCATTGCCTGAGATACTCTGTTATCATATCCATCAGTACCTGAGATATTCTGTTAGCATATCCATCAGTGCCGGAGATATTCTGTTAGCATATCCATCAGTACCTGAGATATTCTGTTAGCATATCCATCAGTGCCGGAGATATTCTGTTAGCATATCCATCAGTGCCAGAGATACTCTGTTATCATATCCATCAGTACCTGAGATATTCTGTTAGCATATCCATCAGTGCTGGAGATATTCTGTTAGCATATCCATCAGTGCCAGAGATATTCTGTTAGCATATCCATCAGTGCCACAGATATTCTGTTAGCATATCCATCAGTGCCACAGATATTCTGTTAGCATATCCATCAGTGCTCTGTAGGTGATTAAACAATGTGAATGCTTATCACATAAACCTAATTACAGTACACAATAGCTGCTGCCAGGACCTGTCTTTTAGAAAATAGTTTCTCAAAGCTGAACCAAGTTAACCCTTCCAATACTGACAGAGGGGTCTGTCACAGTTAGTTAAAGCAGTGTGTTTGTAGCCAAAGTAAAACTTGTCTTCACTTCAAAGGCAGCTTGTCATAACAGTGGTAGCAAATGGTGCATAGTCATTTAAGCAAGCGGTATATTATGGCAAAAGCAGATGTTAGGCACACAAATTTTTCAGCACTTCAAAGCGGCTTGTTATAGCAGTGTTTGCTCACGGACTTAAAAGCGGTGATGTAGTCACATAGACCCACAGTAAAGCAAGCACAGTTGGAACAAACAATTCAGCAAAACGTCCTTGATTAATAGACGAAATAAAGAGACCAGGATCAAAGGCTATTAGCCCACCGCTCACCAGACCAGACTAGTGTGTCCTCCGCGGTATTACGGCCACAATAATGAGAGCTGTCCTTCCGTCTCTGTCCAAACCACTTTGCAAGTATACTCCAGCTGTACGAGTAAACCGTCCAAACTTTTCCCAGGTTCACGTTCAACGCCTCAACCTTCTTAGAAGCGTCACCTTCACGCAACGCGCGTTTCACCCTCTGAAAAGGGTGATTTGAATTTTCCCAATTTGAATTTTCAGAGGGTGAAACGCGCGTTGCATATACATATACATTATAATTTGATTGATGTGATATACTGAGGTAGTTATTAACCAATAAAATTGCTCTATCTGGTTTGAATTGGAAGCTTCCTGTGATTCTTTATAGACTTATTCTATCATTGCATTTGGTTTGCAATTTAGTTTGTGCTGGATTTACTCATCTGCCTCTTTTCTTACTTTTTATATATATATATATATACAGTCATCGCCAAAAATATTGGCACCCCTGCATTTCTGCTGCTCCTTAACTGGGCTGCAATCATCCCGATCAGATACGATCGGGATGATTGACATCCCCTGCTAGCGGCCGCGAATGTGCAAGGGGCGGCATTGCACAAGCATTTCACCACAAGCGTTTAATAAATTGACCCCTGGATTCATTGCTGGCTAGTTCAGTACTCTCCGGCGCTTTGTCTTAAACCATTTCTGGTTGCTTTTTGACGTGTGCTTTGAATCATTGTCCTGCTGTAAGACCCATGACCTCTGACGGAGACCCAGCTTTCTGACACTGGGCCCTATATTTTTTGTAGTCTTCATATTTCATAATGCCAAGCACACAGTCAAGACATCCAGTGCCTGAAGCAGCAAAGCAACCCCAAAACATCAGTCAACCTCCACCATGTTTGAGTGTAGGGACTGTATTCTTTTCTTTAAAAGCCTCATTTCTTTTTCTGATAACAGTAGAATGATGGGCTTTACAAAAAAGTCTGTCCACAGCACATTGTCCCAAAAGGATTTTGGCTTCCTCAGATAAGTTTTGGCAAACTCCACTCTGGCTTTTTTATGTTTCTGTGTCAGCAGTGGGGTCCTCCTGGGTCTCCTACCATAGCGTCCCTTTTTATTCAGATGGCGACGTATAGTGCAAGCTGACACATTAGTAACCTGTGCCTGAAGGTCAGCTTGAATTTGTCTAGAAGTTGATTGAGGTTCTTTATCCACCATTCAAACAATCCTTCATTGCACTCTTTGATAATTTTTTCTCTTTCGTCCACGTCCAAGGAGATTAGCTACAGTGCCATGGGCTGTAAACTTCTTGACACTGTTGCTCACAGTAGACACAGGAACATTAAGATCTCTTGAGATTGCAATTATTTCTTATAATTTTGAGAAGGTGTAATTTTGTCCAGTCCATTTTTGGAGTTTTGCGTGGAATGTGTTAGATTTGGCTTTTTATTTATTTTTTTCTCCTCTTTTTTTTGTGTCATACCAATACAAACAAAAGAAATAAACACGAGAATGCCTAAACATTTGTAATTACAACAGTTTTCTGGGAGTAATGGTGCATTATCTGTCAGAAATGCAGGGGTGCCAATATTTTTGGCCATGACTGTACACACAAATATATATATATATATATATATATATATATAATGTCATTGCAGAGTATATTACATTTATATATCTGTAGGTATTGTGTATATTGTGTAATATATCTGGCAGTGCTATTAATATTGTGTTAATATCTCTATTAGTGCACAGGCATTCCATTCATATATCCTTAATTGTTGCAGATATTCCATTCATAATTTGTTAGTGCCACAGATATTCTGTTAACAAAATGTCAGCAGCACTGACGGATATGTAACAGAATATCTGTGGCACTGACGGATATGGAACAGAATATTTGTGGCACTGACGGATATGGAACATAATTTCTGTGACACTGACGGATATGGAGCAGAATATCAGTGATACTAATGGATATGGAACAGAATATCAGTGATACCAACGGATATGTAACAGAATATCTGTGGCACTGACGAACAGAATATCAGTGATACTGACGGATATGGAACAGAATATCAGTGGCACTGACGGATATGGAACAGAATATTAGTGACACTGACGGATATGGAATAGAATATCAGTGATACTGACGGATATGGAACAGAATATCAGTGACACTGACGGATATGGAACAGAATATCATTGACACTGACGGATATGTAACAGAATATCAGTGACACTGATGGATATGGAACAGAATATCAGTGACACTGACGGATATGGAACAGAATATCAGTGACACTGACGGATATGGAACAGAATATCAGTGATACTGACGGATATGGAGCAGAATATCTGTGTCACTTATAGACACAGTGCAAGCCTTGTGTTCAGAATAGCACATATATTCAAGGCTGCTCCTGGAAGTGTGTGGGGGGGGGGGGGCTGGGCACCTTAGGGGTGCTGGACCTGGGGGATTGGGGTTAGTTCCAGGGATGGTCTGATTTTCTCAGTCCGTCCCTGCTCAGCAAGTTTGCATATAAAAATATTGAGCACATTTCAATAAAGGAAGTGAATAGGACATTTTTTTTAAATTGCACGTTCCATCTGAATCACAAGAGTTTAATGATGACTTAAGTGTCTGTTTAATGGTTTGTCTTGTAATATCATGGTATTCAGGATAAACATGCAGGTCCATCTCAATTCCTATGTGGAGAGATCTGGTGGTAAAACATTTCTCAATTTACTACACATTCTGCTATTGTACTTAAAGGGGCTCTAAAATCAAAATGATGCTTTCATGATTCAGATAGAGCACACTATTTATTTTTATATTTTTTCAATTTACTTTCCATTTTCAAAATGTGCGCAATCTTTTTGTATGCACACTTTATGAGGTACCAGCTACTATTGAGCATGTGCCGTAGTGCATACTATATATGAATTTACATTGTGTGATTGGTTGATAGCTGTCACATGATACAGGAGAAGGGAAAATTGTAATTAATTTTGTAGTTTTCCAGGAAAAATATACTATTTATTTGAAAATCAAACTAAGTGATATTTCATTGTCTTGTTATGTGTTTGCCTGTTATGTAATACTACAGTAATTAATGGCCCTTTAAGTTTAATTTAACTTGTGAAATACTATGACGAAGTTGAGTCAAATGACTTCCCAGCATCACTGATGCAGATACTCACAAAGTACTATGTTAGAGCACCATTAAATCAGGTAGAGATTTGTGTGAGGGTGGGTCTTCTACTGGATATTTGCTTTTGCTGAAGGGCACAGCCGAAGACCACTCTCTGTGACTTTTATCATCCTTGGGATTTCTGTAAATGCGACGTTGTATAGCTGGAGTTATCTCCATAAGCTATAAAAACATCCATAGCTTGTGGCAGCATAGGTATGTGAGTTTCTATAAATCTAATAAGCACATTTGTTAGATCAGTGAGCAGTTTGCTTTTCTCTAATCAATGACTATGCATCCAACGCCACATGCATGCCTGTGAGCCTACCCCTTGAAAGGAGCCACGTTTTACCAAAGTAGTCCAAAAGGAAGAGGGACTTCTAAACTGGAAATTTTTTCACTTCTATGTCCCTTGCTATGTTGAAATATCGAGGAGAGCACACTATTATTATGGCTACATAACCTACAATATGGGTTCAGACTTTATGTAGAACGTTTTGGGACTGATACTTGGACTAGCTTGAGAATCTGTTGGTCGGTGATGTAGTTAGTGAGAAGGCATTACCAAAGGAGGAGTTTCTGCCCCGTGTGAACTTGGATTATGTGAAGTGATTTACTAAATGTGGTATACAAAACTCTTTCAATGACTTTAGAAAGTTAATATCACAAGATCAAGATAATATATTTTAGTTTATTTAAATTAAACAATTTAATTTAAAGTTTTAAGAAAGTTTGAATTCTCACGCTTTTAAATTGTATGACGTTCTTATCTTCGTTAGAGAGCATGCACTATTTTTCTGAATAATATTTTTATGGGTTATGGTAGAGGGGTGCTGATGGTGAGTTTATGGTACCAAGGGGGTGGTGACCAGAAAACGTTTGGGAACCACTGCCCTAGGTATTTTTCAGTGTAGATGCCAGGCTTATAGAAGGACTAAAGTAGGTGCTGTGGGATGAAATAGCTAAATATTACAATCCCATGTGGGTAAAAAAAAAAATGTAATTGTAGAGCTATTTCCTAAGTGAAGCGTATGTGTGTATTGCCTTTCTAGTAAAATGAATCTACCGGTAATAGCAACACGGCACTCCTATCCTTGGGCTTATAAGCAGATTTAGTACAAACTGAACATTTACAGTAGCCCGGGGCAATATTAAAGCTTGATACGAGGTATATAATGGTATGTTTCCTTTTTTATCAAACGTTTGTCCAAGAAAGCTGCGCATAAAAGATCCAATACCTTCAGGGGTTTCTTGTGAATTTTAAATCACTTTCCTTGTTAAGCCTCAAAAGGATCTGTGGATAGAGAGGTTTCTTGATTTCCTTTGAAGTGCTGTGAAGAAGTTGATTAATCTTGGCAACAGAGCACTCTTTCATGGCTAGAGTAATAAATAATTACCGCACGCACAGCCGGAATCGCAAGGTGTGAGCGTTGAGTTTTATGTAAGCAGGGTAAAGAAAAAAGTGTGAGGTGATTAAACAGACCAATCGGTTATTTGCAATATTTATTTTTTTATTTAAATTAGTCAAGTTGTGTCAGTCAGTGAGCCCCAAACCTACTTTTGGTGAACCTTTGTAAATCGTTACATTTCCTCTGCCTTATTCACTCTTGTTTAGTTGTTTAATATCTCTGAGGTTGCAATATTGTTTCTTTTCCTAAATATCAATCTCAATAAAGATAACAATTTTCTAAAAAAATACTACAACAGGGACCCTAGGTCTGAAGATAATGGCTGACATTAGGGGAATACTCAAGATAAGAAGAAAATCTACTTATTTATCTGTCTATCTTTCTATTTATCAATTCATCCATCCATTCATCTATTTATCATCTATCTTTCTATTTACTATCTATCTCTCTATTATCTATATTAATCTGTCTATCTGTATCTCTATCTATCTATCTATCTATCTATCCATCTGTCTAGCTACATTATCTATCATCTATCTATCTATCTATCTATCATCTCTCTATCTATTATCTATTTATTTATCTATCTGTCATCTCTCTATCTATCATCTCTCTATCTATCTATCTATCTATCATCTATCTTATCTATCTGTATCTCTCTATATATCATCTATCTGTATCTCTATCTATCTATCTATCTATCTATCTATCTATCTATCTATCTATCTATCTATCTATCTATCAGAAGACTGAAACTACTTTGGTTTGTTCAGCTAAGTGAAACTTGTGTTGTATTAAAACACATTTTGTGGGATAATTTGCATCAGTGGGTATAATAAGGACATAAAGATTGATATAGATTTGTTTTTTCTCTCTACAGTGCCAAGGATTTTGATTGTGGGCCCCCCTGCATCTGGCAAACACACAGTGGTAAGTTGTAAACGATAAGGTATATGGGGAAATAATGCTGAGATTACAGAGAATCAGAGAGTGGTGTGTTACACAAGCTTGTATTTGCAGATAGAGGCACTAATGGCTGTTTAGACTGGTGCTGCCCTCTCTTGGGCTTTGCCCCTCTGTGCCCTGATCCTGTTGTAACTTGGTCTTTACCACAAGCCATAGCAGATGTCGTGCCCCATGACCCTTTGTATGTTGTCCCATAACTGCTGTAAAATACTGATCATGTGACACACTAGACACTTTAGTTGTGATGTTAGTGATAAAGAGCTCAGTCTGTGAATAGAATATATGTGAGTATATATGTGTGTGTGTCTGTATGTCTGTGTAGGTGCCTGTATACATATGTACATGTCTGTGAGTATATCTCTGTGTGTGTGTGTGTGTGTTTATATGTATATATGTGTGTGTGTATATATGTCTGTGAAGGTGCCTGTATAAGTATGTACATGTCTGTGAGTATATCTGTGTGTGTATATATGTCTGTGTAGGTGCCTGTATAGGTATGTACATTTCTGTGAGTATATATGTGTGTGTATATATGTCTGTGAAGGTGCCTGTATAAGTGTATGTACATGTCTGTGAGTATATCTGTGTGTGTATATATGTCTGTGTAGGTGCCTGTATAAGTATGTACATGTCTGTGAGTATATCTCTGTGTGTGTCTCTATATGTCTGTGAAGGTGCCTGTATAAGTATGCACATGTCTGTGAGTATATCTGTGTGTATATCTATATGTCTGTGAAGGTGCCTGTATAAGTATGTACATGTCTGTGAGTATATCTCTGTGTGTGTCTCTATATGTCTGTGAAGGTGCCTGTATAAGTATGCACATGTCTGTGAGTATATCTGTGTGTATATCTATATGTCTGTGAAGGTGCCTGTATAAGTATGTACATGTCTGTGAGTATATCTGTGTGTGTATATATGTCTGTGTAGGTGCCTGTATAGGTATGTACATTTCTGTGAGTATATATGTGTGTGTATATATGTCTGTGAAGGTGCCTGTATAAGTATGTACATGTCTGTGAGTATATCTGTGTGTGTATATATGTCTGTGTAGGTGCCTGTGTAGGTATGTACATTTCTGTGAGTATATATGTGTGTGTATATATGTCTGTGAAGGTGCCTGTATAAGTGTATGTACATGTTTGTGAGTATATCTGTGTGTGTATATATGTCTGTGTAGGTGCCTGTATAAGTATGTACATGTCTGTGAGTATATCTCTGTGTGTGTCTCTATATGTCTGTGAAGGTGCCTGTATAAGTATGCACATGTCTGTGAGTATATCTGTGTGTATATCTATATGTCTGTGAAGGTGCCTGTATAAGTATGTACGTGTCTGTGAGTATATCTGTGTGTTTGTATATATGTCGGTGTAGGTTCCTGTATAATTATGTACATGTCTGTGAGTATATCTCTTTGTAAGTGCCTGCAATAGTATCTACATGTGTGTGAGTATATCTGTGTGTGTGTGTATATGTCTGTGTATGTGCCTGTATATGTACATGTCTGTGAGTATATCTGTGTGTGTTTATATGTCTGTGTAGTTGCCTGTATAAGTATGTACATGTCTGTGAGTATATCTCTGTGTGAGTTTATATGTCTGTGTAGGTGCCTATATAAGTATCTACATGTCTGTGAGTATATCTGTGTGTGTTTGTATATATGTATGTGTAGGTGCCTGTATATGTACATGTCTGTGAGTATATCTGTGTGCGTCTATATGTCTGTTTCGGTGCCTGTATAAGTATCTACATGTCTGTGAGTATGTGTGTGTGCATGAGTGTGTGTCTATATGTCTGTGTAGGTGCCTGTATAAGTATGTTCACTTCTGTACCTATAGTTGCCTCTTTGACTGTCAGTGTGTGTGTCTATATGCCTGTAAATATAGGTGCCTATATATGAGTATATATATGTTGGTGTGTGTATATCTTCCTCTATTACTATCAGTGTGTGTGTGTGTGTGTATATTTATATTTCTTTCATGTAATTAGCAAGAGTCCATGAGCTAGTGACGTATGGGATATACATTCCTACCAGGAGGGGCAAAGTTTCCCAAACCTTAAAATTCCTATAAATACACCCCTCACCACACCCACAATTCAGTTTTACAAACTTTGCCTCCCGTGGAGGTGGTGAAGTAAGTTTGTGCTAGATTCTTCGTTGATATGCGCTCCGCAGCAGGCTGGAGCCCGGTTTTCCTCTCAGCGTGCAGTGAATGTCAGAGGGATATGAGGAGAGTATTGCCTATTTGAATTCAATGGTCTCCTTCTACGGGATCTATTTCATAGGTTCTCTGTTATCGGTCGTAGAGATTCATCTCTTACCTCCCTTTTCAGATCGACGATATACTCTTATATATACCATTACCTCTACTGATTCTCGTTTCAGTACTGGTTTGGCTTTCTACAAACATGTAGATGAGTGTCCTGGGGTAAGTAAGTCTTATTTTCTGTGACACTCTAAGCTATGGTTGGGCACTTTTATATAAAGTTCTAAATATATGTGTTTAAACATTTATTTGCCTTGATTCAGGATGTTCAATATTCCTTATTTCAGACAGTCAGTTTCATTATTTGGGATAATGCATTTGAATATTACATTTTTCTTACCTTTAAAATTTGACTTTTTTTCCTGTGGGCTGTTAGGCTCGCGGGGGCTGAAAATGCTTCATTTTATTGCGTCATTCTTGGTGCAGACTTTTTTGGCGCAAAAAATTTCTTAGTCATTTCCGGCGTCATACTTGTCACCGGAAGTTGTTTGTATGTGCGTCATTTTTTTTACGTTTTTTTGCACCAAAGATATCGGCGTTACCGGATGTGGCGTCATTTTTGGCGCCAAAGCATTTAGTCGCCAAATAGTGTGGGCGTCTTTTTTGCCGCTAAAAAATATGGGCATCATTATTGTCTCCACATTATTTAAGTCTCATTGTTTATTTGCTTCTGGTTGCTAGAAGCTTGTTCATTTGCATTTTTTCCCATTCCTGAAACTGTCATTTAAGGAATTTGATAGATTTTGCTTTATATGTTGTTTTTTCTATTACATATTGCAAGATGTCTCAGATTGACCCTGGATCAGAAGCTACTTCTGGAAAAACGCTTGACTGAGTTCAGTCCTACCAAAGCTAAGTTCATTTATTTTAAATGTTATGAATGTTTATCTTTAGCTATGGTTTGTAATAAGTTATTATGATAAACTTTTACATGCGGAATCCATTAGTATTTATGCTTTATATATTGCCATTCTTTTTACATCTTATGTACAAGAAATATTTATAAGATTTATAAGAAATATTTGTCTGATTCTATTTTAAAGGCTTTGTCTGACATTGTGCCTTCTAATAAAAATTTTTAGGTCTTTTTCACTTCTTTTTTTAATTATTGAAGTTTCAAATGACCAACAACATACTGATTTATCCTTCTGTGATGATGTTTTTTTCTCATTCAGAATTTTTTTAATCAGATATTGACACTAACAAATCTACTTTTTTATAATTTTTTTATTAAAGTACATTTTTTCTTTGTTGAAAAGGTGTTGATTATTTTGGATATTAAGGTAATTAGTTCTTTTTCAAGACTAGCTAACACTATTTCTGCTTATTTTTCTTCTGTGTTTTCAGAGGTTTTCTTTCCAATTCCTCATACTAGGGAATGGAATAGGCTGAGAATTTTCTTTATTTCCTTCTTCAAAGGTTTTAAACTATATTCTTTGCCAGCAGTTAAATTCAATTTGGAGGGTTCTCCAATTTACTGGGGCTATCTCTACTCCTACTAATTATGCTATTGTTTCTATAGCAAAATATTATTTATTTTCCATTAGATGGTTGTATCTTATTTATGGAAAATTATTTAGTTTCAGGTACTTTTCTGGTCCTGTGATTTATTTGGATGTTGCAATTGCTTCATTTTGTTCTGTTTACTTTAAGATCAAGTATCAGATTATGATTTATTTTAGCATTTTTAAGGGACAACATTTACTAGACTAGGTGCTGTTGCATTTGTCTTGTTGTTTTGCATTTTTTGATTATGCTAGTCCACTGTATTGACTGGTCCTTTAACTGGACTATCATGCTAATAATTTCATTTGTGTCTTCATTTTATTGAATATTTTCGCAAATGAGGGTTAATCTATGTTTGTAGCTATTTTAGCTAGAAGAATTTTGTGATTTTTAAAAATCCATATTTCTTTTGTTCTGAGTTTTTTTAAATATTATGTTGAAGCTACTCAGATTTCAGACAGACTTCTAGTCTATTTGTTATCTTTTCTGGTTTTAGGAAGGTCAGAAGGCTTCTGCCATTTCTTTGGCATCTTGGTTAAGCTTTTGATTCATCATGCTTATTTGGAGTTGGATTATTCCCCGTCTCAGAGGATTACGGCTCATTCTATTAGTTCAGTTTCTTCTTCCTGGGCTTTTTAAGAATGAAGCTTCTGTTGATAAATTTGCAAAGCAATGACTTGGTCTTCTTTGCATACTTTTACTAAATTCTACCATTTTGATGTTTTCTCTTCTTTAGAAGCAGTTTTTGGTAGAATAGTACTTCAGGCAGCTGTCTCAGTTTGATTCTTCTGCTTATAATTTCAGTTTTTTTCATTATTAAAATTGAAACTTTTGATTTGGGTAGTGGATTAATTTTTCAGCGGAATTGGCTGTCTTTATTTTATCCCTCCCTCTCTAGTGACTCTTGCGTGGAAGTTCCACATCTTGGGTATTTATATCCCATACGTCACTAGCTCATGGACTCTTGCTAATTACATGAAAGAAAACATAATTTATGTAAGAACTTACCTGATAAATTCATTTCTTTCATATTAGCAAGAGTCCATGAGGCCCACCCTTTTTTGTGGTGGTTATGATTTTTTTGTATAAAGCACAATTATTCCAATTCCTTATTTTTTTGATGCTTTCGCTCTTTTCTTATCACCCCACTTCTTGGCTATTCGTTAAACTGAATTGTGGGTGTGGTGAGGGGTGTATTTATAGGCATTTTAAGGTTTGTGAAACTTTGCCCCTCCTGGTAGGAATGTATATCCCATACGTCACTAGCTCACGGACTCTTGCTAATATGAAAGAAATGAATTTATCAGGTAAGTTCTTACATAAATTATGTTTTATATATATATATATATATATATATATATCTTTTCTAAGATATGGAGAGTCCACAATGTCATTCAAATACTAGTTGGAATATCACTCCTGGCCAGCAGGAGGAGGCAAAGAGCAGTGTCACTCCCCTACCCATAATCCCCAGTCATTCTCTTTGCCTCTGTCACTGGAGGAGGTGAAGTTTAGTGTCTGAAGAAATGAATTCCTTTTTCGGGTACTTTTCCCTGCAAGCAAGGATTTGGGTTTAGCTGAGTCCAAGTTAATCTCTTCAGTAGATTAGTGGTGGCTTATAAACAGTTAGGAAGTTGTGAGGTAGTCCTTGCTTTGTTTCCTAATACATTGCTGCCCATGGTACAGAAAGCCAGAGTTGGTTACTCTGTTCTTTATTTTTCTACAGGTCTCTGTAAGGAGTATGTGTCCTTTCACGCCTTGTGAGCTGTCTTCCTGCCGGATAGCTAGACTACAGGTAAGTGCTTTTGTCTTCTAGGTCTTGGAGACTTGTACTTTAGAAGAATATGTCATATGCAGTAGATGGGGACATTTTTAAAATCCTTTATAGAGGATTATCTTTGGCAGTGGGAAGACACATTATATATGTTGAGACTAGGGGTTAATCATCCCTTTATTGGGACGTTTTTCCTCTTTTGGCTAATTTTGTTGAAAAACTTTATAAGTATGTGTGTGGCTTATGTTTTATACAGGGATTTATGTATAAACTTAAAATTTGGCAGTTGGTTTTCTTTGCTTGCTTAGCTAGAAAAGGCTAAATGACAGACTGCTTGAGCGTTTGTGTAAATTAACCTCCGGTGTTGTAGGCAGAGGGAAACGCGTGCCTTTAAAGGGACAGTTTACTCAAATATTTTCTCCCCTTTAATTTGTTCCCAATTATCCACTTTACCTGCTGGAGTGTATTAAATTGTTTACAAGTAGCTCCTTTACCCTTATATTGGCATTTGAAATTGTTAATTTAGCATGTGGTATCCCCACCTATTCTGAAAGTTTGTGGCCGCAGGTCCCAGCTATAGATAAGCTTTGTAAACACAGCCAGCAGAAGAAATTACACTCCCAGTGCAATATAGCAGAGATAAGGTAATAAAATGTTGATTTTCCATTGTTCTCTCAAAGTATTGGTGATTGTTTTAAGGACAGATATAAGATAAAGAAGCAGGTATATGTGCACAATGTGATACAGTAATGAGATCTGATTATACCTACAAGCTCAACCTATTTTATTAGGCTGTGGCTTCAAAACACAAAATCAGAGCTTTAATATATACAAATAAACCTTAAAAAGCTAATTTTCATAAATTTTTTACTCTGCAGTTGGTAAAAAAAGCAATTGTAAACACATTGAGGGAAAAACTATTTTACAGTATACTGTCCCTTTAACTTGTTACATAGTTTCCTCTCTGCCGGTCATGTGACTTCTCTCTGCTGTCGGATATTCACGGAGCGGGGCAGCGTCATTGAATTTCAGTCTCTTCAGTGTCGGTCTACTATATGATTGTTTTAGAGACTTCTGGCAGCCAAGTCTTACAGTAAGGCACCTCAGCCTGTCTGAGGTGTAGGGGGCCTGATTGGTTTATTATTTTGAAGCATTTTTGCATAACGTTAAGCGGCTGTGGTATTAATGTTAAGTGACAATGTATTTAAAATGTTCTACAATTTGGGTAATTTTTATTTAGTATTATGTACCAAGACTCTGTCGGCTAGATTACGAGTTGTGCGTTAAGGTAAAAAAGCTGCGTTAAGAGGTCCTAACACTGCTTTTTTACGCCCGCTGCTATTACGAGTCTTGAAGGTTTAGGGTCACCGCACACTTCTTTGGCCTTACCGCAAAACGACTTACGTAAACTTCATAAAGTCTTTTTTCTATGGAACTTCCATAGCGCCGGTATTACGAGTCTGTCCTGGGAGGCCAAAAAGTGAGCGGTACACCCTACCCTGTCAAGAGTCCTAACGCATTTAAAAGTCAGTAGTTAAGAGTTTTATGGTACAACACCGTAACATAAAACTCATAACTAAAGTGCTAAAAAGTACACTAACACCCATAAACTACCTATTAACCCCTAAACCGAGGCCCTCCCGCATCGCAAACACTATAATACATTTTTTAACCCCTAATCTGGCACTCCGGACACCGCCGCAACCTACATTATATTTATGAACTCTTAATCTGCTGCCCCAACAACGCCGACACCTACATTATATTTATTAACCCCTAATCTGCCGCCCCAATGTTGCCGCAACCTACCTACACTTATTAACCCCTAATCTGCTGCCCCCAACATCGCCGCCACTATAATAAACATATTAACCCCTAAACCTGCCGCACTCCCGCCTCACAAACATTAGTTAAATATTATTAACCCCTAATCCGCCGTCCCTAACATCGCTGCCACCTACCTACATTTATTAATCTCTAATCTGCCACCCCCAACGTCGCCACCACTATACTAAATGTATTAACCCCTAAACCTAAGTCTAACCCTAACACCCCCTAACTGAAATATAATTAAAATAAATCTAAATAAAATCTCTATAATTAACTACATTATTCCTATTTAAAACTAAATACTTACCTATAAAATAAACCCTAAACTAGCTACAATATAACTAATAGTTACATTGTAGCTAGCTTAGGCTTTATTTTTATTTTACAGGCAAGTTTGTATTTATTTTAACTAGGTACAATAGTTATTAAATAGTTATTAACTATTTAATATCTACCTAGCTAAAATAAATACAAAAGTACCCGTAAAATAAAACCTAACCTAAGTTACAATAACACCTAACACTACACTATAATTAAATAAATTAACTAAATTAAATACAATTACCTAAATTAAATTAGCTAAAGTACAAAAAACAAAGAAACACTAAATGACAGAAAATAATAAACAAATTACAGATATTTAAACTAATTAACCTAATCTAATAGCCCTATCAAAATAAAAAAAAGCCCCCCAAAATAAAAAAAAAACCCTAGCCTAAACTAAACTACCAATAGCCATTAAAAGAGCCTTTTGCGGGGCATTGCCCCAAAGTAATCGGCTCTTTCTCTAACATAGGTGTGTCCGGTCCACGGCGTCATCCTTACTTGTGGGATATTCTCTTCCCCAACAGGAAATGGCAAAGAGCCCAGCAAAGCTGGTCATATGATCCCTCCTAGGCTCCGCCTACCCCAGTCATTCTCTTTGCCGTTGCACAGGCAACATCTCCACGGAGATGGCTAAGAGTTTTTTTTGGTGTTTAAATGTAGTTTTTATTCTTCAATCAAGTGTTTGTTATTTTAAAATAGTGCTGGTATGTACTATTTACTCTGAAACAGAAAAGAGAAGAAGATTGCTGTTTGTGAGAGGAAGATGATTTTAGCAAACGTTACTAAAATCGATTGCTGTTTCCACACAGGACTGTTGAGATGAAGTAACTTCAGTTGGGGGAAGCAGTTGGCAGACTTTTCTGCCTGAGGTATGATGGCCACATTTCTAACACGACTTGGTAATGCTGGAAGGCTGTCATTTTCCCTATGGGGACCGGTAAGCCATTTTCTTAGATTAAGTATAAGAATAAAGGCTTTATAAGGGCTTAAAAAACTGGTAGACATTTTTCTGGGCTAAAACGATTACTTGCTAAGCATATTTGACAGATTATAGCGCTTTATAGTTATTATAATCTTGGGGATTGTTGTTAAAAAACGGCAGGCACTGTATGGACACCTTTTTCAGATGGGGGCCTTCTCTAGTCATAGGCAGAGCCTCATTTTCGCGCCACTAATGCGCAGTTGTTTTTGGAAGGCAAGGCATGCAGATGCATGTGTGAGGAGCTAAGATCCACTGAAAAAGCTTATAGAAGGCGTCATTTGGTATCGTATTCCCCTCTGGGCTTGGTTGGGTCTCAGCAAAGCAGATTCCTGGGACTGTATAGGGGTTAAATGTAAAAACGGCTCAGGTTCCGTTATTTTAAGGGTTAAAGCTTTCAAATTTGGTGTGCAATACTTTTAAGGCTTTAAGACACTGTGGTGAAATTTTGGTGAATTTTGAACAATTGCTTCATACTTTTTCGCATATTCAGTAATAAAGTGTGTTCTGTTTAAAATTTAAAGTGACAGTAACGGTTTTATTTTAAAACGTTTTTTGTGCTTTGTTGACAAGTTTAAGCCTGTTTAACTTGTCTGAACCATCAGATAAACGATGTTCTATATGTATGAAAGCCAATGTGTCTCCCCATTTAAATATATGTGATAATTGTGACATGGTGTCCAAACAAAGTAGGGACAATGATGCCACAGATAATAATAGTGCCCAAGATGATTCTTCAGATGAGGGGAGTAAGCATGGTACTGCATCACCCCCTTCTGTGTCTACACCAGTTTTGCCCACACAAGAGGCCCCTAGTACATCTAGTGCGCCAATACTTATTACTATGCAACAATTAACGGCTGTTATGGATAATTCTATTGCAAATATTTTATCTAAAATGCCTACTTATCAAAGAAAGCGCGATTGCTCTGTTTTAAACACTGAAGAGCAAGAGGACGCTGATGATAACGCTTCTGACATACCCTCACACCAATCTGAAGGGGCCAGGAGGGAGGTTTTGTCTGAGGGAGAAATTTCAGATTCAGGGAAAATTTCTCAACAAGCTGAACCTGATGTTGTAACATTTAAATTTAAATTAGAACATCTCCGCGCACTGCTTAAGGAGGTATTATCTACTCTGGATGATTGTGACAATTTGGTCATTCCAGAGAAATTATGTAAGATGGACAAGTTCCTAGAGGTTCCGGTGCCCCCCGATGTTTTTCCTATACCCAAGCGGGTGGCGGACATAGTAAACAAGGAATGGGAAAGTCCCGGCATACCTTTTGTGCCTCCCCCTATATTTAAGAAATTATTTCCTATAGTCGACCCCAGAAAGGACTTATGGCAGACAGTCCCTAAGGTCGAGGGGGCGGTCTCTACTCTAAACAAACGCACTACTATTCCCATAGAAGATAGTTGTGCTTTTAAAGATCCTATGGATAAAAAATTAGAGGGTTTGCTTAAAAAAAATGTTTGTTCAGCAAGGTTACCTTCTTCAACCAATTTCATGCATTGTTCCTGTCACTACGGCAGCGTGTTTCTGGTTCGAAGAACTAGAAAAGTCGCTCGATAAAGAATCTTCGTATGAGGAGATTATGGGCAGAGTTCATGCACTTAAATTGGCTAACTCTTTTATTCTAGATGCCGCTTTGCAATTAGCGAGATTAGCGGCGAAAAATTCAGGGTTTGCTATCGTGGCGCGCAGAGCGCTCTGGCTGAAGTCTTGGTCAGCGGATGTGTCTTCCAAGACAAAATTACTTAACATCCCTTTCAAGGGCAAAACACTGTTTGGGCCCGATTTGAAAGAGATTATTTCAGACATCACCGGAGGAAAGGGCCACGCCCTTCCTCAGGATAGGTCTTTTAAGGCTAGAAATAAGCCTAATTTTCGTCCCTTTCGCAGAACCGGACCAGCCTCTACTTCTACATCCTCTAAGCAAGAGGGTAATACTTCTCAACCCAAACTAGCCTGGAGACCAATGCAAGGCTGGAACAAGGGTAAGCAGGCCAAGAAGCCTGCCACTGCTACCAAAACAGCATGAAGGGATGGCCCCCGATCCGGGACCGGATCTGGTGGGGGGCAGACTTTCTCTCTTTGCTCAGGCCTGGGCAAGAGATGTTCAGGATCCTTGGGCACTAGAAATAGTTTCTCAAGGTTATCTCCTGGAATTCAAGGAACTACCCCCACGGGGAAGGTTCCACAGGTCTCAATTATCTTCAAACCAAATAAAAAGACAGGCATTCTTACATTGTGTAGAAGACCTGTTAAGGATGGGAGTAATTCATCCAGTTCCAATAAGAGAACAAGGGATGGGTTTTTACTCCAACCTGTTCATAGTTCCCAAAAAAGAGGGAACGTTCAGACCAATTCTAGATCTCAAGATCCTAAACAAATTTCTCAGGGTCCCATCGTTCAAAATGGAAACCATTCGAACGATCCTTCCTACCATCCAGGAAGGTCAATTCATGACCACGGTGGATTTAAAGGATGCGTACCTCCATATTCCCATCCACAAGGAACATCATCAGTTCCTAAGGTTCGCTTTTCTGGACAAGCATTACCAGTTTGTGGCACTTCCATTCGGGTTAGCCACTGCTCCGAGAATTTTCACAAAGGTACTAGGGTCCCTTCTAGCGGTTCTAAGACCAAGGGGCATTGCAGTAGTACCGTACTTGGACGACATCCTGATTCAAGCGTCGTCTCTGTCAAAGGCAAAGGCTCATACGGACATCGTCCTAGCCTTTCTCAGATCTCACGGATGGAAAGTAAACATAGAAAAAAGTTCTCTTTCCCCGTCAACAAGAGTTCCCTTCTTGGGAACAATAATAGACTCCTTAGAAATGAGAATTTTTCTGACAGAGGTCAGAAAATCAAAACTTCTAAGCTCTTGTCAAGTTCTTCATTCTGTTCTTCGTCCTTCCATAGCGCAGTGCATGGAAGTAATAGGATTGATGGTTGCAGCAATGGACATAGTTCCTTTTGCACGAATTCATCTAAGACCATTACAACTGTGCATGCTCAGACAGTGGAATGGGGATTATACAGACTTGTCTCCGACGATTCAAGTAGATCAAAGGACCAGAGATTCACTCCGTTGGTGGCTAATCCTGGACAATCTGTCACAGGGAATGAGCTTCCGCAGACCAGAGTGGGTCATTGTCACGACCGACGCCAGTCTGGTGGGCTGGGGCGCGGTCTGGGAACCCCTGAAAGCTCAGGGTCTATGGTCTCGGGAAGAATCTCTTCTCCCGATAAACATTCTGGAACTGAGAGCGATATTCAATGCTCTAAAAACTTGGCCTCATCTAGCAAAGGCCAAATTCATAAGGTTTCAATCAGACAACATGACGACAGTTGCTTATATCAACCATCAGGGGGGAACAAGGAGTTCCCTGGCGATGGAGGAAGTGACCAAGATAATTCAATGGGCGGAGGATCACTCCTGCCACTTGTCTGCAATCCACATCCCAGGAGTGGAAAATTGGGAAGCGGATTTTCTGAGTCGTCAGACATTCCATCCGGGGGAGTGGGAACTCCACCCGGAAATCTTTGCCCAAATAACTCAATTATGGGGCATTCCAGACATGGATCTGATGGCGTCTCGTCAGAACTTCAAGGTTCCTTGTTACGGGTCCAGATCCAGGGATCCCAAGGCGACTCTAGTAGATGCACTAGTAGCACCTTGGACCTTCAACCTAGCTTATGTTTTCCCACCGTTTCCTCTCATTCCCAGGCTGGTAGCCAGGATCAACCAGGAGAGGGCTTCGGTGATCTTGATAGCTCCTGCGTGGCCACGCAGGACTTGGTATGCAGACCTGGTGAATATGTCATCGGCTCCACATGGAAGCTACCTTTGAGACAGGACCTTCTTGTTCAAGGTCCATTCGAACATCCGAATCTGGTTTCTCTCCAACTGACTGCTTGGAGATTGAACGCTTGATTTTATCAAAGCGTGGGTTTTCAGATTCTGTAATAGATACTCTGATTCAGGCTAGAAAGCCTGTAACTAGAAAAATTTACCATAAGATATGGAAAAAATATATCTATTGGTGTGAATCTAAAGGATTCCCATGGAACAAGATAAAAATTCCTAGGATTTTATCCTTTCTACAAGAGGGTTTGGAGAAGGGATTATCTGCAAGTTCTCTGAAGGGACAGATTTCTGCGTTATCTGTTTTACTTCACAAAAGGCTGGCAGCTGTGCCAGACGTTCAAGCGTTTGTTCAGGCTCTGGTTAGAATCAAGCCTGTTTACAGACCTTTGACTCCTCCCTGGAGTCTTAATCTAGTTCTTTCAGTTCTTCAAGGGGTTCCGTTTGAACCCTTACATTCCGTAGATATTAAGTTATTATCTTGGAAAGTTTTGTTTTTGGTTGCAATTTCTTCTGCTAGAAGAGTTTCTGAGTTATCTGCTCTGCAGTGTTCTCCGCCCTATCTGGTGTTCCATGCAGATAAGGTGGTTTTGCGTACTAAGCCTGGTTTTCTTCCGAAAGTTGTTTCCAACAAGAATATTAACCAGGAGATAGTTGTACCTTCTTTGTGCCCGAATCCAGTTTCAAAGAAGGAACGTTTGTTACACAATTTGGACGTAGTCCGTGCTCTAAAATTCTATTTAGAGGCCACTAAAGATTTCAGACAAACTTCTTCTTTGTTTGTTGTTTATTCTGGTAAAAGGAGAGGTCAAAAAGCAACTTCTACCTCTCTTTCTTTTTGGCTTAAAAGCATTATCCGTTTGGCTTATGAGACTGCCGGACGGCAGCCTCCTGAAAGAATCACAGCTCACTCCACTAGGGCTGTGGCTTCCACATGGGCCTTCAAGAACGAGGCTTCTGTTGACCAGATATGTAAGGCAGCGACTTGGTCTTCACTGCACACTTTTGCCAAATTTTACAAATTTGATACTTTTGCTTCTTCAGAGGCTATTTTTGGGAGAAAGGTTTTGCAAGCCGTGGTGCCTTCCATTTAGGTGACCTGATTTGCTCCCTCCCTTCATCCGTGTCCTAAAGCTTTGGTATTGGTTCCCACAAGTAAGGATGACGCCGTGGACCGGACACACCTATGTTGGAGAAAACAGAATTTATGCTTACCTGATAAATTACTTTCTCCAACGGTGTGTCCGGTCCACGGCCCGCCCTGGTTTTTTTAATCAGGTCTGATGAATTATTTTCTCTAACTACAGTCACCACGGTATCATATGGTTTCTCCTATGCATATTTCCTCCTGTACGTCGGTCGAATGACTGGGGTAGGCGGAGCCTAGGAGGGATCATATGACCAGCTTTGCTGGGCTCTTTGCCATTTCCTGTTGGGGAAGAGAATATCCCACAAGTAAGGATGACGCCGTGGACCGGACACACCGTTGGAGAAAGTAATTTATCAGGTAAGCATAAATTCTGTTTTTACCTGTAATTTTTTTTTACAAACAACCCCCCCAACAGTAAAACCCACCACCCACACAAACAACCCCCCAAATAAAATACTATCTAAAAAAAACTAAGCTCCCCATTGTCCTGAAAACCCACCCAATACACCCGTAAAAAACCTAACACTAACCCCCTGAAGATCGACTTAAAGTTCTGAAGACCGGACATCCATCCTCAAGGAAGCGGTAGAAGTCTTCATTCAACCGGGCCCGAAGTCCTCAACAAAGCCGGGAGAAGTCTTCATCCAAGCTGGGCGAAGTGGTCCTCCAGACGGGCAGAAATCTTCATCCAGACAGTATCTTCATCCACCCGACGTGGAGCGGGTCCATCTTCAAGACATCCGACGCGGAGCATCCTCTTCATCCGACGACTACCCGACGAATGAAGGTTCCTTTAAGTGACGTCATCCAAGATGGCGTCCCTTAGATTCCGATTGGCTGAAAGAATTCTATCTGCCAATCGGAATTAAGGTAGAAAAAATCCTATTGGCTGATGCAATCAGCCAATAGGATTGAACTTCAATCCTATTGGCTTATCCAATCGAAGAATAGGATTGACCTCGCATTCTATTGGCTGATTGGAACAGCCAATAGAATGCAAGCTCAATCCTATTGGCTAATTGGATCAGCCAATAGGAATGAAGTTCAATCCTATTGGCTGATTGCATCAGCCAATAGGATTTTTTCTACCTTAATTCCGATTGGCTGATAGAATTCTATCAGCCAATCGGAATCTAAGGGGCGCCATCTTGGATGACATCACTTAAAGGAACCTTCAGTCGTCGGATGAAGAGGATGCTCCGCTTCGGATGTCTTGAAGATGGACCCGCTCCGCGTCAGATGGATGAAGATAGAAGATGCCGTCTGGATTAAGACTACTGCCCGTCTGGAGGACCTCTTTGCCCGGCTTGGATGAAGACTTCTCCTGGCTTTGTTGAGGACTTCGGCCCGATTGGATGAAGACTTCTGCCGCTTCCTTGAGGATGGATGTCTGGTCTTCAGAACTGTAAGTCGATCTTCAGGGGGTTAGTGTTAGGTTTTTTTAAGGTTTTATTGGGTGGGTTTTATTTTTAGGTTAGGGTTTGGGCCTGCAAAAGAGCTAACTGCCCTTTTAAGGGCAATGCCCATCCAAATGTCCTTTTCAGGGTTGTTTGTGTGGGTGGTGGGTTTTACTGTTGGGGGATTGTTTGTATTTTTTTTTACAGGTAAAAAAGCTGATTTCTTTCGGGCAATGCCCCGCAAAAGGCTCTATTAAGGGCTATTGGTAGTTTAGTTTAGGTTAGGGTTTTTATTTGGGGGGGCTTTTTTTATTTTGATAGGGCTATTAGATTAGGTGTAATTAGTTTAAATATCTGTAATTTGTTTATTTTCTGTAATTTAGTGGTTTTTTTGTACTTTAGCTAAGTTAATTTAGGTAATTGTATTTAATTTAGTTAATTTATTTAATTATAGTGTAGTGTTAGGTGTTATTGTAACTTAGGTTAGGTTTTATTTTACAGGTACTTTTGTATTTATTTTAGCTAGGTAGTTATTAAATAGTTAATAACTATTTAATAACTATTGTACCTAGTTAAAATTAATACAAACTTGCCTGTAAAATGAAAATAAACCCTAAGCTAGCTACAATGTAACTATTAGTTATATTGTAGCTAGCTTAGGGTTTATTTTATAGGTAAGTATTTAGTTTTAAATAGGAATAATGTAGTTAATTATAGAGATTTTATTTAGATTTATTTTAATTATATTTCAATTAGGGGGTGTTAGGGTTAGACTTAGGTTTAGGGGTTAATACATTTAGTATAGTGGCGGCGACGTTGGGGGTGGCAGATTAGGGGTTAATACATGTAGGTAGGTGGCTGTGATGTTTGGGACGGCAGATTAGGGGTTAATAATATTTAACTAATGTTTGTGAGGCGGGAGTGCGGCGGTTTAGGGGTTAATATGATTATTATAGTGGCGGCGACGTTGGGGGCGGCAGATTAGGGGTTAATAAGTGTAGGTAGGTGGCGGCGATGTTGGGGCAGCAGATTAGGGGTTCTTAAGTATAATGTAGGTGGCGGCGGTGTCCGGAGCGGCAGATTAGGGTTAATAAATATAATGCAGGTGTCGGCGATGTAGTGGGCGGAAGATTTGGGGTTAATAAGTGTTTTGTTTTCATGTTATTCTTTGTTGAAGGGATACCTAGGTAGGTAGCGTGCACATTTTTTTTACCCTTTTACAGACTACCGAATCTACCGTTGATTTCAGGAGTAGCAGCCCTTGTTGATACACAGTTCACTGGGACACTGCTGAGTTCCCAGACTGCTATCCTCGGCATTACCTTTGCCGCTATACTCTGTGAGTATTATTCTACTATTTGTCAATAAGTTACATATTTATTGGCTACACTAGGAGGCGCCCTTTCTGTGCTTTTGTTTTTCTTCAGGTAGCGTGCACATGCCTGATGCACTAGATGACAGGAAATAGTGCTGACATCTAGTGCTCCAACTGATGTATAACAGTGTTACAAAACTGCTGCCATATAGTGTTGTGGACACGTGCACACTCATGAGCTTACATTCCAGCTTTTCATCAAAGGATAACAAGAAACAAAGAAAATTTGATAACAGAAGTAAATTGGAAAGTTGTTTAAAATTGTATGCTCTATTTGAATCATGAAAGAAAAAAATTGGGTTTTATGTCCCTTTAAGGATCCCTTGGACAAAAAGCTGGAAGCTTATTTGAAGAAGATGTATGTTCATCAAGGTCTTCAATGGCAACCTGCAGTTTGTATTGCCTTGTATGAATCAATTTTAGTAGAGACTCCATTGAAGGAGATACAAGATATAATTAAGGCTTTCAAACTAGCCAATTCCTTTATTTCTGATGCTAGCATGCAAGTTATTAGACTGGGAGCCAAGATGTCTGGCTTCGCTGTCCTAGCCCGCAGGGCATTGCAGCTAAAATCTTGGTCAGCTGATGTTACCTCTAAGTCCAAGCTTCTGGCGCTTCCTTATAAGGGGAAGACCTTGTTTGGACCTGGTCTGGCAGAAATAATTTCTGATATTACGGGTGGAAAAGGGTCTTTTCTACCGCAAGACAGGAAGAACAGACTCAAAGGACGTCAAAGTAATTTTCGTTCCTTTCGTAACTTCAAAGGTTAAAAGTCTTCCTCCCCCTCTTCCAAGCAGGAGCAGTCCAAGTCTTCTTGGAAGCCCAATCAGTCTTGGAATAAGGGGAAGCAATCAAAGAAACCCTCAGCATGAAGGGTCGGCCCCCAGTCCGGGATCGGATCAAGTGGGGGGCAGACTTTCCCTGTTTTGGCAAGCGTGGAGAAGAGATATCCCAGATCCTTGGGCTGTGGACATATTATCTCAGGGTTACAAAACAGAATTCAAAACTTGCCCTCCCAGGGGCAGATTCCACGTTGGGTGTGTGTATATATTTACGTGGGTGTGTGTGTGTGTGTGTGTGTATATATATATATATATATATATATATATATATAGTTGTATGCTTGTGTATATATTTACGTGCGTGTGTGTGTGTGTATTTACGTGTGTGTGTGTGTGTGTGTGTGTGTGTGTGTATGTATATGTGTATATATATATATATATATATATATATATATATATGTCCCTCGTTTGAAAGAAGGCACTCTCTGGTCTTAGAAAGAAACAATTTTTAATTTTTCAATTCATCCAATACATGTCAAAAAGCAAGTTCATCCATAACGTTTCGATGTCGTTATGACACCTTTGTCAAATGATCTGCCAATATCAATATTATAGAACAATCATGTCCCCAAAGTAGAAAAAATCGCTAACATTATAAACCTACTACCCACCTTATATACAAACATTCTAAAATGTTCCCGCTCGGCAAATCGCCACCTTCTCCTCTGACGTCATCACGCTCAAATGTTCCCCTGGAACTTGTAGCCAATCGGATCCGACTGACGCGTCACGCTCACATTTGAGCGTATATATTTACGTGGGTGTGGGTGTGTGTGTGTGTATACAGGGAGTGCAGAATTATTAGGCAAATGAGTATTTTGACCACATCATCCTCTTTATGCATGTTGTCTTACTCCAAGCTGTATAGGCTCGAAAGCCTACTACCAATTAAGCATATTAGGTGATGTGCATCTCTGTAATGAGAAGGGGTGTGGTCTAATGACATCAACACCCTATATCAGGTGTGCATAATTATTAGGCAACTTCCTTTCCTTTGACAAAATGGGTCAAAAGAAGGACTTGACAGGCT
>NC_069510.1:12013188-12060688 GCF_027579735.1 Bombina bombina | reverse complement strand
TCATATATATGTAGAAATATGTATTTATGAATAAATAGAACATATTATGCTATGTGAAGAACATTGGGATGTGAAATATTCATATTTTCATGTCTGGTTTTGCAATAGGGTGTTTTTTTGTTCTTTTGACTTCTATGGGGGAATACATTACTGTGGGCGTGGTATTCTAAGTTCAGACTTTTTACGCACATTGTTTTCGCTCGTGCGCAAACCCAGTTTACTTTCAACTTGCATTAAATGCTGCTCCACTGGCTCTGTATTGGTGCATATAATATTACACACATTGTGATTACATATTGTATAGGTGCATATAATAATATTACACACACTGTGATTACATATTGTATAGGTGTGCATATAATAAAATTACACACACTGTGATTACCTATTGTATAGGTGCATATAATAATATTATACACACTGTGATTACATATTGTATAGGTGTGCATATAATAATATTACACACACTGTGATTACCTATTGTATAGGTGCATATAATAATATTATACACACTGTGATTACCTATTGTATAGGTGCATATAATAATATTACACACACTGATTACATATTGTATAGGTGCATATAATAATATTACACACACTGTCTGATTACATATTGTATAGGTGCATATAATAATATTACACATTGTATAGGTGCATATAATAATATTACACACTATATAGGTGCATATAATAATATTACACACACTGTCTGATTACATATTGTATAGGTGCATATAATAATATTACACACTGTATAGGTGCATAAAATAATATTACACACACTGTCTGATTACATATTGTATAGGTGCATATAATAATATTACACATTGTATAGGTGCATATAATAATATTACACACACTGTGATTACATATTGTGTAGGTGCATGTAATAATATTACACACTGTATAGGTGCATATAATAATATTACACACACTGTCTGATTACATATTGTATAGGTGCATATAATAATATTACACACACTGTCTGATTACATATTGTATAGGTGCATATAATATTACACACTGTATAGGTGCATATAATAATATTACACACACTGTCTGATTACATATTGTATAGGTGCATATAATAATATTACACACACTGTGATTACATATTGTATAGGTGTGCATATAATAATATTACACACACTGTGATTACATATTCTATAGGTGCATATAATAATATTACACACACTGTGATTACCTATTGTATAGGTGCATATAATAATATTACACACACTGTCTGATTACATATTGTATAGGTGCATATAATAATATTACACACACTGTGATTACATATTCTATAGGTGCATATAATAATATTACACACACTGTGATTACATATTCTATAGGTGCATATAATAATATTACACACACTGTCTGATTACCTATTGTATAGGTGCATATAATAATATTACACACACTGTGATTACATATTCTATAGGTGCATATAATAATATTACACACACTGTGATTACCTATTGTATAGGTGCATATAATAATATTACACACACTGTCTGATTACATATTGTATAGGTGCATATAATATTACACACTGTATAGGTGCATATAATATTACACACTGTATAGGTGCATATAATAATATTACACACACTGTCTGATTACACATTGTATAGGTGCATATAATAATATTACACACACTGTCTGATTACATATTGTATAGGTGCATATAATAATATTACACATTGTATAGGTGCATATAATAATATTACACACACTGTCTGATTACATATTGTATAGGTGCATATAATAATATTACACACACTGTCTGATTACACACTGTATAGGTGCATATAATAATATTACACACACTGTCTGATTACATATTGTATAGGTGCATATAATAATATTACACACTGTATAGGTGCATATAATATTACACACACTGTGATTACATATTGTATAGGTGCATATAATAATATTACACACTGTATAGGTGCATATAATAATATTACACACACTGTCTGATTACATATTGTATAGGTGCATATAATAATATTACACACACTGATTACATATTGTATAGGTGCATATAATAATATTACACACTGTCTGATTACATATTGTATAGGTGCATATAATAATATTACACACACTGTCTGATTACATATTGTATAGGTGCATATAATAATATTACACATTGTATAGGTGCATATAATAATAATATTACACACACTGATTACATATTGTATAGGTGCATATAATAATATTACACACACTGTCTGATTACATACTGTATAGGTGCATATAATAATATTACACACACTGTCTGATTACATATTGTATAGGTGCATATAATAATATTACACACACTGTCTGATTACATATTGTATAGGTGCATATAATATTACACACACTGTCTGATTACATATTGTATAGGTGCATATAATAATATTACACATTGTATAGGTGCATATAATAATATTACACACACTTATTACATATTGTGTAGGTGCATATAATAATATTACACACACTGTCTGATTACATATTGTATAGGTGCATATAATATTACACACACTGTCTGATTACATATTGTATAGGTGCATATAATAATATTACACACTGTATAGGTACATATAATAATATTACACACACTGTCTGATTACATATTGTATAGGTGCATATAATAATATTACACACTGTATAGGTGCATATAATAATATTACACACACTGTGATTACATATTGTATAGGTGCATATAATAATATTACACACACTGTGATTACATATTGTATAGGTGCATATAATAATATTACACACACTGTGATTACATATTGTATAGGTGCATATAATAATATTACACACACTGTGATTACATATTGTATAGGTGCATATAATAATATTACACACACTGTCTGATTACATATTGTATAGGTGCATATAATAATATTACACACTGTCTGATTACATATTGTATAGGTGCATATAATAATATTACACACACTGTGATTACATATTGTATAGGTGCATATAATAATATTACACACACTGTGATTACATATTGTATAGGTGTGCATATAATAATATTACACACACTGTGATTACATATTGTATAGGTGCATATAATAATATTACACACACTGTCTGATTACATATTGTATAGGTGCATATAATAATATTACACACACTGTCTGTCTGATTACATATTGTATAGGTGCATGTAATAATATTACACACTGTATAGGTGCATATAATAATATTACACACACTGTCTGATTACATATTGTATAGGTGCATATAATAATATTACACATTGTATAGGTGCATATAATAATATTACACACACTGATTACATATTGTGTAGGTGCATATAATAATATTACACACACTGTCTGATTACATATTGTATAGGTGCATATAATAATATTACACACTGTCTGATTACATATTGTATAGGTGCATATAATAATATTACACACTGTCTGATTACATATTGTATAGGTGCATATAATAATATTACACACACTGTCTGATTACATATTGTATAGGTGCATATAATAATATTACACACTGTGATTACATATTGTATAGGTGCATATAATAATATTACACACACTGTCTGATTACATATTGTATAGGTGCATATAATAATATTACACACACTGTCTGATTACATATTGTATAGGTGCATATAATAATATTACACACACTGTCTGATTACATATTGTATAGGTGCATGTAATAATATTACACACTGTATAGGTGCATATAATAATATTACACACACTGTCTGATTACATATTGTATAGGTGCATGTAATAATATTACACACTGTATAGGTGCATATAATAATATTACACACACTGTCTGATTACATATTGTATAGGTGCATGTAATAATATTACACACTGTATAGGTGCATATAATATTACACACACTGTCTGATTACACACTGTATAGGTGCATATAATAATATTACACACACTGTCTGATTACATATTGTATAGGTGCATATAATAATATTACACACACTGTCTGATTACATATTGTATAGGTGCATGTAATAATATTACACACACTGTCTGATTACATATTGTATAGGTGCATATAATAATATTACACACTGTGATTACATATTGTATAGGTGCATATAATAATATTACACACACTGTCTGATTACATATTGTATAGGTGCATATAATAATATTACACACTGTCTGATTACATATTGTATAGGTGCATATAATAATATTACACACTGTCTGATTACATATTGTATAGGTGCATATAATAATATTACACACACTGTGATTACATATTGTATAGGTGCATATAATAATATTACACATTGTATAGGTGCATATAATAATATTACACACACTGTGATTACATATTGTATAGGTGCATATAATAATATTACACACACAGTCTGATTACATATTGTATAGGTGCATATAATAATATTACACACACTGTCTGATTACATATTGTATAGGTGCATATAATAATATTACACATTGTATAGGTGCATATAATAATATTACACACACTGTCTGATTACATATTGTATAGGTGCATATAATAATATTACACACTGTCTGATTACATATTGTATAGGGGTGCATATAAAATAATATTACACACACTGTCTGATTACATATTGTATAGGTGCATATAATAATATTACACACTGTGATTACATATTGTATAGGTGCATATAATAATATTACACACACTGTCTGATTACATATTGTATAGGTGCATATAATAATATTACACATTGTATAGGTGCATATAATAATATTACACACTGTGATTACCTATTGTATAGGTGCATATAATAATATTACACACACTGTCTGATTACATATTGTATAGGTGCATATAATAATATTACACACTGTGATTACATATTGTATAGGTGCATATAATAATATTACACACACTGTCTGATTACATATTGTATAGGTGCATATAATAATATTACACATTGTATAGGTGCATTTAATAATATTACACACACTGTCTGATTACATATTGTATAGCTGCATATAATAATATTACACATTGTATAGGTGCATATAATAATATTACACACACTGTCTGATTACATATTGTATAGGTGCATATAAATAATATTACACACACTGTCTGATTACATATTGTATAGGTTGCAAATAATAATATTACACATTGTATAGGTGCATATAATAATATTACACACACTGTTGATACATAATTGTATAGGTGCAATATAATAATATTACACATTGTACCTAGGTGCATATAATAATTTTACACACACTGACTGATTACATATCGTATAGGTGCATATAATAATATTACACCACACTGTCCTGATTACATATTGATAGGTGCATATAATAATATTTACACATTGTATAGGTGCATATAATAATATTACACACTTGTGATTACCTATGTATAGGTGCATATAATAATATTACACACACAGTCTGATTACATATTGTATAGGTGCATATAATAATATTACACACACTGTGCTGATTACATATTGTATAGGTGCATATAATAATATTACACACAACTGTGGATTACATATTGTATAGGTGCATATAATAATATTACACACAACCTGTCTGATTACATATTGTATAGGTGCATATAAATAATATTACACACACTGTCTGTCTGATTACATATTGTATAGGTGCATTGTAATAAATATTACACACTGTATAAGGTGCATATAATAATATTACACACACTGTCAGATTACATATTGTATAGGTGCATATAATAATATTACACATTGGTATAGGTGCATATAATAATATTACACACACTGATTACATATTGTGTAGGTGCATATAATAGATCTTACACACACTGTCTGATTACATATTTGTAAATAGGTGCATATAATAATTTTACACACTGTCTGATTACATATTGTATAGGTGCATATAATATATTACACACTGTCTGATTACATATTGTATAGGTGCATATAGATAATATTACACACACCTGTCTGATTACAATATTGTATAGGGTGCATATAATAATATTACACACTGTGATTACATATTGTATAGGTGCATATAATAATATTACACACACTGTCTGATCACATATTGTATAGGTGCATATAATAATATTACACACACTGTCTGATTACATATTGTATAGGTGCATATAATAATATTACACACACTGTCTGATTACATATTGTATAGGTGCATGTAATAATATTACACACTGTATAGGTGCATATAATAATATTACACACACTGTCTGATTACATATTGTATAGGTGCATGTAATAATATTACACACTGTATAGGTGCATATAATAATATTACACACACTGTCTGATTACATATTGTATAGGTGCATGTAATAATATTACACACTGTATAGGTGCATATAATATTACACACACTGTCTGATTACACACTGTATAGGTGCATATAATAATATTACACACACTGTCTGATTACATATTGTATAGGTGCATATAATAATATTACACACACTGTCTGATTACATATTGTATAGGTGCATGTAATAATATTACACACACTGTCTGATTACATATTGTATAGGTGCATATAATAATATTACACACTGTGATTACATATTGTATAGGTGCATATAATAATATTACACACACTGTCTGATTACATATTGTATAGGTGCATATAATAATATTACACACTGTCTGATTACATATTGTATAGGTGCATATAATAATATTACACACTGTCTGATTACATATTGTATAGGTGCATATAATAATATTACACACACTGTGATTACATATTGTATAGGTGCATATAATAATATTACACACACTGTCTGATTACATATTGTATAGGTGCATATAATAATATTACACACACTGTGATTACATATTGTATAGGTGCATATAATAATATTACACATTGTATAGGTGCATATAATAATATTACACACTGTCTGATTACATATTGTATAGGTGCATATAATAATATTACACACACTGTGATTACATATTGTATAGGTGCATATAATAATATTACACACACTGTCTGATTACATATTGTATAGGTGCATATAATAATATTACACACACTGTGATTACATATTGTATAGGTGCATATAATAATATTACACATTGTATAGGTGCATATAATAATATTACACACACTGTGATTACATATTGTATAGGTGCATATAATAATATTACACACACAGTCTGATTACATATTGTATAGGTGCATATAATAATATTACACACACTGTCTGATTACATATTGTATAGGTGCATATAATAATATTACACATTGTATAGGTGCATATAATAATATTACACACACTGTCTGATTACATATTGTATAGGTGCATATAATAATATTACACACTGTCTGATTACATATTGTATAGGTGCATATAATAATATTACACACACTGTCTGATTACATATTGTATAGGTGCATATAATAATATTACACACTGTGATTACATATTGTATAGGTGCATATAATAATATTACACACACTGTCTGATTACATATTGTATAGGTGCATATAATAATATTACACATTGTATAGGTGCATATAATAATATTACACACTGTGATTACCTATTGTATAGGTGCATATAATAATATTACACACACTGTCTGATTACATATTGTATAGGTGCATATAATAATATTACACACACTGTCTGATTACATATTGTATAGGTGCATATAATAATATTACACACTGTGATTACATATTGTATAGGTGCATATAATAATATTACACACACTGTCTGATTACATATTGTATAGGTGCATATAATAATATTACACATTGTATAGGTGCATTTAATAATATTACACACACTGTCTGATTACATATTGTATAGCTGCATATAATAATATTACACATTGTATAGGTGCATATAATAATATTACACACACTGTCTGATTACATATTGTATAGGTGCATATAATAATATTACACACACTGTCTGATTACATATTGTATAGGTGCATATAATAATATTACACACACTGTCTGATTACATATTGTATAGGTGCATATAATAATTTTACACACACTGTCTGATTACATATTGTATAGGTGCATATAATAATATTACACACACTGTCTGATTACATATTGTGATAGGTGCATATAATAATATAACACACACTGTCTGATTACATATAGTATAGGTGCATGTAATAATATTACACACACTTGGTACAATATTGTAGGGTGTCATATAATAATATCACATGTATAGGTGCAAAATCACAACTGTTGGATTACATATTGTAATAGGTTGCATGCTAATAATATTACACACACAGTCTGATTAAATATTGTAAGGTGCATATCATAATATTACACCACACTGTCTGATTACATATTGAATAGGTGCATGTATAATAATATTACACATTGTATCGGTGCATATAATAAATTACACACACTGTCTGAATTACACACTGTATAGGTGCATATAATAATATTACACACACTGTCTGATTACATATTGTATAGGTGCATATAATAATATTACACACACTGCTCTGATTACATATCTGTATAGGTGCATAGAATAATATACACACCTGTGATTACAATTGTATAGGTGCATATAATAATATTACACACACTGTTGATTTCCATATTGTATAGGTGCTATAATAATATTACACACACTGTCTGATAATAGGTGCATATAATATATTACCCACACTGTTATTACCTATTGTATAGGTGCATATAATAATATTACACACACTGTCTGATTACATATTGTATAGGTGCATATAATAATATTACACACACTGTCTGATTACATATTGTATAGGTGCATATAATAATATTACACATTGTATAGGTGCATATAATAATATTACATATTGTATAGGTGCATATAATAATATTACACACACTGTCTGATTACATATTGTATAGGTGCATATAATAATATTACACACTGTATAGGTGCATATAATAATATTACACACACTGTCTGATTACATATTGTATAGGTGCATATAATAATATTACACACTGTCTGATTACATATTGTATAGGTGCATATAATATTACACACTGTATAGGTGCATATAATAATATTACACACTGTCTGATTACATATTGTATAGGTGCATATAATAATATTACACACACTGTCTAATTACATATTGTATAGGTGCATATAATAATATTACACACACTGTCTGATTACATATTGTATAGGTGCATATAATAATATTACACACACTGTCTGATTACACACTGTATAGGTGCATATAATAATATTACACACACTGTCTGATTACATATTGTATAGGTGCATATAATAATATTACACATTGTATAGGTGCATATAATAATATTACACACACTGTGATTACATATTGTATAGGTGCATATAATAATATTACACACACAGTCTGATTACATATTGTATAGGTGCATATAATAATATTACACACACTGTCTGATTACATATTGTATAGGTGCATATAATAATATTACACATTGTATAGGTGCATATAATAATATTACACACACTGATTACATATTGTGTAGGTGCATATAATAATATTACACACACTGTCTGATTACATATTGTATAGGTGCATATAATAATATTACACACACTGTCTGATTACATATTGTATAGGTGCATATAATAATTTTACACACACTGTCTGATTACATATTGTATAGGTGCATATAATAATATTACACACACTGTCTGATTACATATTGTATAGGTGCATATAATAATATTACACACACTGTCTGATTACATATTGTATAGGTGCATATAATAATATTACACATTGTATAGGTGCATATAATAATATTACACACACTGTCTGATTACATATTGTATAGGTGCATATAATAATATTACACACACTGTCTGATTACATATTGTATAGGTGCATATAATAATATTACACATTGTATAGGTGCATATAATAATATTACACACACTGTTGATTACATATTGTATAGGTGCATATATAATATTACACACACTGTCTGATTACATATTGTATAGGTGCATATAATAATATTACACATTGTATAGGTGCATATAATAATATTACACACACTGTCTGATTACATATTGTATAGGTGCATATAATAATATTACACACACTGTCTGATTACATATTGTATAGGTGCATATAATAATATTACACATTGTATAGGTGCATATAATAATATTACACACACTGTCTGATTACATATTGTATAGGTGCATATAATAATATTACACACACTGTCTGATTACATATTGTATAGGTGCATATAATAATATTACACACTGTATAGGTGCATATAATAATATTACACACACTGTCTGATTACATATTGTATAGGTGCATATAATAATATTACACACTGTCTGATTACATATTGTATAGGTGCATATAATATTACACACTGTATAGGTGCATATAATAATATTACACACTGTCTGATTACATATTGTATAGGTGCATATAATAATATTACACACACTGTCTAATTACATATTGTATAGGTGCATATAATAATATTACACACACTGTCTGATTACATATTGTATAGGTGCATATAATAATATTACACACACTGTCTGATTACACACTGTATAGGTGCATATAATAATATTACACACACTGTCTGATTACATATTGTATAGGTGCATATAATAATATTACACATTGTATAGGTGCATATAATAATATTACACACACTGTGATTACATATTGTATAGGTGCATATAATAATATTACACACACAGTCTGATTACATATTGTATAGGTGCATATAATAATATACACACACTGTCTGATTACCAATATTGTATAGGTGGCATATAAAATAATACACACTCTGTCTGATTACATATTGTATAGGTAGCCATATAATAATATTACACATTTGTATAGGATGCATATAATAAATATTTCACACAACTGTCTGATTACATATTGTATAGGTGCATATAATAATATTACTCACACTGTTCTGATTACATATTGTATAGGTGCATATAATAATATTACGCACACTGTCTGATTACATATTGTATAGGTGCATATAATAATATTACACACACTGTCTGATTACATATTGTATAGGTGCATATAATAATATTACACACACAGTCTGATTACATATTGTATAGGTGCATATAATAATATTACACACACTGTGATTACCTATTGTATAGGTGCATATAATAATATTACACACACTGTGATTACCTATTGTATAGGTGCATATAATAATATTACACACACTGTGATTACATATTGTATAGGTGCATATAATAATATTACACACACTGTGATTACCTATTGTATAGGTGCATATAATAATATTACACACTGTATAGGTGCATATAATAATATTACACACACTGTCTGATTACATATTGTATAGGTGCATATAATAATATTACACACTGATTACCTATTGTATAGGTGCATATAATAATATTACACACACTGTCTGATTACATATTGTATAGGTGCATATAATAATATTACACACACTGTCTGATTACATATTGTATAGGTGCATATAATAATATTACACACACTGTGATTACCTATTGTATAGGTGCATATAATAATATTACACACACTGTGATTACCTATTGTATAGGTGCATATAATAATATTACACACTGTCTGATTACATATTGTATAGGTGCATATAATAATATTACACACACTGTGATTACATATTGTATAGGTGCATATAATAATATTACACACACTGTGATTACCTATTGTATAGGTGCATATAATATTACACACACAGTCTGATTACATATTGTATAGGTGCATATAATAATATTACACATTGTATAGGTGCATATAATAATATTACTCACACTGTGATTACATATTGTGTAGGTGCATATAATAATATTACACACTGTATAGGTGCATATAATAATATTACACACACAGTCTGATTACATATTGTATAGGTGCATATAATAATATTACACACACAGTCTGATTACATATTGTATAGGTGCATATAATAATATTACACATTGTATAGGTGCATATAATAATATTACACACACTGTGATTACATATTGTATAGGTACATATAATAATATTACACACACTGTCTGATTACATATTGTATAGGTGCATATAATATTACACACACTGTCTAATTACATATTGTATAGGTGCATATAATAATATTACACACACTGTCTAATTACATATTGTATAGGTGCATATAATAATATTACACACTGTCTGATTACATATTGTATAGGTGCATATAATAATATTACACACTGTATAGGTGCATATAATAATATTACACACACTGTCTGATTACATATTGTATAGATGCATATAATATTACACACTGTATAGGTGCATATAATAATATTACACACACTGTCTGATTACATATTGTATAGGTGCATATAATAATATTACACACTGATTACCTATTGTATAGGTGCATATAATAATATTACACACACTGTCTGATTACATATTGTATAGGTGCATATAATAATATTACACACACTGTGATTACATATTGTATAGGTGCATATAATAATATTACACACACTGTGATTACCTATTGTATAGGTGCATATAATAATATTACACACACAGTCTGATTACATATTGTATAGGTGCATATAATAATATTACACATTGTATAGGTGCATATAATAATATTACACACACTGTGATTACATATTGTGTAGGTGCATATAATAATATTACACACACTGTCTGATTACATATTGTATAGGTGCATATAATAATATTACACACACTGTCTGATTACATATTGTATAGGTGCATATAATAATATTACACACACTGTCTGATTACATATTGTGTAGGTGCATATAATAATATTACACACACTGTGATTACATATTGTATAGGTACATATAATAATATTACACACACTGTCTGATTACATATTGTATAGGTGCATATAATAATATTACACACACTGTCTAATTACATATTGTATAGGTGCATATAATAATATTACACACACTGTCTAATTACATATTGTATAGGTGCATATAATAATATTACACACACTGTCTGATTACATATTGTATAGGTGCATATAATAATATTACACACTGTATAGGTGCATATAATAATATTACACACACTGTCTGATTACATATTGTATAGGTGCATATAATATAACACACTGTATAGGTGCATATAATAATATTACACACACTGTCTAATTACATATTGTATAGGTGCATATAATAATATTACACACACTGTCTGATTACATATTGTATAGGTGCATATAATAATATTACACACACTGTCTGATTACATATTGTATAGGTGCATATAATAATATTACACACTGTATATGTGCATATAATAATATTACACACACTGTGATTACATATTGTATAGGTGCATATAATAATATTACACACACTGTGATTACATATTGTATAGGTGCATATAATAATATTACACACACTGTGATTACCTATTGTATAGGTGCATATAATAATATTACACACACTGTGATTACATATTGTATAGGTGCATATAATAATATTACACACACTGTGATTACATATTGTATAGGTGCATATAATAATATTACACACACTGTCTGATTACATATTGTATAGGTGCATATAATAATATTACACACACTGTCTGATTACATATTGTATAGGTGCATATAATAATATTACACACACTGTCTGATTACATATTGTATAGGTGCATATAATAATATTACACACACTGTCTGATTACATATTGTATAGGTGCATATAATATTACACACACTGTCTGATTACATATTGTATAGGTGCATATAATAATATTACACACACTGTCTGATTACATATTGTATAGGTGCATATAATAATATTACACACACTGTCTGATTACACATTGTATAGGTGCATATAATAATATTACACACACTGTGATTACATATTGTATAGGTGCATATAATAATATTACACACACTGTGATTACATATTGTATAGGTGCATATAATAATATTACACACACTGTGATTACATATTGTATAGGTACATATAATAATATTACACACACTGTCTGATTACACATTGTATAGGTGCATATAATAATATTACACACACTGTCTGATTACATATTGTATAGGTGCATATAATAATATTACACACACTGTCTGATTACACATTGTATAGGTGCATATAATAATATTACACACACTGTCTGATTACATATTGTATAGGTGCATATAATAATATTACACACACTGTCTGATTACACATTGTATAGGTGCATATAATAATATTACACACTGTCTGATTACATATTGTATAGGTGCATATAATAATATTACACACTGTCTGATTACCTATTGTATAGGTGCATATAATAATATTACACACTGTCTGATTACATATTGTATAGGTGCATATAATAATATTACACACACTGTCTGATTACATATTGTATAGGTGCATATAATAATATTACACACACTGGGCAAGTAGCGCGTTATGAGTTTTCAGAGTGCAAAGTGGTCTTTTCGCAAACAATTTCCATTGCGCAGCTATTACAAGTTTGGAAAATCACAATTGCGCGCGTGCATTCACCTTTTTTCGCAACAATCCTTTCCGTGTTAAAAGAGCTGTAGTTAACAGTTGTGCTGCATAAAAGTTTCATGAAACACTTCCAAAATACATTACACAGTACACTTACACTTATATTAACACTGTCTAATAAAAATTATTTTAAAAGAAATATTGCACACAAAAGTTATAAGGGCTGAAAGATACGAGATCTCGGGTGTTAGAAACGCAGGGATTTTACATTGACATACATACATAGAGAAACATAGATTTATATGTATAGAGAGATGTTTAACAATGGAGATGATGAAATTATTTTACATTACACTCTTATGCACATTAAACAATATCTCAGATGTATTTTCAAAGCGATATTCGCATTTAGATCTCGATATATATATATATATTTATATATATATATATATATATATATATATATATATATATATATATATTCATGTACACTTTTCAAGGAGAATACGTCAAGGGCTTTGCGCAACATATTATGTTTTTTTTGTGTTTTTTTTTTTTTCTTTCTATTTGTGTCCTCCATTGACTTCTATGGGGAATACGTGAACGTGCACACTATTTGGCTGTTTGCATTATGCGGCTTAACTCGCGGGTAAAATAAGTTATTTTGAAATCGCTGCACAACCCCAAATGTGAAAAAGCCATAACGCGTGCTGTGTTTTCGCAAACTGATTTGCCGCATGACTTGTAATCTTGCCCACTGTCTAGCTGCACAAAATACACTGTGCTTAGACCGCATACAACAAGCTATGTCACACACGCTCACTATAACATAGCGCACAGTAACTTCATATAAAATATAGATATCTTTATTGTTTTGCTGCATATTAGCAGCCTTTTTTTATCACCTGGGAGCACATGGTGTATCCTCCTGACCAGCTGTTCACAACCACAAGAGTGACCTTGCTGGCTGGCTCCCTGGGAGGGAAGGGCTCAGGGTGCAATTAGTTCCTGATGTCCTCATATTAGGCACATTAGTGGAGCTAACAGGATCACCCAGATGGTGGCAGTCCTCTTCACACTTAAAGCCAATTCATCGTCTCCAGTCATCTTCTGTTGTAGCGACTCCCCCAGTGGCTGCTGGGGACATTACTTGTTTGGGACAAAGCACCAAACAGCCAAGTAACCGGATCTGTTTAATCTGCTCAGCAGGGGTTAGTGGGTTCCCACAAAGCCTCTGTAGTTACTGGAAGAGTCAGACTTCTTGTCTTACGCTTTTGTCTTCTTATTTCTTGTACTGCCCAGGAGACTGATCATAGCTCTTCTTCTTCTGAATTGCAGTATGTGAAATCGTTATTGTGTCACTTGTACATGTGTGCAGACCAGGGCGCAGGGTCACGTACCCAGTAAAGCTGAGGAACACACAGGTGTTACTGGGATTGTACAATAAGGGAGCGCAGTATGTGACGTTATTGTGTGACTTGTACATGTGTGCAGACCAGGGCGCAGGCTCACGTACCCAGTAAAGCTGAGGAACACACAGGTGTTACTGGGATTGTACAATAAGGGAGCGCACTATGTGACGGTTATTGTGTCACTTGTACATGTGTGCAGACCAGGGCGCAGGCTCACGTACCCAGTAAAGCTGAGGCACACACAGGTGTTACTGGGATTGTACAATAAGGGAGCGCACTATGTGACGGTTATTGTGTCACTTGTACATGTGTGCAGACCAGGGCGCAGGCTCACGTACCCAGTAAAGCTGAGGCACACACAGGTGTTACTGGGATTGTACAATAAGGGAGCGCACTATGTGACGGTTATTGTGTGACTTGTACATGTGTGCAGACCAGGGCGCAGGCTCACGTACCCAGTAAAGCTGAGGCACACACAGGTGTTACTGGGATTGTACAATAAGGGAGCGCACTATGTGACGGTTATTGTGTGACTTGTACATGTGTGCAGACCAGGGTGCAGGCTCACGTACCCAGTAAAGCTGAGGAACACACAGGTGTTACTGGGATTGTACAATAAGGGAGCGCAGTATGTGACGGTTATTGTGTCACTTGTACATGTGTGCAGACCAGGGCGCAGGCTCACGTACCCAGTAAAGCTGAGGAACACACAGGTGTTACTGGGATTGTACAATAAAGGAGCGCAGTATGTGACGGTTATTGTGTGACTTGTACATGTGTGCAGACCAGGGCGCAGGCTCACGTACCCAGTAAAGCTGAGGCACACACAGGTGTTACTGGGATTGTACAATAAGGGAGCGCACTATGTGACGGTTATTGTGTCACTTGTACATGTGTGCAGACCAGGGCGCAGGCTCACGTACCCAGTAAAGCTGAGGAACACACAGGTGTTACTGGGATTGTACAATAAGGGAGCGCAGTATGTGACGGTTATTGTGTGACTTGTACATGTGTGCAGACCAGGGCGCAGGCTCACGTACCCAGTAAAGCTGAGGAACACACAGGTGTTACTGGGATTGTACAATAAGGGAGCGCACTATGTGACGGTTATTGTGTGACATGTACATGTGTGCAGACCAGGGCGCAGGCTCACGTACCCAGTAAAGCTGAGGCACACACAGGTGTTACTGGGATTGTACAATAAGGGAGCGCAGTATGTGACGTTATTGTGTCACTTGTACATGTGTGCAGACCAGGGCGCAGGCTCACGTACCCAGTAAAGCTGAGGAACACACAGGTGTTACTGGGATTGTACAATAAGGGAGCGCAGTATGTGACGGTTATTGTGTCACTTGTACATGTGTGCAGACCAGGGCGCAGGCTCACGTACCCAGTAAAGCTGAGGAACACACAGGTGTTACTGGGATTGTACAATAAGGGAGCGCAGTATGTGACGGTTATTGTGTCACTTGTACATGTGTGCAGACCAGGGCGCAGGCTCACGTACCCAGTAAAGCTGAGGAACAAACAGGTGTTACTGGGATTGTACAATAAGGGAGCGCAGTATGTGACGGTTATTGTGTGACTTGTACATGTGTGCAGACCAGGGCGCAGGCTCACGTACCCAGTAAAGCTGAGGCACACACAGGTGTTACTGGGATTGTACAATAAGGGAGCGCAGTATGTGACGGTTATTGTGTGACTTGTACATGTGTGCAGACCAGGGCGCAGGGTCACGTACCCAGTAAAGCTGAGGAACACACAGGTGTTACTGGGATTGTACAATAAGGGAGCGCACTATGTGACGGTTATTGTGTGACTTGTACATGTGTGCAGACCAGGGCGCAGGGTCACGTACCCAGTAAAGCTGAGGAACACACAGGTGTTACTGGGATTGTACAATAAGGGAGCGCACTATGTGACGGTTATTGTGTGACTTGTACATGTGTGCAGACCAGGGCGCAGGCTCACGTACCCAGTAAAGCTGAGGCACACACAGGTGTTACTGGGATTGTACAATAAGGGAGCGCACTATGTGACGGTTATTGTGTCACTTGTACATGTGTGCAGACCAGGGCGCAGGCTCACGTACCCAGTAAAGCTGAGGAACACACAGGTGTTACTGGGATTGTACAATAAGGGAGCGCACTATGTGACGTTATTGTGTCACTTGTACATGTGTGCAGACCAGGGCGCAGGCTGACGTACCCAGTAAAGCTGAGGAACACACAGGTGTTACTGGGATTGTACAATAAGGGAGCGCACTATGTGACGGTTATTGTGTGACTTGTACATGTGTGCAGACCAGGGCGCAGGCTCACGTACCCAGTAAAGCTGAGGAACACACAGGTGTTACTGGGATTGTACAATAAGGGAGCGCACTATGTGACGGTTATTGTGTCACTTGTACATGTGTGCAGACCAGGGCGCAGGCTCACGTACCCAGTAAAGCTGAGGCACACACAGGTGTTACTGGGATTGTACAATAAGGGAGCGCACTATGTGACGGTTATTGTGTCACTTGTACATGTGTGCAGACCAGGGCGCAGGCTCACGTACCCAGTAAAGCTGAGGAACACACAGGTGTTACTGGGATTGTACAATAAGGGAGCGCACTATGTGACGGTTATTGTGTGACTTGTACATGTGTGCAGACCAGGGCGCAGGGTCACGTACCCAGTAAAGCTGAGGCACACACAGGTGTTACTGGGATTGTACAATAAGGGAGCGCACTATGTGACGGTTATTGTGTGACTTGTACATGTGTGCAGACCAGGGCGCAGGCTCACGTACCCAATAAAGCTGAGGAACACACAGGTGTTACTGGGATTGTACAATAAGGGAGCGCAGTATGTGACGGTTATTGTGTGACTTGTACATGTGTGCAGACCAGGGCGCAGGCTCACGTACCCAGTAAAGCTGAGGAACACACAGGTGTTACTGGGATTGTACAATAAGGGAGCGCACTATGTGACGGTTATTGTGTGACTTGTACATGTGTGCAGACCAGGGCGCAGGCTCACGTACCCAGTAAAGCTGAGGAACACACAGGTGTTACTGGGATTGTACAATAAGGGAGCGCACTATGTGACGGTTATTGTGTCACTTGTACATGTGTGCAGACCAGGGCGCAGGCTCACGTACCCAGTAAAGCTGAGGAACACACAGGTGTTACTGGGATTGTACAATAAGGGAGCGCACTATGTGACGGTTATTGTGTCACTTGTACATGTGTGCAGACCAGGGCGCAGGCTCACGTACCCAGTAAAGCTGAGGCACACACAGGTGTTACTGGGATTGTACAATAAGGGAGCGCACTATGTGACGGTTATTGTGTCACTTGTACATGTGTGCAGACCAGGGCGCAGGCTCACGTACCCAGTAAAGCTGAGGAACACACAGGTGTTACTGGGATTGTACAATAAGGGAGCGCACTATGTGACGGTTATTGTGTGACTTGTACATGTGTGCAGACCAGGGCGCAGGCTCACGTACCCAGTAAAGCTGAGGAACACACAGGTGTTACTGGGATTGTACAATAAGGGAGCGCACTATGTGACGGTTATTGTGTCACTTGTACATGTGTGCAGACCAGGGCGCAGGGTCACGTACCCAGTAAAGCTGAGGAGCACACAGGTGTTACTGGGATTGTACAATAAGGGAGCGCAGTATGTGACGTTATTGTGTCACTTGTACATGTGTGCAGACCAGGGCGCAGGCTCACGTACCCAGTAAAGCTGAGGAACACACAGGTGTTACTGGGATTGTACAATAAGGGAGCGCAGTATGTGACGGTTATTGTGTCACTTGTACATGTGTGCAGACCAGGGCGCAGGCTCACGTACCCAGTAAAGCTGAGGAACACACAGGTGTTACTGGGATTCTACAATAAGGGAGCGCAGTATGTGACGGTTATTGTGTGACTTGTACATGTGTGCAGACCAGGGCGCAGGCTCACCTACCCAGTAAAGCTGAGGAACACACAGGTGTTACTGGGATTGTACAATAAGGGAGCGCACTATGTGACGTTATTGTGTCACTTGTACATGTGTGCAGACCAGGGCGCAGGCTCACGTACCCAGTAAAGCTGAGGCACACACAGGTGTTACTTGGATTGTACAATAAGGGAGCGCAGTATGTGACGGTTATTGTGTCACTTGTACATGTGTGCAGACCAGGGCGCAGGCTCACGTACCCAGTAAAGCTGAGGCACACAGGTGTTACTGGGATTGTACAATAAGGGAGCGCACTATGTGACGGTTATTGTGTCACTTGTACATGTGTGCAGACCAGGGCGCAGGCTCACGTACCCAGTAAAGCTGAGGCACACACAGGTGTTACTGGGATTGTACAATAAGGGAGCGCACTATGTGACGGTTATTGTGTGACTTGTACATGTGTGCAGACCAGGGCGCAGGCTCACGTACCCAGTAAAGCTGAGGAACACACAGGTGTTACTGGGATTGTACAATAAGGGAGCGCACTATGTGACGTTATTGTGTCACTTGTACATGTGTGCAGACCAGGGCGCAGGCTCACGTACCCAGTAAAGCTGAGGAACACACAGGTGTTACTGGGATTGTACAATAAGGGAGCGCACTATGTGACGGTTATTGTGTGACTTGTACATGTGTGCAGACCAGGGCGCAGGCTCACGTACCCAGTAAAGCTGAGGAACACACAGGTGTTACTGGGATTGTACAATAAGGGAGCGCAGTATGTGACGGTTATTGTGTGACTTGTACATGTGTGCAGACCAGGGCGCAGGCTCACGTACCCAGTAAAGCTGAGGAACACACAGGTGTTACTGGGATTGTACAATAAGGGAGCGCAGTATGTGACGGTTATTGTGTCACTTGTACATGTGTGCAGACCAGAGCGCAGGCTCACGTACCCAGTAAAGCTGAGGAACACACAGGTGTTACTGGGATTGTAAAATAAGGGAGCGCACTATGTGACGTTATTGTGTCACTTGTACATGTGTGCAGACCAGGGCGCAGGCTCACGTACCCAGTAAAGCTGAGGAACACACAGGTGTTACTGGGATTGTACAATAAGGGAGCGCACTATGTGACGTTATTGTGTGACTTGTACATGTGTGCAGACCAGGGCGCAGGCTCACGTACCCAGTAAAGCTGAGGAACACACAGGTGTTACTGGGATTGTACAATAAGGGAGCGCACTATGTGACGGTTATTGTGTCACTTGTACATGTGTGCAGACCAGGGCATAGGGTCAAGTACCCAGTAAAGCTGAGGAGCACACAGGTGTTACTGGGATTGTACGATAAGGGAGCGCAGTATGTGAAGTTATTGTGTCACTTGTACATGTGTGCAGACCAGGGCGCAGGCTCACGTATCCAGTAAAGCTGAGGAACACACAGGTGTTACTGGGATTGTACAATAAGGGAGCGCACTATGTGACGGTTATTGTGTCACTTGTACATGTGTGCAGACCAGGGCGCAGGCTCACGTACCCAGTAAAGCTGAGGCACACACAGGTGTTACTGGGATTGTACAATAAGGGAGCGCAGTATGTGACGGTTATTGTGTGACTTGTACATGTGTGCAGACCAGGGCGCAGGCTCACGTACCCAGTAAAGCTGAGGAACACACAGGTGTTACTGGGATTGTACAATAAGGGAGCGCAGTATGTGACGGTTATTGTGTGACTTGTACATGTGTGCAGACCAGGGCGCAGGCTCACGTACCCAGTAAAGCTGAGGCACACACAGGTGTTACTGGGATTGTACAATAAGGGAGCGCACTATGTGACGGTTATTGTGTGACTTGTACATGTGTGCAGACCAGGGCGCAGGGTCACGTACCCAGTAAAGCTGAGGAACACACAGGTGTTACTGGGATTGTACAATAAGGGAGCGCACTATGTGACGGTTATTGTGTGACTTGTACATGTGTGCAGACCAGGGCGCAGGGTCACGTACCCAGTAAAGCTGAGGAACACACAGGTGTTACTGGGATTGTACAATAAGGGAGCGCACTATGTGACGGTTATTGTGTCACTTGTACATGTGTGCAGACCAGGGCGCAGGCTCACGTACCCAGTAAAGCTGAGGAACACACAGGTGTTACTGGGATTGTACAATAAGGGAGCGCAGTATGTGACGGTTATTGTGTGACTTGTACATGTGTGCAGACCAGGGCGCAGGCTCACGTACCCAGTAAAGCTGAGGAACACACAGGTGTTACTGGGATTGTACAATAAGGGAGCGCACTATGTGACGGTTATTGTGTCACTTGTACATGTGTGCAGACCAGGGCGCAGGCTCACGTACCCAGTAAAGCTGAGGAACACACAGGTGTTACTGGGATTGTACAATAAGGGAGCGCACTATGTGACGGTTATTGTGTGACTTGTACATGTGTGCAGACCAGGGCGCAGGCTCACGTACCCAGTAAAGCTGAGGAACACACAGGTGTTACTGGGATTGTACAATAAGGGAGCGCACTATGTGACGTTATTGTGTGACTTGTACATGTGTGCAGACCAGGGCGCAGGCTCACGTACCCAGTAAAGCTGAGGAACACACAGGTGTTACTGGGATTGTACAATAAGGGAGCGCACTATGTGACGGTTATTGTGTCACTTGTACATGTGTGCAGACCAGGGCGCAGGGTCACGTACCCAGTAAAGCTGAGGAGCACACAGGTGTTACTGGGATTGTACAATAAGGGAGCGCAGTATGTGACGTTATTGTGTCACTTGTACATGTGTGCAGACCAGGGCGCAGGCTCACGTACCCAGTAAAGCTGAGGAACACACAGGTGTTACTGGGATTGTACAATAAGGGAGCGCAGTATGTGACGGTTATTGTGTCACTTGTACATGTGTGCAGACCAGGGCGCAGGCTCACGTACCCAGTAAAGCTGAGGAACACACAGGTGTTACTGGGATTGTACAATAAGGGAGCGCAGTATGTGACGGTTATTGTGTCACTTGTACATGTGTGCAGACCAGGGCGCAGGCTCACGTACCCAGTAAAGCTGAGGCACACAGGTGTTACTGGGATTGTACAATAAGGGAGCGCACTATGTGACGGTTATTGTGTCACTTGTACATGTGTGCAGACCAGGGCGCAGGCTCACGTACCCAGTAAAGCTGAGGCACACACAGGTGTTACTGGGATTGTACAATAAGGGAGCGCACTATGTGACGGTTATTGTGTCACTTGTACATGTGTGCAGACCAGGGCGCAGGCTCACGTACCCAGTAAAGCTGAGGAACACACAGGTGTTACTGGGATTGTACAATAAGGGAGCGCAGTATGTGACGTTATTGTGTCACTTGTACATGTGTGCAGACCAGGGCGCAGGCTCACGTACCCAGTAAAGCTGAGGCACACACAGGTGTTACTGGGATTGTACAATAAGGGAGCGCACTATGTGACGGTTATTGTGTGACTTGTACATGTGTGCAGACCAGGGCGCAGGCTCACGTACCCAGTAAAGCTGAGGAACACACAGGTGTTACTGGGATTGTACAATAAGGGAGCGCACTATGTGACGTTATTGTGTCACTTGTACATGTGTGCAGACCAGGGCGCAGGCTCACGTACCCAGTAAAGCTGAGGAACACACAGGTGTTACTGGGATTGTACAATAAGGGAGCGCACTATGTGACGGTTATTGTGTGACTTGTACATGTGTGCAGACCAGGGCGCAGGCTCACGTACCCAGTAAAGCTGAGGAACACACAGGTGTTACTGGGATTGTACAATAAGGGAGCGCACTATGTGACGGTTATTGTGTGACTTGTACATGTGTGCAGACCAGGGCGCAGGCTCACGTACCCAGTAAAGCTGAGGAACACACAGGTGTTACTGGGATTGTACAATAAGGGAGCGCAGTATGTGACGGTTATTGTGTGACTTGTACATGTGTGCAGACCAGGGCGCAGGCTCACGTACCCAGTAAAGCTGAGGAACACACAGGTGTTACTGGGATTGTACAATAAGGGAGCGCACTATGTGACGGTTATTGTGTCACTTGTACATGTGTGCAGACCAGGGCGCAGGCTCACGTACCCAGTAAAGCTGAGGAACACACAGGTGTTACTGGGATTGTACAATAAGGGAGCGCACTATGTGACGTTATTGTGTCACTTGTACATGTGTGCAGACCAGGGCGCAGGCTCACGTACCCAGTAAAGCTGAGGAACACACAGGTGTTACTGGGATTGTACAATAAGGGAGCGCACTATGTGACGGTTATTGTGTCACTTGTACATGTGTGCAGACCAGGGCGCAGGCTCACGTACCCAGTAAAGCTGAGGAGCACACAGGTGTTACTGGGATTGTACAATAAGGGAGCGCAGTATGTGACGTTATTGTGTCACTTGTACATGTGTGCAGACCAGGGCGCAGGCTCACGTATCCAGTAAAGCTGAGGAACACACAGGTGTTACTGGGATTGTACAATAAGGGAGCGCACTATGTGACGGTTATTGTGTCACTTGTACATGTGTGCAGACCAGGGCGCAGGCTCACGTACCCAGTAAAGCTGAGGCACACACAGGTGTTACTGGGATTGTACAATAAGGGAGCGCAGTATGTGACGGTTATTGTGTGACTTGTACATGTGTGCAGACCAGGGCGCAGGCTCACGTACCCAGTAAAGCTGAGGAACACACAGGTGTTACTGGGATTGTACAATAAGGGAGCGCAGTATGTGACGGTTATTGTGTGACTTGTACATGTGTGCAGACCAGGGCGCAGGGTCACGTACCCAGTAAAGCTGAGGAACACACAGGTGTTACTGGGATTGTACAATAAGGGAGCGCAGTATGTGACGTTATTGTGTGACTTGTACATGTATGCAGACCAGGGCGCAGGCTCACGTACCCAGTAAAGCTGAGGAACACACAGGTGTTACTGGGATTGTACAATAAGGGAGCGCACTATGTGACGGTTATTGTGTCACTTGTACATGTGTGCAGACCAGGGCGCAGGCTCACGTACCCAGTAAAGCTGAGGCACACACAGGTGTTACTGGGATTGTACAATAAGGGAGCGCACTATGTGACGTTATTGTGTGACTTGTACATGTGTGCAGACCAGGGCGCAGGCTCACGTACCCAGTAAAGCTGAGGAACACACAGGTGTTACTGGGATTGTACAATAAGGGAGCGCACTATGTGACGTTATTGTGTGACTTGTACATGTGTGCAGACCAGGGCGCAGGCTCACGTACCCAGTAAAGCTGAGGAACACACAGGTGTTACTGGGATTGTACAATAAGGGAGCGCACTATGTGACGGTTATTGTGTGACTTGTGCATGTGTGCAGACCAGGGCGCAGGCTCACGTACCCAGTAAAGCTGAGGAGCACACAGGTGTTACTGGGATTGTACAATAAGGGAGCGCACTATGTGACGTTATTGTGTGACTTGTACATGTGTGCAGACCAGGGCGCAGGCTCACGTACCCAGTAAAGCTGAGGCACACACAGGTGTTACTGGGATTGTACAATAAGGGAGCGCACTATGTGACGTTATTGTGTGACTTGTACATGTGTGCAGACCAGGGCGCAGGCTCACGTACCCAGTAAAGCTGAGGAACACACAGGTGTTACTGGGATTGTACAATAAGGGAGCGCAGTATGTGACGGTTATTGTGTGACTTGTACATGTGTGCAGACCAGGGCGCAGGCTCACGTACCCAGTAAAGCTGAGGCACACACAGGTGTTACTGGGATTGTACAATAAGGGAGCGCACTATGTGACGGTTATTGTGTGACTTGTACATGTGTGCAGACCAGGGCGCAGGCTCACGTACCCAGTAAAGCTGAGGAACACACAGGTGTTACTGGGATTGTACAATAAGGGAGCGCACTATGTGACGTTATTGTGTCACTTGTACATGTGTGCAGACCAGGGCGCAGGCTCACGTACCCAGTAAAGCTGAGGAACACACAGGTGTTACTGGGATTGTACAATAAGGGAGCGCACTATGTGACGGTTATTGTGTCACTTGTACATGTGTGCAGACCAGGGCGCAGGCTCACGTACCCAGTAAAGCTGAGGAACACACAGGTGTTACTGGGATTGTACAATAAGGGAGCGCACTATGTGACGGTTATTGTGTCACTTGTACATGTGTGCAGACCAGGGCGTAGGCTCACGTACCCAGTAAAGCTGAGGAACACACAGGTGTTACTGGGATTGTACAATAAGGGAGCGCACTATGTGACGTTATTGTGTGACTTGTACATGTGTGCAGACCAGGGCGTAGGCTCACGTACCCAGTAAAGCTGAGGAACACACAGGTGTTACTGGGATTGTACAATAAGGGAGCGCACTATGTGACGTTATTGTGTCACTTGTACATGTGTGCAGACCAGGGCGCAGGCTCACGTACCCAGTAAAGCTGAGGAACACACAGGTGTTACTGGGATTGTACAATAAGGGAGCGCACTATGTGACGGTTATTGTGTGACTTGTGCATGTGTGCAGACCAGGGTGCAGGCTCACGTACCCAGTAAAGCTGAGGAACACACAGGTGTTACTGGGATTGTACAATAAGGGAGCGCAGTATGTGACGGTTATTGTGTGACTTGTACATGTGTGCAGACCAGGGCGCAGGCTCACGTACCTAGTAAAGCTGAGGCACACACAGGTGTTACTGGGATTGTACAATAAGGGAGCGCACTATGTGACGGTTATTGTGTCACTTGTACATGTGTGCAGACCAGGGCGCAGGCTCACGTACCCAGTAAAGCTGAGGCACACACAGGTGTTACTGGGATTGTACAATAAGGGAGCGCACTATGTGACGGTTATTGTGTGACTTGTACATGTGTGCAGACCAGGGCGCAGGCTCACGTACCCAGTAAAGCTGAGGAACACACAGGTGTTACTGGGATTGTACAATAAGGGAGCGCACTATGTGACGTTATTGTGTGACTTGTACATGTGTGCAGACCAGGGCGCAGGGTCACGTACCCAGTAAAGCTGAGGAGCACACAGGTGTTACTGGGATTGTACAATAAGGGAGCGCAGTATGTGACGGTTATTGTGTCACTTGTACATGTGTGCAGACCAGGGCGCAGGCTCACGTACCCAGTAAAGCTGAGGCACACACAGGTGTTACTGGGATTGTACAATAAGGGAGCGCACTATGTGACGGTTATTGTGTCACTTGTACATGTGTGCAGACCAGGGCGCAGGCTCACGTACCCAGTAAAGCTGAGGAGCACACAGGTGTTACTGGGATTGTACAATAAGGGAGCGCACTATGTGACGGTTATTGTGTGACTTGTACATGTGTGCAGACCAGGGCGCAGGCTCACGTACCCAGTAAAGCTGAGGAACACACAGGTGTTACTGGGATTGTACAATAAGGGAGCGCACTATGTGACGTTATTGTGTGACTTGTACATGTGTGCAGACCAGGGCGCAGGCTCACGTACCCAGTAAAGCTGAGGAGCACACAGGTGTTACTGGGATTGTACAATAAGGGAGCGCAGTATGTGACGGTTATTGTGTCACTTGTACATGTGTGCAGACCAGGGCGCAGGCTCACGTACCCAGTAAAGCTGAGGCACACACAGGTGTTACTGGGATTGTACAATAAGGGAGCGCACTATGTGACGGTTATTGTGTCACTTGTACATGTGTGCAGACCAGGGCGCAGGCTCACGTACCCAGTAAAGCTGAGGAACACACAGGTGTTACTGGGATTGTACAATAAGGGAGCGCACTATGTGACGGTTATTGTGTGACTTGTACATGTGTGCAGACCAGGGCGCAGGCTCACGTACCCAGTAAAGCTGAGGAGCACACAGGTGTTACTGGGATTGTACAATAAGGGAGCGCACTTTGTGATGGTTATTGTGTCACTTGTACATGTGTGCAGACCAGGGCGCAGGCTCACGTACATATTAATATACAAAGTAGCTGCCCCAGGGAACCCACGCACGTGCTACTGGGATCACATTTCTTGTCACAACAAGTCACTCTATAGGCCTATGGCAGTATGTACGTTAAGATCACAGTTTTGTGGTAACTACACATTAATATATAAGTTACATGCGTTTTATCATACACAAGAGAATCACTGCCTCTGCCAATTACCTGTTTGTTTTGTGTGCTCTGGTTTTAGGAGAGGACGGAAGTGTTTCAGCAGTTTACACAAGCCCGGGCCGGCGTTCTCTTCTGCACGGTGAGTAATCCCCCCACCTCCTCCCCAGCTCATCCTAAGGTAATCACAGGTGGCGACTGTGTCCCCTCAATTATACCACCTGTTTAGTAATGTAAGGTGCTGGGGGCTGTGTTTCTATTACTAATTACAGAATTAAAACCATAATAGAGTCTCACAGAAGCTCATTTTACTTGTAAATAATTCAGATTAGGTTTATCTTTGTTCTGAAGGAGGAAGCAAGGTTTAGTGTACTAGTATATACGGTGTGCACAGGAACTACACACACTCTTGTCCTGCTGCAAACAGCTTTGTGTGCTGCATTACAAAAGGTCTGCGCACACAATAAGTGTTTATATATGCACAGTATAGATCAGTAATTATGTGCTGCATTACAAAAGGTCTGCACACACAATAAGTGTTTATATATGCACAGTATATATCAGTAATTAAGTGCTGCATTACAAAAGGTCTGCAAGCACAATAAATGTTTATATATGCACAGTATATATCAGTAATTAAGTGCTGCATTACAAAAGGTCTGCGAGCACAATAAATGTTTATATATGCACAGTATATATCAGTAATTAGTGCTGCATTACATAAGGTCTGCACACACAATAAATGTTTATATATGCACAGTATATATCAGTAATTAAGTGCAGCATTACAAAAGGTCTGTACACACAATACATGTTTATATATGCACAGTATATATCAGTAATTAAGTGCAGCATTACAAAAGGTCTGCACACACAATAAATGTTTATATATGCACAGTATATATCAGTAATTAAGTGCTGCATTACATAAGGTCTGCACACACAATAAATGATTTATATATGTACAGTATATATCAGTAATTAAGTGACACATTACATAAGGTCTGCACACACAATAAATGTTTATATATGCACAGTATATATCAGTAATTAAATGCTGCATTACTAAAGGTCTGCACACACAATAAATGTTTATATATGCACAGTATATATCAGTAATCAAGTGCAGCATTACAAAAGCTCTGCACACACAATAAATGTTTATATATGCACAGTATATATCAGTAATTAAATGCTGCATTACTAAAGGTCTGCACACACAATAAATGTTTATATATGCACAGTATATATCAGTAATTAAGTACCGCATTACAAAAGGTCTGTACACACAATAAATGTTTATATATGCACAGTATATATCGGTAATTAAATGCTGCATTACTAAAGGTCTGCGCACACAATAAATGTTTATATATGCACAGTATATATCAGTAATTAAGTGCAGCATTAATAAAGGTCTGTACTTATAATACATGTTTATATATGCACAGTATATATCAGTAATGAAGTGCAGCATTACTAAAGGTCTGTACACACAATATATGTTTATATATGCACAGTATATATCCGTAATTAAATGCTGCATTACAAAAGGTCTGCACACACAAATGTTTATATATGCACAGTATATATCAGTAATTAAGTGCCGCATTACTAAAGGTCTGCACACACAAATGTTTATATATGTACAGTATATATCAGTAATTAAATGCTGCATTACTAAAGGTCTGCACACACAATAAATGTTTATATATGCACAGTATATATCCGTAATTAAATGCTGCATTACAAAAGGTCTGCACACACAAATGTTTATATATGTACAGTATATATCAGCATGCTGTAATTATGTGGATGCAGTTTGAATTATTATGCAGTCCAGAAACATAATACTTGCAAACCCAATACATTGTTTTTTATCTCCTTTGCTGTGAACAGTTAGGGACAGATATAAATTAACTTATACCAATTAAATAATCACTATGTAGCATGTTGCTGGGTCACATTTCAAAATCATTCAGAGTGCTCTTCAGCCTTTCTGGAGCAGTAAAAAAAAAAATACAATAGTCATAGAGTTAAAGGGGTTGTGTACTGTAAAATGTCCTCCTCTTAAAGGTGTTCCCAAAGATGCATTTTACCTACTGTGGGGTATTAAATCGCTTACAAATTGCTCCTTTTACATTTGTCATTTTATGTAGGTGCATTTGTCTGTTGTATCACCACCCCTACTGAAAATATAAATACTTAAATATTCTCTGTAGAAAAGCTATGTAAACGATGATGTAACAGAAATCAACCTCCCAGCGCATTTGAAATCATAAACTTGCAGCAGTTTTAAATATCATGAACTCATCTTAGTTTCCCACATTGTACTTACAAAAGCAGGGAAAAAGAAATAATGAAGATAAGTTACAAAGTGATTTTACTATACACAAGTAAGCAATTTTTGCAGTGAATTTACTGTACTTCTAAATATTCCATTGTATGCTTTTGTATGGTTATCGGAGCATAAGATACAAATATAGATGTAGTTTTCTGTGTTAACATGACCAAGCAAGAATACATCAGGTTACATTGAGCATTGCATAAGGCTAAGGTTACACAGTTGATTAGGAAACTGGATAATTAGGCTAACGACCACACTAGGACGTTTCCCTTTGGTGTAGCAGGATTCCAGCACTGATATACAGCTGCTTAACAGTAGGTCTCCTGCAATGACCTCTGATATCACAAAAGGGCTATTGTGTGCTGAAAAAGGAAATATTAATCCTCCTACAGCAGCACGGGAGAATACATAAAGCTTTTGGCACAGACAATAATGTCATGTGTAATATGTAAAAAGAGCTTGCAATCAAGTGACGTAAATATCCCAGCCTCAGCGGTGGATCTGTGCCCTTCATCTCTCCTCCACTGGCATTTAATATCTTTTCTCTGTGGCTCTGGCACACTTCAGTAGCAGCCAGTTTGTGCCCACGATCGCATGGCAGCAAAGCTGCGGCAGCTACAGAAGGCCGCGCAATTACCCCTCTAATAGTGGCAGCTGTTGATCGGAGAACGTGTGAAGCTTGGAACGTCCTACCCACCACCAACTTGTAAATTACAGCTATCTGGAGTAATTAGAGATGAACACAGCTTAGCTGACTGTGGACAGGAGGAGAAGGAGCAACTGTTAACCCCTTTACTGCCAGGGGTGCCTGAAATGTCTATTTTCAACTAACTCAGAGACCCTCCCTCATTATATAGAAATAGTGATTGCATTTTAATGTACAGCAGTCTGGGCCATTTATTTACTGTGGACTCTGGATATGATTACCTGCAGAATTCAGAGCTGATCTGTGATAAAGCACATCACACCTAGCGAGGTCATTATTATGTCTGCAAGGCTTAGATTAGGTGCAGTTACGTTCACAGTTTAGCCTACGGAAAATCACACTTATAGAGGAGAGGATGTAAAAGAGTTTGTGTGTGCCTCATGTTGCGGGGGGGCCTGTGTCCTTGTCTGTCTGGTTGAGAACAATTATCACATTACATAGGACTGTGTACTATTAAAGGGTGGGGAGATACAAGTGTTTTTGTGATAAAGACATTAACAGGGACCAAGTTAATTCATCCACTTGGGGAACTACGGACAGGCCAGCCTGGCTTCAAGTACAGATGAGTAAATCTGTCCATTAACTCACCTGCTCTTCATCAAGAGTGACCTTATTAGAGGACCCCTGAGCATACTGTGTTTTCCATCAGATTATCTGTTGTATCTGAGGCCTGGTCGTATACAGCTTCATATGTCTGCAGCAGATATTGTTAGTTGTGTTTACAAAATCCGGACTAACTGAGGATGCCTTGGTCAGCGTGAGCTGTGTGTGTGTATTCTGTGTACTCCGTTCCTGGTGCTGAGTAGCCTATTCATGCAGAGGATGGCACAGATGGAAGTCAGCTTGCTTATGTGCCCGCCTGTCAGCCGGATTAAAATGACTCATTTATTTACCGAAGAAGCTCACCGAGTATGGCAGCTAGCAGGGTGAGCAAGGCCTTTAGTGCTTCTCCACAAGAGAGAGGTGCAGCCGTGCCACCCTGCCAAAAGTCATTATTGCTGTTAGTAGAGAGTCACCAGCAGGGAAGTATCCCCCGTCGTCACAGTGACAGATTGGGCTGCGTAATCAAAGCCGGCAGAGTGGGGCGCAGGAGGCTGGGACTCTTGGCTGAAGGAGCCAGGAAATGGCAACATGAGTTAACGTGGCTGAGTAAGCAGCAAAACATTTTCTAAATGACCTTTTTTTTTCCTCCTCCTTTCCTCTTTACGCACAGCAAAGAGATGAACTATGGTTCGGCTGCGTGCCAGGGACAGACAGTGTGGCCGCCCTAAATACTGCCGCAGTTTGTGATCAAAGTTGAGAAAGTAAAAAAAATGAGTTGCCAGCCTTACTGCAGATTTGTAGTGGGGCCGGGCGCCACTTCAGGGGAGGTCATATTGACTTTATCTTTGCTTCATTGTAAGATGCATCTTCCTCACTACAGATGAGTGTCTCTTTCACCACACCAAGGGATCATCTTTACATTAGCTCTGCAGTAAATACTTTAATCTAGCATGAAGTTTTATAGCATCCCCAGTACACAGGTACACGTGCACATACATGCAGTACACACACAGTAATCACACACACAGTACATATATATGTACAGTACATACGCAGCGCACATACATTATACGCACACAGTAATCACACACACACAGTACATACGCAGCGCACATACATTATACACACACAGTACACATACCGCAGCACCAAGATCAGTATATACGTAGCTTAGTCATCCTTACACAAACACCCACAGACAGTTCAGTTCCTGTAATGCAGCTCTGTACCTACATAGATGCATGTGCACTGTTCATATGATCATCTCTCACGCCTACATACATACATACATACATACATACATGTCTACCCCTTATCTCTCACACCCGTACACACCTACATACATACATACGTCTGCCCCTTATGTCATACATACATACATGTCTGCCCCTTATCTCTCATGCCCGTACACACCTACATACATACATACATCTCTGCCCCTTATCTCTCATATACATACCTACATACATGTCTGCCCCTTATCTCTCACATACATACATACATACATGTCTGCCCCTTATCTCTCACATACATACATACATACATACATGTCTGCCCCTTATCTCTCACATACATACATACATACATACATACATGTCTACCCCTTATCTCTCACATACATACATACGTACATACATGTCTGCCCCTTATCTCTCACATACATAAATACATACATACATACATACATACATGTCTGCCCCTTATCTCTCACATACATACATATACATACATGTCTACCCCTTATCTCTCACATACATACATACGTACATACATGTCTGCCCCTTATCTCTCACATACATAAATACATACATGTTTGCCCCTTATCTCTCACATACATACATACATACATGTCTACCCCTTATCTCTCACATACATACATACATACATGTCTGCCCCTTATCTCTCATATACATACATACATGTCTGCCCCTTATCTCTCACATACATACATGTTTGCCCCTTATATCTCACATACATACATACATACATGTCTGCCCCTTATATCTCACATACATACATGTCTGCCCCTTATCTCTCACATACATACATACATACATGTCTGCCCCTTATCTCTCACATACATACATACATGTCTGCCCCTTATATCTCACATACATACATGTCTGCCCCTTATCTCTCACATACATACATACATACATACATGTCTGCCCCTTATCTCTCACATACATACATACATGTCTGCCCCTTATCTCTCACATACATACATGTCTGCCCCTTATCTCTCCATACATACATGCCTGCCCCTTATCTCTCACATACATACATACATACATACATGTCTTCCCCTTATCTCTCACATACATACATGTCTGCCCCTTATCTCTCACATACATACATGTCTGCCCCTTATCTCTCACATACATACATACATGTCTGCCCCTTATCTTACATACATACATACATACATGTTTGCCCCTTATCTCTCGCATACATGCATACATACATGTCTACCCCTTATCTCTCACATACATACATACATACATACATGTCTGCCCCTTATCTCTCACATACATACATGTCTGCCCCTTATCTCTCACATACATACATGTCTGCCCCTTATCTCTCACATACATACATACATGTCTGCCCCTTATTTCTCACATACATACATACATACATACATACATGTCTGCCCCTTATCTCTCACATACATACATACATGTCTGCCCCTTATCTCTCACATACATAAATACATACATGTTTGCCCCTTATCTCTCACATACATACATACATACATGTCTGCCCCTTATCTCTCATATACATACATACATGTCTGCCCCTTATCTCTCACATACATACATGTTTGCCCCTTATCTCTCACATACATACATACATACATACATGTCTGCCCCTTATATCTCACATACATACATGTCTGCCCCTTATCTCTCACATACATACATACATACATACATGTCTGCCCCTTATCTCTCACATACATACATACATGTCTGCCCCTTATCTCTCACATACATACATGTCTGCCCCTTATCTCTCCATACATACATGCCTGCCCCTTATCTCTCACATACATACATACATGTCTGCCCCTTATCTCTCACATACATACATGTCTGCCCCTTATCTCTCACATACATACATACATACATACATACATACATACATGTCTGCCCCTTATCTTACATACATACATACATACATGTTTGCCCCTTATCTCTCGCATACATGCATACATACATGTCTACCCCTTATCTCTCACATACATACATACATGTCTGCCCCTTATCTCTCACATACATACATGTCTGCCCCTTATCTCTCACATACATACATACATGTCTGCCCCTTATCTCACATACATACATACATGTTTGCCCCTTATCTCTCACATACATACATACATACATACATGTCTGCCCCTTATCTCACATACATACATGTTTGCCCCTTATCTCTCGCATACATACATACATGTATGCCCCTTATCTCTCACATACATACATACATGTCTGCCCCTTATTTCTCACATACATACATACATACATACATACATACATGTCTGCCCCTTATCTCTCACATACATGCATACATGTCTGCCCCTTATCTCTCACATACATACATACATGTCTGCCCCTTATCTCTCACATACATACATACATGTCTGCCCACTATCGCTCACATACATACATACATGTCTGCCCCTTATCTCTCACATACATACATACATGTCTGCCCCTTATCTCTCATACATACATACATACATGTCTGCCCCTTATCTCTCACATACATACATACATACATGTATGCCCCTTATCTCTCACATACATACATACATGTATGTCTGCCCCTTATCTCTCACATACATACATACATACATGTATGTCTGCCCCTTATCTCTCACTCACATACATACATACATACATACATGTCTGCCCCTTATGTCTCATACATACATACATGTCTGCCCCTTATCTCTCACATACATACATACATACATGTCTGCCCCTTATCTCTCACATACATACATACATACATGTCTGCCCCTTATCTCTCACATGCATGCATACATACATGTCTGCCCCTTATCTCTCACATACATAGATACATATATGTCTGCCCCTTATCTCTCACATACATAGATACATACATGTCTGCTCCTTATCTCTCACATACATACATACATGTCTGCCCCTTATCTCTCACATACATACATACATACATACATACATGTCTGCCCCTTATCTCTCACATACATACATGTTTGCCCCTTATCTCTCACATACATACATACATACATACATGTCTGCCCCTTATCTCTCACATACATACATGCATGCATGTCTACCCCTTATCTCTCACATACATACATACATACATGTCTGCCCCTTATCTCTCACATACATACATACATACATACATACATACATGTCTGCCCCTTATCTCATAGATACATACATGTCTGCCCCTTATCTCTCACATACATGTCTGCCCCTTATCTCTCACATACATACATACATACATACATGTCTGCTCCTTATCTCTCACATACATACATACATACATGTCTGCCCCTTATCTCTCACATACATACATACATACATGTCTGCCCCTTATCTCTCACATACATACATACATACATGTCTGCCCCTTATCTCTCACATACATACATACATACATGCCTGCCCCTTATCTCTCATATACATACATACATGTCTGCCCCTTATCTCTCACATACATACATACATGTCTGCCCCTTATCTCTCACATACATACATACATGTCTATCCCTTGTCTCTCACATACATACATGTCTACCCCTTATCTCTCACATACATACATGTCTGCCCCTTATCTCTCACATACATACATACATGTCTGCCCCTTATCTCTCACATACATACATACATGTCTGCCCCTTATCGCTCACATACATACATACATACATACATGTCTGCCCCTTATCTCTCACATACATACATACATACATACATACATACATACATGTCTGCCCCTTATCTCTCACATACATACATACATGTCTGCCCCTTATCTCTCACATACATACATACATGTCTGCCCCTTATCTCTCACATACATACATATATACATGTATACCCCTTATCTCTCACATACATACATACATACATGTCTACCCCTTATCTCTCACATGCATACATACATGTATGCCCCTTATCTCTCACATACATACATACATACATACATACATACATACATACATGTCTGCCCCTTATCTCTCACATACATACATACATACATACATGTCTGCCCCTTATCTCTCACATACATACATACATACATACATGTCTACCCCTTATCTCTCACATACATACATACATACATACATACATGTCTGCCCCTTATCTCTCACATACATACATACATGTCTGCCCCTTATCTCTCACATACATACATACATACATGTCTGCCCCTTATCTCTCACATACATACATACATACATACATGTCTGCCCCTTATCTCTCACATACATACATACACACATACATACATGTCTACCCCTTATCTCTCACATACATACATACATACATGTCTGCCCCTTATCTCTCACATACATACATACATACATGTCTATCCCTTATCTCTCACATACATACATGTCTACCCCTTATCTCTCACATACATACATGTCTGCCCCTTATCTCTCACATACATACATACATACATACATACATACATACATACATGTCTGCCCCTTATCTCTCACATACATACATACATACATACATACATGTCTGCCCCTTATCTCTCACATACATACATACATACATACATACATGTCTGCCCCTTATCTCTCACATACATACATACATACATACATACATGTCTACCCCTTATCTCTCACATACACACATACATACATGTCTGCCCCTTATCTCTCACATACATACATACATGTGTGCCCCTTATCTCTCACATACATACATACATGTCTGCCCCTTATCTCTCACATACATACATACATGTCTGCCCCTTATCTCTCACATACATGCATACATACGTATCTGCCCCTTATCTCTCACACATCTACATACATATATAGATGTCTGCCCCTTATCTCTCACATACATGCATACATGTCTTCCCCTTATCTCTCACATACATACATACATGTCTGCCCCTTATCTCTCACATACATACATACATGTCTACCCCTTATCTCTCACATACATACATACATGTCTGCCCCTTATCTCTCACATACATACATACATGTCTGCCCCTTATCTCACACCTGTACACACCTACATACATACCTACATACGTCTCTGTCTCTTACATACATACATATGTGCGTATCTGCCCCTTATCTCTCACATACATACATACATACATACATACATGTCTGCCCCTTATCTCTCACATACATACATGTCTGCCCCTTATCTCTCACATACATACATACATACATACATACATGTCTGCCCCTTATCTCTCACATACATACATGTCTGCCCCTTATCTCTCACATACATACATACATACATGTCTGCCCCTTATCTCTCACATACATACATACATACATACATGTCTGCTCCTTATTTCTCACATACATACATACATATCTACCCCTTATCTCTCACATACATACATGTCTGCCCCTTATCTCTCACATACATACATACATACATACATGTCTACCCCTTATCTCTCACATACATACATACATACATACATACATGTCTGCCCTTTATCTCTCACATACATACATACATGTCTGCCCTTTATCTCTCACATACATACATACATGTCTGCCCCTTATCTCTCACATACATACATACATGTCTACCCCTTATCTCTCACATACATACATACATGTCTGCCCCTTATCTCTCACATACATACATACATGTCTACCCCTTATCTCTCACATACATACATACATACATACATACATACATACATGTCTACCCCTTATCTCTCACATACATACATACATACATACATGTCTGCCCCTTATCTCTCACATACATACATACATACATACATGTCTGTCCCTTATCTCTCACATACATACATACATGTCTGCCCCTTATCTCTCACATACATACATACATACATACATACATACATACATGTCTACCCCTTATCTCTCACATACATACATACATACATGTCTGCCCCTTATCTCTCACATACATACATACATGTCTACCCCTTATCTCTCACATACATACATACATACATACATGCATGCATGTCTGCCCCTTATCTCTCACATACATACATGTCTGCCCCTTATCTCTCACATACATACATACATACATGTCTGCCCCTTATCTCTCACATACATACATACATACATACATACATGTCTGCCCCTTATCTCTCACATACATACGTACATACATACATGTCTGCCCCTTATCTCTCACATACATACATACATACATACATGTCTACCCCTTATCTCTCACATACATACATACATACATGTCTGCCCCTTATCTCTCACATACATACATACATATCTGCCCCTTATCTCTCACATACATACATACATACATGTCTGCCCCTTATCTCTCACATACATACATACATACATGTCTGCCCCTTATCTCTCACATACACACATACATACATGTCTGCCCCTTATCTCTCACATACATACGTACATACGTATCTGCCCCTTATCTCTCACACATCTACATACATACATACATGTCTGCCCCTTATCTTACACCTGTACACACCTACATACATACCTACATACGTCTCTGCCCCTTATCTCTTACATACATACATACATACATACATACGTGTGTATCTGCCCCTTATCTCTTACATACATACATACATACGTATGTATCTGCCCCTTATCTCTCACATACATACATACATACATGTCTGCCCCTTATCTCTCACATACATACATACATGTCTGCCCCTTATCTCTCACATACATACATACATGTCTGCCCCTTATCTCTTACATACATACATACATGTCTGCCCCTTATCTCTCACATACATACATACATACATACATGTCTGCCCCTTATCTCTCACATACATGCATAAATACATACATACATACATGTCTACCCCTTATCTCTCACATACATACATACATACATGTCTGCCCCTTATCTCTCACATACATACATGTCTGCCCCTTATCTCTCACATACATACATACATACATGTCTACCCCTTATCTCTCATATACATACATACATGTCTGCCCCTTATCTCTCACATACATACATACATGTCTGCCCCTTATCTCTCACATACATACGTATCTGCCCCTTATCTCTCACACATCTACATACATACATACATACATGTCTGCCCCTTATCTCACACCTGTACATACATACCTACATACGTCTCTGCCCCTTATCTCTTACATACATACATACGTGCGTATCTGCCCCTTATCTCTCACTCACATACATACATACATACATACATACGTATTTGCCCCTTATCTCTCACATACATACATACATACGTACGTATCTGCCCCTTATCTCTCACACCCATACATACATACGTGCGTATCTGCCCTTTATCTCTCACATACATACGTACGTATCTGCCCCTTATCTCTCACATACATACATACGTGCGTATCTGCCCTTTATGTCTGCCCCTTATCTCTCACACCCGTACACACCTGCATACATACATACGTCTCTGCCCCTTATCTCTCACACCTGTACACACCTACATACATACACACATACATGTCTGCCCCTTATCTCTCATGCATGTAAACACCTACATACATACATACGTACATGTACACCCATTATGTTGTATAAATGCAGGATACCAATGATTGACGGATCAGGATAGTTCTCAAGAGCTGTAACATCACTGAGTCTTTGTGGGTTACTGTCTGTGCCGCTTTACTAGGGAACAAGTATGTACACAGGCTGTGGTATTGGTGCTGCCAATGGGACAAGTGTTAGCTTGTCTGAGGCCTAATGATCAAAAGCTCACCAGCATGGACAGAAATCTCACTAAATCTTTCAGGGCTTTTTTTTAGCATTTTTTTGTAATGTAACTCTGCATAGCGAGATCAACAGCTCTCAAGCTAAAACTGTCTTAAGGGACCTTGCAGTGCTGACAAGATGGCTTAGGTAGTCTCAGCAGAGTTTTTGTTTTTCTCTTAGGATTTGTAACAAGACATCTGAAGTTATCTAATTACAAGTAAAATAGCTCAACTCAATTCATCAAGCTTGTAGGCATCTAATTGTCACTAATTTCTCTCCCCTGCAGGATGTTGCAGCTCGAGGTCTAGATCTTCCTCAGGTGACATGGATAGTTCAGGTGAGCCGCCTTCCTGAGAGATTTATGTTTTTCATATGTATGACGGTGTGAGCCCCCAAAAACGTTAACATAATAAAGAAACTATAGGGCAGAGCTTTCCAAACTTTTCATGTTGGTGACACACTTTGTAGACCTACATCATTTCGCAACACAGTAATTCAGTTGTACTAGCAAAAAGGAGGTTAAACTAACTTGTTTTAAGAGCTATGGACAGATACATATATTATATAATAACAAAATGTATTTACAAGTAACAGTATGTATGTGCAAGAATTAAAAAAAAAGTTTAATAACACCAATAACTACTTACTATTTGAATGGGATGTATGAGGTTGATGGGATGAACACAGTTTCGGAATATTTGGTGTAATATTAGATAAAGACACTCGCATTTCATCATCAAGCATTTTTAAGCTTCCACTTCCTATCCATATATCAAGAGCAGGAGCAGCAATGCACTACTGGGAGTAGCTCTGTGAGTCCGACTGACTACTGCCCGCGCTGCAAACAGACTGCTGTCCCACTCACTGGCTACACATGCAGTCACAAGCCAATTAAGGAGACTACACGTGCAGTCAGGAGCCAATGTGCCGCCAAATCCGCCAATGGTAATAGTTTCAGTTCCCACTGAGCTGTGCCAATTGGTTAAGATGATCTGTGACCCACTAGGTATCAATCACGTGTCAACCATGTGATATGCGAAATAGGCAGGTGGAAAGTCAGAAACCAAAAAACAATTTAAAAAAAAATATTTAAATTTAAAAAATTTGTGCTGAAGCAGGGACACACCTACACACTGCTGCCAACACACTAGTGTGTCCCGACACACAGTTTGGAAAGCACTGCTATAGGGGAACTTCAGCCTCACGCCGAGTGCTCTCTGTGGATTTTTCTATATACTGTTTGGGAAGCACCCCGGACAATCTCTGCATTTGGCTCTTTTATAGTCCGTTTTTTTCTTGTAAAGGTGCAACACACTAAGATCTGTGCAAATCCAGACATATAGGGGTGGGAAAATATCACTCTAGCTTACAAGTCAGGGGTCAAAAGCTACTAACCCAGAGAAAAGATGTTAATAGTTCACTCAATGTCAAAGATAGGAAAAATGTCATTTGGTTTACTCGTCCACTGCAAGTTCTTCTGGGACTAGTGGATATTTATGTGTTTGTACCAGGAATCCTTTACAAAGTACTTAGACTGCTGTCAGTGAGGTGAAGTGTTAGCCTGTTGTCTTAGTATTGTGAGTGTGTATGTGTTTATATGACTGTGTATGTTTGTGTGTGTATGTGTTTATATGACTGTGTATGTTTGTGTGTGTATGTGTTTATATGACTGTGTATGTTTGTGTGTATGTATGTGTTTATATGACTGTGTGTGTGTGTGTGTGTATGTATGTGTTTATATGACTGTGTATGTTTGTGTGTGTATGTATGTGTTTATATGACTGTATGTGTTTATATGACTGTATGTGTATGTATGTGTTTATATGACTGTGTGTATGTATGTGTTTATATGACTGTGTATGTTTGTGTGTATGTATGTGTTTATATGACTGTTTATGTTTGTGTGTGTGTGTGTATGTATTTGTTTATATGACTGTATGTTTGTGTATGTATGTGTTTATATGACTGTGTATGTTTGTGTGTATGTTTGTGTTTATATGACTGTATGTTTGTGTGTATGTATGTGTTTATATGACTGTTTATGTTTGTGTGTGTGTGTGTGTGTGTGTATTTGTGTTTATATGACTGTTTATGTTTGTGTGTGTGTATTTGTGTTTATATGACTGTATGTTTGTGTGTGTATGTATGTGTTTATATGACTGTGTATGTTTGTGTGTATGTATGTGTTTATATGACTGTGTATGTTTGTGTGTGTATGTATGTGTTTATATGACTGTGTGTGTGTGTGTATGTATGTGTTTATATGACTGTGTATGTTTGTGTGTGTATGTAATGTGTTTATATGACTGTGTATGTTTGTGTGTATGTATGTGTTTATATGACTGTGTATGTTTGTGTGTGTGTATGTATGTGTTTATATGACTGTGTATGTTTGTGTGTGTTTATATGACTGTTTGTGTGTGTGTGTGTATGTATGTGTTTATATGACTGTGTATGTTTGTGTGTGTATGTATGTGTTTATATGACTGTGTGTGTGTGTATGTATGTGTTTATATGACTGTGTATGTGTGTATGTATGTATTTATATGACTGTGTATGTTTGCATGTGTATGTATGTGTTTATATGACTGTGTATGTTTGTGTGTGTATGTATGTGTTTATATGACTGTGTATGTTTGTGTATGTATGTGTTTATATGACTGTGTATGTATGTGTGTGCGTGTGTGTGTTTATATGACTGTGTATGTGTGTGTTTATATGACTGTGTATGTTTGTGTGTATGTATGTATGTATGTGTTTATATGACTGTATGTTTGTGTGTATGTATGTATGTGTTTATATGACTGTGTATGTTTGTGTGTGTATGTAATGTGTTTATATGACTGTGTATGTTTGTGTGTATGTATGTGTTTATATGACTGTGTATGTTTGTGTGTGTGTATGTATGTGTTTATATGACTGTGTATGTTTGTGTGTGTGTATGTATGTGTTTATATGACTGTGTATGTTTGTGTGTGTGTCGTATGTATGTGTTTATATGACTGTATGTTTGTGTGTATGTGTTTATACGACTGTGTATGTTTGTGTATGTGTTTATATGACTGTTTATGTTTCTGTGTGTGTATATGTATGTGTTTATATGACTGTGTATGTTTGTGTGTGTATGTATGTGTTTATATGACTGTGTGTGTGTGTGTGTATGTATGTGTTTATATGACTGTGTATGTTTGTGTGTATGTATTTATATGACTGTATGTTTGCATGTGTATGTATGTGTTTATATGACTATGTATGTTTGTGTGTATGTATGTGTTTATATGACTGTGTGTGTGTGTGTGTATGTATGTGTTTATATGACTGTGTATGTTTGCATGTGTATGTATGTGTTTATATGACTGTGTATGTTTGTGTGTGTATGTATGTGTTTATATGACTGTGTATGTTTGTGTGTGTATGTGTTTATATGACTGTGTATGTATGTGTGTGTGTGTGTGTTTATATGACTGTGTGTGTGTTTATATGACTGTGTATGTTTGTGTGTATGTATGTATGTGTTTATATGACTGTGTGTGTGTGTGTGTGTTTATATGACTGTGTGTGTGTTTATATGACTGTGTATGTTTGTGTGTGTGTGTATGTATGTGTTTATATGACTGTGTATGTTTGTGTGTGTATGTAATGTGTTTATATGACTGTGTATGTTTGTGTGTGTGTATGTATGTGTTTATATGACTGTTTATGTTTCTGTGTGTGTATATGTATGTGTTTATATGACTGTGTATGTTTGTGTGTATGTATTTATATGACTGTGTATGTTTGCATGTGTATGTATGTGTTTATATGACTGTGTATGTTTGTGTGTGTATGTATGTGTTTATATGACTGTGTATGTTTGTGTTTATATGACTGTGTATGTTTGTGTATGTATGTGTTTATATGACTGTGTATGTGTGTGTGCGTGTGTGTATGTGTTTATATGACTGTGTATGTTTGTGTGTATGTATGTGTTTATGACTGTATGTTTGTGTGTGTGTGTATGTATGTGTTTATATGACTGTGTGTGTATGTATGTGTTTATATGACTGTGTATGTTTGTGTGTGTATGTATGTGTTTATATGACTGTTTGCATGTGTATGTATGTGTTTATATGACTGTGTATGTATGTGTTTATATGACTGTGTGTGTTTATATGACTGTGTGTGTTTATATGACTGTGTGTATGTGTTTATATGACTGTGTATGTTTGTGTGTGTGTGTATGTATTTATATGACTGTGTATGTTTGCGTGTGTATGTATGTGTTTATATGACTGTGTATGTTTGCGTGTGTATGTATGTGTTTATATGAGTGTGTATGTATGTGTTTATATGACTGTGTATGTTTGTGTATGTATGTGTTTATATGACTGTGTATGTTTGTGTGTGTATGTATGTGTTTATATGACTGTGTATGTTTGTGTTTGTATGTGTTTATATGACTGTGTATGTTTGTGTGTGTATGTATGTGTTTATATGACTGTGTATGTTTGTGTGTGTATGTATGTGTTTATATGACTGTGTATGTTTGTGTTTGTATGTGTTTTTATGACTGTGTATGTTTGTGTGTGTGTTTATATGACTGTGTATGTTTGTGTGTGTGTGTTTGTGTGTATGTATGTGTTTATATGACTGTGTATGTTTGTGTGTGTGTTTATATGACTGTGTATGTTTGTGTGTGTGTGTTTGTGTGTATGTATGTGTTTATATGACTGTGTATGTTTGTGTGTGTGTTTATATGACTGTGTATGTTTGTGTGTGTGTGCGTATGTATATGTTTATATGACTGTGTGTGTGTATGTATGTGTTTATATGACTGTGTATGTTTGTGTGTGTGTCAATGTTGGTATGTTCATTGTTGTATGTATATTTGTGTCATACTGTGTGCTTTAGTTTTATATTAGTCTGTCTGTGTGTGTTAGTGTTGGTATGTTCATTTGTTTTTGTTAGTTGTGTATTACTATTGGGTTTCTGTGTGTGTAAATCAGGGAGCTAATAACCAGCTAAGAGTGTGTCCATATGTGCAATAGGAACTGTGGGAGCCGCATTCCCTGGCACCCAGGATTGTCAAGCTCAGATATAGATTACTTCAGGAGTCCCTTGTGTGATCTTTTGTGCCTGACTTTGTCTTAATAAAAGGACTTAGTTGATCTCATTCAAGTGGCAGCCTCACAGATTTCTTTCATGTTTCTTGTATAGATTACTATAGCCAACTGCTAGCAAGTCGTGCCCATACTGATCATCGCAAGCATCCATTCTCTGTACGCTGATGCACTGCCTTAATTCTCATAGGACCCCCCTATTATGTCTAATGTGTATCCGTACACAGACACCCTGCTAATGAGTATCCCTACACAGACACCCTGCTAATGTGTATCCGTACACAGACACCCTGCTAATGGGTATCCGTACACAGACACCCTGCTAATGGGTATCCGTACACAGACACCCTGCTAATGGGTATCCGTACACAGACACCCTGCTAATGGGTATCCGTACACAGACACCCTGCTAATGAGTATCCCTACACAGACACCCTGCTAATGTGTATCCGTACACAGACACCCTGCTAATGGGTATCCGTACACAGACACCCTGCTAATGGGTATCCGTACACAGACACCCTGCTAATGGGTATCCGTACACAGACACCCTGCTAATGGGTATCCGTACACAGACACCCTGCTAATGGGTATCCGTACACAGACACCCTGCTAATGGGTATCCGTACACAGACACCCTGCTAATGGGTATCCGTACACAGACACCCTGCTAATGGGTATCCGTACACAGACACCCTGCTAATGGGTATCCGTACACAGACACCCTGCTAATGGGTATCCGTACACAGACACCCTGCTAATGGGTATCCGTACACAGACACCCTGCTAATGGGTATCCGTACACAGACACCCTGCTAATGGGTATCCGTACACAGACACCCTGCTAATGGGTATCCGTACACAGACACCCTGCTAATGGGTATCCGTACACAGACACCCTGCTAATGGGTATCCGTACACAGACACCCTGCTAATGGGTATCCGTACACAGACACCCTGCTAATGGGTATCCGTACACAGACACCCTGCTAATGGGTATCCGTACACAGACACCCTGCTAATGGGTATCCGTACACAGACACCCTGCTAATGGGTATCCGTACACAGACACCCTGCTAATGGGTATCCGTACACAGACACCCTGCTAATGGGTATCCGTACACAGACACCCTGCTAATGGGTATCCGTACACAGACACCCTGCTAATGGGTATCCGTACACAGACACCCTGCTAATGGGTATCCGTACACAGACACCCTGCTAATGGGTATCCGTACACAGACCACATAGGCCCAGATTTATCAAGGGGTCAGAACGCCCAAAGCCGAGATTTAAGAAGCAGCAGTCATCATGCTGTGCATGAGTAGGGTGCGGCGTTGCACAACAGCCGTAGTGTGCTAGACGTGAAGCCTGGTGTACAGGGGTGAAGATGTCCAGTCTTGTCCGCCTTACTTTGTTAAATCTGGCCCATAATGTAGTTTTGTTTTTTTTTTAAAGTACATTTTGATGGGGATTTAAATTAAAGGAAACCTATTCCTCAGTCTTACCAAGAGGGTTGCTGTCTTGAACATAGCTTTGCGCTGCTGTGTATAAATTGATCTTGGCAGGATGCACAGCTGGGTTTGTGAGTAGCGCTGTTGTGTATACACGCAACAGGCCTCTTACTATATTTTCTCATCAATCATAGGTCAGACTCCAATCCTGGGTGATACGTAGTGTGCCCGGTGTGGCATGTGTGCCTGGGATGTTGCTGAGAATAGATGCAGGCAGGCTAACAATGCGACATTGTGCGGTGTAGGAGAGAGAGGGACAGACAGGTTCCTGGAAGATGGGGCCTATTATCTCCAAATCTAGCAGATGTTTTGTCTTCACATGTCAGATAGCAGCAATT
>NC_069510.1:11943188-12008188 GCF_027579735.1 Bombina bombina | reverse complement strand
GGGTGGCATTATAAAGTAGCTGGGTGGCATGATAAAGTAGCTGGGTGGCATGATGAAGCAGCCGGGTGGCATTATAAAGTAGTTGGGTGGCATTATAAAGTAGCTGGGTGGCATTATAAAGTAGCCGGGTGGCATTATAAAGTAGCTGGGTGGCATTATAAAGTAGCTGGGTAGCATGATAAAGTAGCTGGGTGGCATTATAAAGTAGCTGGGTGGCATTATAAAGTAGCTGGGTGGCATGATGAAGCAGCCGGGTGGCATGATGAAGCAGCCGGGTGGCATTATTAAGTTACCGGGTGGCATTATAAAGTAGCTGGGTGGCATTATAAAGTAGCTGGGTGGCATTATAAAGTAGCCGGGTGGCATTATAAAGTAGCTGGGTGGCATGATGAAGCAGCCGGGTGGCATTATTAAGTTACCAGGTGGCATTATGAAGTAGCTGGGTGGGGGCAGTGTAATCTTTTCTAATATTATATCATTTTCTGCTATAAAAAGCACAAATTAATTGCATTATTTACCAAAAATATATTTAATGATAATTTGTGCAATAAAATGTAAAAATTTTTAATATTGGCTAGTTTTAGCTTAATATTGGCTACAATTTTTTCCGAGTGGGCAGTAAAATCAGCCGGGTGGTGCACCCGCTAAATAGGTCCTGGAGGGAACACAGATTTATTATCCGTAGCGCTGGGTTTTGGGAAAGTGCATGAAACAACACTTTACGCAGGATTTTCTTGTCTGGTGAGCTTCTATAGGATGACGTATCCGTATTACACGGAACCTTTAGGGTTATTCCTTGGGATCTGTATATACTGTATCATTAAGGGGAGTCACTAGTATAATGTATGTGTTGGAAAGACACATTACAATATAATGCCTAGTAACAAAAGCCGATGGTTTCTCTCCCTGACTAAATTCTGTTAAAGGGACATGAAACCCAATTTTTTTTCTTTCGGGATTCAGAAAGATTATACCATTTTAAACAACTTTCCAATTTACTTCTGTTGTCTAATTTGCTTCATACTTTGGATATCCTTTGTTGAAAAGCATATCTAGGTAGGCTCAGCAGCAGCAGCAATACAGTACTAGGAGCTAGCTGCTGATTGGTGGCTGCACATATGTGCTTCTTGTCATTGGCTCACCTGATGTGCTCAGCTAGCTCTCAGTAGTGCTTTGCTGCTCCTTAAACAAACGCTATTAGGAGAAGAACATTTGATAATAGACGTACATTGGAACGTTGTTTAAATTGATTTGTTCTAGCTGAGTCGTGAAAGAAAATGTTTAGATTTCATGTCCCTTTTACCCCTAGACACCGTTAGAACCGTTAGACACCGTCCTACAAACGCTGGACTATAACGCCTTCAGGGCAGTATGGAACGTCCTAGCTTTTGTGGCGTCCTGCTCCCCTCCTTGTATAAGCTCCGGTGTAACCGACCAGGAGCCAATCGGTGCCGTTTTGAGTCACATGGTCACAGTGACGATCATGTGACTTCCTTTTGGCCCTTTTGTTTACGTTCTCAACATGGACGGTTGCCTCCGTCCTGAAGGGGTTAATCTTAGGCTTGATTTTTTCTTTGTGTATGTTTGTTAATCCGTGAGACGCTTGTTTGTTTGACTACGCAATATAAGCAGAGCAGCAGCTTTTCTTACATGCACATTGCTAAACACAGAAACAAACTATTTTCCTTGTCTGTAGTGGAAAAAACTGAACGGGATCCAATTAGATCCAAATGAAAAACCCAAACAAACTCAATTTTCTAATGGTATGGCCTCAGTTTGAAGAAGCAAATAAGTAAAATTCCATAGCTACTGAAATGTTTATCCGATGCGGTTTGTTTCTGTCTGTCTCGCACACCTATGTCTTTACGGGGACAAAGGTGATGTGCTCTAATTGTGCACTTATTATGCTGGTACCAGTGTCATTGTGTAATACTGCCCCTTGCTCCTCTAGCCCTGCAGTCCTACGTGAGGTCCTACGCCACGTATCCCAAGACCCTCAAACACATCTTTCATGTTCGTTCCCTGCACCTTGGCCACGTGGCAAAGAGCTTTGGTCTCCGTGATGCCCCACACAATCTCAGCCAGCAGCTTGCAGGAAACCCAAAGCATCTCGGCAAAGCTGGACCCAGAAGGTAATTCTAACCACCAATTCAACAGGCAAGGGGAATACTTAACCGCTGGGTTAGCATCATACTGTAGGTGTGACTGGTGGTAATGAATCCTGAAACCTGTATTAACACAAAGGCACTGAAGGGGTTTAAAACAGCAAATGGGTGTAGTTTATAGAAAATTAAAATGTATAATATAAAACACGTGACATAAAGGGATAGGAAACCGTATCTTTTCTTTCATGATTCAGAAAGAGAATACAATTTTCCTATTTACTTCTATTATGAATTTAGCTTTATTCTCTTAATATCCTTTATTGAAGGCGCAGCAATGCACTGCTTGGAAATAGCTGAACACTTCAGTAAGCCAATGAAAAGGAGCATATATGGGAAACCACCAATCAGCAGATAGCTCCCACTTGCTAATACTCTCTAGTTATACTCTTTCACTTGCTAATACTCTCTCTAGTTATACTGTACCACTTGCTAATACTCTCTCTAGTTATACTGTACCACTTGCTAATACTCTCTCTAGTTATACTCTTTCACTTGCTAATACTCTCTCTAGTTATACTGTACCACTTGCTAATACTCTCTCTAGTTATACTGTACCACTTGCTAATACTCTCTCTAGTTATACTGTACCACTTGCTAATACTCTCTCTAGTTATACTCTTTCACTTGCTAATACTCTCTCTAGTTATACTGTACCACTTGCTAATACTCTCTCTAGTTATACTGTACCACTTGCTAATACTCTCTCTAGTTATACTCTTTCACTTGCTAATACTCTCTCTAGTTATACTGTACCACTTGCTAATACTCTCTCTAGTTATACTGTACCACTTGCTAATACTCTCTCTAGTTATACTGTACCACTTGCTAATACATTCTCTCTAGTTATACTGTACCACTTGCTAATACTCTCTCTAGTTATACTGTACCACTTGCTAATACTCTCTAGTTATACTGTACCACTTGCTAATACTCTCTCTAGTTATACTGTACCACTTGCTAATGCTCTCTCTAGTTATACTGTACCACTTGCTAATACTCTCTCTAGTTATACTGTACCACTTGCTAATACTCTCTAGTTATACTGTACCACTTGCTAATACTCTCTCTAGTTATACTGTACCACTTGCTAATACTCTCTCTAGTTATACTGTACCACTTGCTAATACTCTCTCTAGTTATACTGTACCACTTGCTAATAGTCTCTCTAGTTATACTGTACCACTTGCTAATACTCTCTAGTTATACTGTACCACTTGCTAATACTCTCTCTAGTTATACTGTACCACTTGCTAATACTCTCTCTAGTTATACTGTACCACTTGCTAATAGTCTCTCTAGTTATACTGTACCACTTGCTAATACTCTCTAGTTATACTGTACCACTTGCTAATACTCTCTCTAGTTATACTGTACCACTTGCTAATACTCTCTCTAGTTATACTGTACCACTTGCTAATACTCTCTCTAGTTATACTGTACCACTTGCTAATACTCTCTCTAGTTATACTGTACCACTTGCTAATAGTCTCTCTAGTTATACTGTACCACTTGCTAATACTCTCTAGTTATACTGTACCACTTGCTAATACTCTCTCTAGTTATACTGTACCACTTGCTAATACTCTCTCTAGTTATACTGTACCACTTGCTAATACTCTCTCTAGTTATACTGTACCACTTGCTAATACTCTCTCTAGTTATACTGTACCACTTGCTAATACTCTCTAGTTATACTGTACCACTTGCTAATACTCTCTCTCTAGTTATACTGTACCACTTGCTAATACTCTCTCTAGTTATACTGTACCACTTGCTAATACTCTCTCTAGTTATACTGTACCACTTGCTAATAGTCTCTAGTTATACTGTACCACTTGCTAATACTCTCTCTAGTTATACTGTACCACTTGCTAATAGTCTCTAGTTATACTGTACCACTTGCTAATACTCTCTAGTTATACTGTACCACTTGATAATACTCTCTCTCTAGTTATACTGTACCAGTTGCTAATACTCTCTCTAGTTATACTGTACCACTTGCTAATAGTCTCTCTAGTTATACTGTACCACTTGCTAATAGTCTCTCTAGTTATACTGTACCACTTGCTAATACTCTCTAGTTATACTGTACCACTTGCTAATACTCTCTCTAGTTATACTGTACCACTTGCTAATACTCTCTCTCTAGTTATACTGTACCACTTGCTAATACTCTCTCTAGTTATACTGTACCACTTGATAATACTCTCTCTAGTTATACTGTACCACTTGCTAATACTCTCTCTCTAGTTATACTGTACCACTTGCTAATACTCTCTCTAGTTATACTGTACCACTTGATAATACTCTCTCTAGTTATACTGTACCACTTGCTAATACTCTCTCTAGTTATACTGTACCACTTGCTAATACTCTCTCTAGTTATACTGTACCACTTGCTAATAGTCTCTCTAGTTATACTGTACCACTTGCTAATACTCTCTAGTTATACTGTACCACTTGCTAATAGTCTCTCTAGTTATACTGTACCACTTGCTAATACTCTCTCTAGTTATACTGTACCACTTGCTAATAGTCTCTCTAGTTATACTGTACCACTTGCTAATACTCTCTCTAGTTATACTGTACCACTTGCTAATACTCTCTAGTTATACTGTACCACTTGCTAATACTCTCTCTAGTTATACTGTACCACTTGCTAATACATTCTCTCTAGTTATACTGTACCACTTGCTAATACTCTCTCTAGTTATACTGTACCACTTGCTAATAGTCTCTCTAGTTATACTGTACCACTTGCTAATACTCTCTAGTTATACTGTACCACTTGCTAATACTCTCTAGTTATACTGTACCACTTGCTAATACTCTCTCTAGTTATACTGTACCACTTGCTAATACTCTCTCTAGTTATACTGTACCACTTGCTAATACTCTCTAGTTATACTGTACCACTTGCTAATACTCTCTAGTTATACTGTACCACTTGCTAATACTCTCTCTAGTTATACTGTACCACTTGCTAATACTCTCTAGTTATAATGTACAACTTGCTAATACTCTCTCTAGTTATACTGTACCACTTGCTAATACTCTCTAGTTATACTGTACCACTTGCTAATACTCTCTCTAGTTATACTGTACCACTTGCTAATACACTCTCTCTAGTTATACTGTACCACTTGCTAATACTCTCTCTAGTTATACTGTACCACTTGCTAATACTCTCTCTAGTTATACTGTACCACTTGCTAATACTCTCTCTAGTTATACTGTACCACTTGCTAATACTTTCTCTTGTTATACTGTACCACTTGCTAATACTCTCTCTAGTTATACTGTACCACTTGCTAATACTCTTTCTAGTTATACTGTACCACTTGCTAATACTCTCTCTAGTTATACTGTACCACTTGCTAATACTCTCTCTAGTTATACTGTACCACTTGCTAATACTCTCTAGTTATACTGTACCACTTGCTAATACTCTCTAGTTATACTGTACCACTTGCTAATACTCTCTCTAGTTATACTGTACCACTTGCTAATACTCTCTCTAGTTATACTGTACCACTTGCTAATACTCTCTAGTTATACTGTACCACTTGCTAATAATCTCTAGTTATACTGTAGCACTTGCTAATACTCTCTCTAGTTATACTGTACCACTTGCTAATAGTCTCTAGTTATACTGTACCACTTGCTAATAGTCTCTCTAGTTATACTGTACCACTTGATAATACTCTCTAGTTATACTGTACCACTTGCTAATACATTCTCTCTAGTTATACTGTACCACTTGCTAATACTCTCTCTAGTTATACTGTACCACTTGCTAATACTCTCTCTAGTTATACTGTACCACTTGCTAATAATCTCTAGTTATACTGTAGCACTTGCTAATAATCTCTAGTTATACTGTACCACTTGCTAATAATCTCTAGTTATACTGTAGCACTTGCTAATAATCTCTAGTTATACTGTAGCACTTGCTAATACTCTCTCTAGTTATACTGTACCACTTGCTAATAGTCTCTCTAGTTATACTGTACCACTTGCTAATAATCTCTAGTTATACTGTAGCACTTGCTAATAATCTCTAGTTATACTGTAGCACTTGCTAATACTCTCTCTAGTTATACTGTACCACTTGCTAATACTCTCTCTAGTTATACTGTAGCACTTGCTAATACTCTCTCTAGTTATACTGTACCACTTGCTAATAGTCTCTAGTTATACTGTACCACTTGCTAATACTCTCTCTAGTTATACTGTACCAGTTGATAATACTCTCTAGTTATACTGTACCACTTGCTAATACTTTCTCGCTAGTTATACTGTACCACTTGATAATTCTCTCTAGTTATACTGTACCAGTTGATAATACTCTCTCTCTAGTTATACTGTACCACTTGATAATACTCTCTAGTTATACTGTACCACTTGCTAATACTCTCTCTAGTTATACTGTACCACTTGCTAATACTCTCTCTCTAGTTATACTGTACCACTTGCTAATACTTTCTCGCTGGTTATACTGTACCAGTTGATAATACTCTCTCTCTAGTTATACTGTACCACTTGATAATACTCTCTAGTTATACTGTACCACTTGATAATACTCTCTCTAGTTATACTGTACCACTTGCTAATACTCTCTCTAGTTATACTGTACCACTTGCTAATACTCTCTCTCTAGTTATACTGTACCACTTGCTAATACTTTCTCGCTGGTTATACTGTACCACTTGCTAATACTTTCTCGCTGGTTATACTGTACCACTTGCTAATACTTTCTCGCTAGTTATACTGTACCACTTGCTAATACTTTCTCGCTGGTTATACTGTACCACTTGCTAATACTTTCTCGCTGGTTATACTGTACCACTTGCTAATACTTTCTCGCTAGTTATACTGTACCACTTGCTAATACTTTCTCGCTAGTTATACTGTACCACTTGCTAATACTTTCTCGCTAGTTATTCTGTACCACTTGCTAATACTCTTTCTAGTTATACTGTACCACTTGCTAATACTTTCTCGCTTGTTATATTGTGGTCGCCTGATAATTCATCCACATGCTTGCTACACGCTTTTCAGTAAGCTTTTGCATTTTTTAGAGCCTCTCCCCACGCCGTGTACTGCTTTTGTACAGGTCTTTTGCATGGGGACTGGTATAGACATGACGAGTGTTCCTGCTGTCTGAAACTTTGAGAGGCAGATGGAGAACTGGACAGAAGTCCCCCCTCCTGCTCTGCCCGTGACAACAGGGATTTAGATGAAGCTTTATTCTGTGCAGAATAGTGCGATTAGCAGATAAGGAGCACGTAACGTAGCATGAGGCCGTCTTTGATAGCTGCCAAGCTCAGCATGGATCTGTGCAATGACGGACAGAGGTGTGTCACACGATTACTCCAGCAGGAGACGGCTCGGTGCTCCTCCGTCCTCCACATGGCTTGCTATACAATAAGGCGCGTTCAACATTCACACAGCAGGATATGGGGGTGGGGAGAGATCATGGGGAGCTGAAACATGTTGAATTAGTTCAGTTGTTAGAGATCACAAAGGATCATTTAAAGATCTTAAAAGATTATTAAAAGATAATTTGAAGCACATTCCCGTTTCTCAATGCTAAGCTGGATTTGTGATCTTCTTTTGTGTTTTTTAAAGCTTAATGTATCAGAAAGCACCAGTCTAAAAACTCCTGGCCGGCTAAAGAAAAGAAAACAACGGACCATTTGCATAATAAATAAACTGTAGCAATTGTTGTCACTATCTTGTGGTCTAATGTACCCAACTATTTTATATTTGTATATGAGCTGCTATAGGTGCGTTAGTGCTGCTGTAAAGATCCTGCGGTCCCAAAAGTGTTTCCAATTAAACGCTAACGAGATTAATTACATGTATCAGTAGGAAGCTGCACAATATAGCTGGTAAAAGAACAGCACAAAGTTAAGTTATGATTAAAATAATATCTTAAATTTGCCTTTAAAATTAAAAAACAAATTATCCCTGAAGATTAGTTTTTTTTTTTAAGTAAATTGTGTGTGATATCTGGTTTTGTGGAAGTTTTTCTCACTGGTCCTAAAGTTCATATTTCTCTTATTCCGTCTGTCTGCTGTGAGACAGGTCCCATGTAATGCAGAGCAATCAGAAAGGCGCAGTGTGACTGCTTTGCATTATCTTCTGCATGTTGATTGTGCAGCCAGACTCGTGAAGTCACGACTCCCAAACATAAGCTCATTTCATACCCTGTCATGGCTAAAAAGCGAGCAGTTTAAACCCCCAATTAAAAGCAGATTGCGCCTCATGTGGGGATAAAGCCGGACGTTGTGTTGGTAATGACTCCTCTATCCAAGCCTGGATTTGTGAGAGCGGTGAGGATGGCAGGCACAGGAGGTCAGCATTAGTGTCCCCAGAGTCTCGGGACATGTTAACCCCTTACCAGCTATCTGATTGGCATTCCCCCCTAGCCTATTAACCTTGTGTCATTTTTTTTCCCACTGACCTCTACTGGGTCATTATTTATTGCAATATGTTGTTTGTACGTGGCATTTACCGGATGAATTAGCATACAAATATTGAAGGACAGGAAATTTATGTGCTAATATTCTGTTCCTTTCGCGTTACAAGGCACAACTCTCCTGTGTTTACAGTAATACTGAGCTGAATTGCTCTGGGAAACCTCTGTGTTAATTAATATTTCATTTTAAGTTTTATATGCAAGATGAATCATTTGTAAGAAACTTGTAGTAGAACTGTTCTCTACAGTAACTGCATCATACAACGTGTTTTATTTACACTCACTTACTACATTAATGTTTAATAAGCAAAGGGCATCCTGTGGATTATTAAATCGTACACAGTAGGGTAAGGAACAAACTAGATGGACCCACTGGCTCTGTGCCCACAAAACCTAAAGGAAATGTGTCTGAATTAATAATATGCTAAGGTTCAAAACATCACAAAATAGGAACAATCTGTAGGAAAGTATTGCTATCTGCTTGCGGTATGAATTGGGCCACTAAGCTGTATTTTGATATGAGTATGTATAATATGAGATGCTGTGTCTGTACTTTAGTTGGGGGAATCTTTGGTGTGTAGAGGTACTGAGTGCTGGTGTCAGCAGTGGGAGTGCGTAATTTATTTCCTTGCCTGAGACCTGCTGGGTTATGTGTTACTGCCTCACATGCTACTGTTTTATGTGCAGATTAGGCAGCATAGCAAAAGCATGTCATTACAAGAGCATGACCTCTTGTTGCTGCACGTGACATTGTGTAGTGGTTACGATTAATCTTTTGGCTGTTTTTAGTAAATAACTGTAGCATTCCTCAGTCTGGGAATGAAGCAGATGTAGCTGGTCACTAGAATACTGAATGTGACTGTTAAACCACAAGAGACAATGACAGATATAAACCGTACAGGAGTTTCTATGCATCCAGCAATTTAGTGCTGCCTCTCCATGTGCAAGTGGTTGCCTTACCCGTCACTGACAATAACATGCATCATCCTAACCAAGTGTGTCCCCTTCCTACAGGTAAAAAGTGGCTACTAGGATGGTTAGGGGACAGCTGAGTGACCTTTCTATTGAGAGGACATTCGCCCCCACATGATCAGGTGATCTCTGTCGGTGCCACATGGCCAGTGTGTCAGAAGCTGTTGGCAGAGTATTCATGTATTACTAGGTACTAAATATCTGTTGAAAATGCCAGTCAGCTCTTGTTTGCAATATACACCCTGCAGTAGTTCATTTACTGGACTCACACCAGGGCATGTGCTTGTGAAGGCTGCTGGGTTTTTGTATTGATAACTGTGCAGATCACTTATTTTATTGTCTTTTAGATGGTTTATTACTTCTTTCTTTCTACATCTGAATAGCGTTCTGTGATGCCTCTGGGTGTTCATACTGAACGTCTGTCACTGTCGTTCTTAAATGTTTAACAATGTAAAATCTTTATGACAGTGTAGTATTGATGTTACTGTATTACTGTACACTCAGTACCATAAACTTACTGCTGTCTGTACTTAGTGACATTAGTATAAATACTGCACAGTGTAGTACTGTTACTGTATTACTGTACACTCAGTACCATAAACTTACTGCTGTCTGTACTTAGTGACATTAGTATAAATACTGCACAGTGTAGTACTGTTACGGTATTACTGTACACTCAGTACCATAAACTTACTGCTGTCTGTACTTAGTGACATTAGTATAAATACTGCACAGTGTAGTACTGTTACTGTATTACTGTACACTCAGTAACATAAACTTACTGCTGTCTGTACTTAGTGACATTAGTATAACTACTGCACAGTGTAATACTGATGTTACTGTATTACTGTACACTCAGTACCATAAACTTACTGCTGTCTGTACTTAGTGACATTAGTATAAATACTGCACAGTGTAGTACTGATGTTACTGTATTACTGTACACTCAATAACATAAACTTACTGCTGTCTGTACTTAGTGACATTAGTATAAATACTGCACTGTGTAGTACTGATGTTACTGTATTACTGTACACTCAGTAACATAAACTTACTGCTGTCTGTACTTAGTGACATTAGTATAAATACTGCACAGTGTAGTACTGATGTTACTGTATTACTGTACACTCAGTACCATAAACTTACTGCGGTCTGTACTTAGTGACATTAGTATAAATACTGCACAGTGTAGTACTGATGTTACTGTATTACTGTACACTCAGTAATATAAACTTACTGCGGTCTGTACTTAGTGACATTAGTATAAATACTGCACAGTGTAGTACTGATGTTACTGTATTACTGTACACTCAGTAATATAAACTTACTGCGGTCTGTACTTAGTGACATTAGTATAAATACTGCACAGTGTAGTACTGATGTTACTGTATTACTGTACACTCAGTAATATAAACTTACTGCGGTCTGTACTTAGTGACATTAGTATAAATACTGCACAGTGTAGTACTGATGTTACTGTATTACTGTACACTCAGTAACATAAACTTACTGCTGTCTGTACTTAGTGACATTAGTATAAATACTGCACTGTGTAGTACTGATGTTACTGTATTACTGTACACTCAGTAACATAAGCTTACTGCTGTCTGTACTTAGTGACATTAGTATAAATACTGCACAGTGTAGCGCTGATGTTACGGTATTACTGTACACTCAGTAACATAAACTTACTGCTGTCTGCACTTAGTTACATTAGTATAACTACTGCACAGTGTAGTACTGATGTTACTGTATTACTGTACACTCAGTAACAAACTTACTGCTGTCTGTACTTAGTGACATTAGTATAAATACTGCACTGTGTAGCACTGATGTTACTGTATTACTGTACACTCAGTAACATAAGCTTACTGCTGTCTGTACTTAGTGACATTAGTATAAATACTGCACAGTGTAGCGCTGATGTTACTGTATTACTGTACACTCAGTAACATAAACTTACTGCTGTCTGTACTTAGTGACATTAGTATAAATACTGCACAGTGTAGCACTGATGTTACTGTATTACTGTACACTCAGTACCATAAACTTACTGCTGTCTGTACTTAGTGACATTAGTATAAATACTGCACAGTGTAGCGCTGATGTTACTGTATTACTGTACACTCAGTAACATAAACTTACTGCTGTCTGTACTTAGTGACATTAGTATAAATACTGCACAGTGTAGTACTGTTACTGTATTACTGTACACTCAGTACCATAAACTTACTGCTGTCTGTACTTAGTGGCATTAGTATAAATACTGCACAGTGTAGTACTGATGTTACTGTATTACTGTACACTCAGTAACATAAACTTACTGCTGTCTGTACTTAGTGACATTAGTATAAATACTGCACTGTGTAGTACTGATGTTACTGTATTACTGTACACTCAGTAACATAAATTTACTGCTGTCTGTACTTTGTGACATTAGTATAAATACTGCACAGTGTAGTACTGATGTTACTGTATTACTGTACACTCAATAACATAAACTTACTGCTGTCTGTACTTAGTGACATTAGTATAAATACTGCACAGTGTAGTACTGTTACGGTATTACTGTACACTCAGTAACATAAACTTACTGCTGTCTGTACTTAGTGACATTAGTATAACTACTGCACAGTGTAGTACTGATGTTACTGTATTACTGTACACTCAGTAACATAAACTTACTGCTGTCTGTACTTAGTGACATTAGTATAAATACTGCACAGTGTAGTACTGATGTTACTGTATTACTGTACACTCAGTAACATAAACTTACTGCGGTCTGTACTTAGTGACATTAGTATAAATACTGCACAGTGTAGTACTGATGTTACTGTATTACTGTACACTCAATAACATAAACTTACTGCTGTCTGCACTTAGTGACATTAGTATAAATACTGCACAGTGTAGTACTGATGTTACTGTATTACTGTACACTCAGTAACATAAACTTACTGCTGTCTGTACTTAGTGACATTAGTATAAATACTGCACAGTGTAGTACTGATGTTACTGTATTACTGTACACTCAGTAACATAAGCTTACTGCTGTCTGCACTTAGTGACATTAGTATAAATACTGCACAGTGTAGTACTGATGTTACTGTATTACTGTACACTCAGTAACATAAACTTACTGCTGTCTGTACTTAGTGACATTAGTATAAATACTGCACAGTGTAGTACTTTTACGGTATTACTGTACACTCAGTAACATAAACTTACTGCTGTCTGTACTTAGTGACATTAGTATAAATACTGCACTGTGTAGTACTGATGTTACTGTATTACTGTACACTCAGTAACATAAACTTACTGCTGTCTGTACTTAGTGACATTAGTATAAATACTGCACAGTGTAGTACTGATGTTACTGTATTACTGTACACTCAGTAACATAAACGTACTGCTGTCTGTACTTAGTGACATTAGTATAAATACTGCACAGTGTAGTACTGATGTTAATGTATTACTGTACACTCAGTAACATAAACTTACTGCTGTCTGCACTTAGTGACATTAGTATAAATACTGCACAGTGTAGTACTGATGTTACTTTATTACTGTACACTCAGTAATATAAACTTACTGCTGTCTGTACTTAGTAACATTAGTATAAATACTGCACAGTGTAGTACTGATGTTACTGTATTACTGTACACTCAGTAACATAAACTTACTGCTGTGTGCACTTAGTGACATTAGTATAACTACTGCACAGTGTAGTACTGATGTTACTGTATTACTGTACACTCAGTAACATAAACGTATTGCTGTCTGCACTTAGTGACATTAGTATAAATACTGCACAGTGTAGTACTGATGTTACTGTATTACTGTACACTCAGTAACATAAACTTACTGCTGTCTGCACTTAGTGACATTAGTATAAATACTGCACAGTGTAGTACTGATTTTACTGTATTACTGTACACTCAGTAACATAAACTTACTGCTGTCTGTACTTAGTGAGATTAGTATAAATACTGCACAGTGTAGTACTGATGTTACTGTATTACTGTACACTCAGTAACATAAGCTTACTGCTGTCTGTACTTAGTGACATTAGTATAAATACTGCACAGTGTAGTACTGATGTTACTGTATTACTGTACACTCAGTAACATAAACTTACTGCTGTCTGTACTTAGTGACATTAGTATAAATACTGCACAGTGTAATACTGATGTTACTGTATTACTGTACACTCAGTAACATAAACTTACTGTTGTCTGTACTTTGTGACATTAGTATAAATACTGCACAGTGTAGTACTGATGTTACTGTATTACTGTACACTCAGTAACAAACTTACTGCGGTCTGTACTTAGGAATATTAGTATACATACTGCACTGTGTAGCACTGATGTTACTGTATTACTGTACACTCAGTAACATAAACTTACTGCTGTCTGCACTTAGTGACATTAGTATAAATACTGCACTGTGTAGCACTGATGTTACTGTATTACTGTACACTCAATAACATAAGCTTACTGCTGTCTGTACTTGGTGACATTAGTATAACTACTGCACAGTGTAGTACTGATGTTACTGTATTACTGTACACTCAGTAACATAAACTTACTGCTGTCTGCACTTAGTTACATTAGTATAAATACTGCACTGTGTAGCACTGATGTTACTGTATTACTGTACACTCAGTAACATAAACTTACTGCTGTCTGCACTTAGTGACATTAGTATAACTACTGCACAGTGTAGTACTGATGTTACTGTATTACTGTACACTCAGTAACATAAACTTACTGCTGTCTGCACTTAGTTACATTAGTATAACTACTGCACAGTGTAGTACTGATGTTACTGTATTACTGTACACTCAGTAACATAAACTTACTGCTGTCTGCACTTAGTGACATTAGTATAAATACTGCACAGTGTAGTACTGATGTTACTGTATTACTGTACACTCAGTAACATAAACTTACTGCTGTCTGTACTTAGTGACATTAGTATAAATACTGCACTGTGTAGTACTGATGTTACTGTATTACTATACACTCAGTAACATAAACTTACTGCTGTCTGCACTTAGTGACATTAGTATAAATACTGCACAGTGTAGTACTGATGTTACTGTATTACTGTACACTCAGTAATATAAACTTACTGCTGTCTGCACTTAGTGACATTAGTATAAATACTGCACAGTGTAGTACTGATGTTACTGTATTACTGAACACTCAGTAACATAAACTTACTGCTGTCTGTACTTAGTGACATTAGTATAACTACTGCACAGTGTAGTACTGATGTTACTGTATTACTGTACACTCAGTAACATAAACTTACTGCTGTCTGCACTTAGTGACATTAGTATAACTACTGCACAGTGTAGTACTGATGTTACTGTATTACTGTACACTCAGTAACATAAACTTACTGCTGTGTGCACTTAGTGACATTAGTATAACTACTGCACAGTGTAGTACTGATATTACTGTATTACTGTACACTCAGTAACATAAACTTACTGCTGTCTGCACTTAGTGACATTAGTATAAATACTGCACAGTGTAGTACTGATGTTACTGTATTACTGTACACTCAGTAACATAAACTTACTGCTGTCTGTACTTAGTGACATTAGTATAAATACTGCACAGTGTAGTACTGATGTTACTGTATTACTGTACACTCAGTAACATAAACTTACTGCTGTCTGTACTTAGTGACATTAGTATAAATACTGCACTGTGTAGTGCTGATGTTACTGTATTACTGTACACTCAGTAACATAAACTTACTGCTGTCTGTACTTAGTGACATTAGTATAAATACTGCACAGTGTAGTACTGATGTTACTGTATTACTGTACACTCAGTAACATAAACTTACTGCTGTCTGTACTTAGTGACATTAGTATAAATACTGCACTATGTAGTACTGATGTTACTGTATTACTGTACACTCAATAATATAAACTTACTGCTGTCTGCACTTAGTGACATTTAGTATAACTACTGCACAGTGTAGTACTGATGTTACTGTATTACTGTACACTCAGTAACATAAACTTACTGCTGTCTGTACTTAGTGACATTAGTATAAATACTGCACTGTGTAGTACTGATGTTACTGTATTACTGTACACTCAGTAATATAAACTTACTGCTGTCTGCACTTAGTGACATTTAGTATAACTACTGCACAGTGTAGTACTGATGTTACTGTATTACTGTACACTCAGTAACATAAACTTACTGCTGTCTGTACTTAGTGACATTAGTATAAATACTGCACAGTGTAGTACTGATGTTACTGTATTACTGTACACTCAGCAACATAAACTTACTGCTGTCTGTACTTGGTGACATTAGTATAACTACTGCACAGTGTAGTACTGATGTTACTGTATTACTGTACACTCAGTAACATAAACTTACTGCTGTCTGCACTTAGTTACATTAGTATAAATACTGCACTGTGTAGCACTGATGTTACTGTATTACTGTACACTCAATAACATAAGCTTACTGCTGTCTGTACTTGGTGACATTAGTATAACTACTGCACAGTGTAGTACTGATGTTACTGTATTACTGTACACTCAGTAACATAAACTTACTGCTGTCTGCACTTAGTTACATTAGTATAAATACTGCACTGTGTAGCACTGATGTTACTGTATTACTGTACACTCAGTAACATAAACTTACTGCTGTCTGCACTTAGTGACATTAGTATAACTACTGCACAGTGTAGTACTGATGTTACTGTATTACTGTACACTCAGTAACATAAACTTACTGCTGTCTGCACTTAGTTACATTAGTATAACTACTGCACAGTGTAGTACTGATGTTACTGTATTACTGTACACTCAGTAACATAAACTTACTGCTGTCTGCACTTAGTGACATTAGTATAAATACTGCACAGTGTAGTACTGATGTTACTGTATTACTGTACACTCAGTAACATAAACTTACTGCTGTCTGTACTTAGTGACATTAGTATAAATACTGCACTGTGTAGTACTGATGTTACTGTATTACTGTACACTCAGTAACATAAACTTACTGCTGTCTGCACTTAGTGACATTAGTATAAATACTGCACAGTGTAGTACTGATGTTACTGTATTACTGTACACTCAGTAATATAAACTTACTGCTGTCTGCACTTAGTGACATTAGTATAAATACTGCACAGTGTAGTACTGATGTTACTGTATTACTGTACACTCAGTAACATAAACTTACTGCTGTCTGTACTTAGTGACATTAGTATAACTACTGCACAGTGTAGCGCTAATGTTACTGTATTACTGTACACTCAGTAACATAAACTTACTGCTGTGTGCACTTAGTGACATTAGTATAAATACTGCACAGTGTAGCGCTAATGTTACTGTATTACTGTACACTCAGTAACATAAACTTACTGCTGTCTGTACTTAGTGACATTAGTATAAATACTGCACAGTGTAGTACTGTTACGGTATTACTGTACACTCAGTAACATAAACTTACTGCTGTCTGTACTTAGTGACATTAGTATAAATACTGCACAGTGTAGTACTGATGTTACTGTATTACTGTACACTCAGTAACATAAACTTACTGCTGTCTGTACTTAGTGACATTAGTATAAATACTGCACAGTGTAGTACTGATGTTACTGTATTACTGTACACTCAGTACCATAAACTTACTGCTGTCTGTACTTAGTGACATTAGTATAAATACTGCACAGCTTAGTACTGATGTTACTGTATTACTGTACACTCAGTAACATAAACTTACTGCTGTCTGTACTTAGTAATATTAGTATGAATACTGCACTGTGTAGCACTGATGTTACTGTATTACTGTACACTCAGTAACATAAACTTACTGCTGTCTGCACTTAGTGACATTAGTATAAATACTGCACAGTGTAGTACTGATGTTACTGTATTACTGTACACTCAGTAACATAAACTTACTGCTGTCTGTACTTAGTGACATTAGTATAAATACTGCACTGTGTAGTGCTGATGTTACTGTATTACTGTACACTCAGTAACATAAACTTACTGCTGTCTGTACTTAGTGACATTAGTATAAATACTGCACAGTGTAGTACTGATGTTACTGTATTACTGTACACTCAGTAACATAAACTTACTGCTGTCTGTACTTAGTGACATTAGTATAAATACTGCACTGTGTAGCACTGATGTTACTGTATTACTGTACACTCAGTAACATAAGCTTACTGCTGTCTGTACTTAGTGACATTAGTATAAATACTGCACAGTGTAGCGCTGATGTTGCTGTATTACTGTACACTCAGTAACATAAACTTACTGCTGTCTGTACTTAGTGACATTAGTATAAATACTGCACTGTGTAGTACTGATGTTACTGTATTACTGTACACTCAGTAATATAAACTTACTGCTGTCTGCACTTAGTGACATTAGTATAAATACTGCACTGTGTAGTACTGATGTTACTGTATTACTGTACACTCAGTAACATAAACTTACTGCTCTCTGCACTTAGTGACATTAGTATAAATACTGCACAGTGTAGTACTGATGTTACTGAATTACTGTACACTCAGTAATATAAACTTACTGCTGTCTGTACTTAGTGACATTGTTATAAATACCGCACAGTGTAGTACTGATGTTACTGTATTACTGTACACTCAGTAACATAAACTTACTGCTGTCTGCACTTAGTGACATTTAGTATAACTACTGCACAGTGTAGTACTGATGTTACTGTATTACTGTACACTCAGTAACATAAACTTACTGCTGTCTGTACTTAGTAATATTAGTATAAATACTGCACTGTGTAGCACTGATGTTACTGTATTACTGTACACTCAGTAACATAAACTTACTGCTGTCTGTACTTAGTGACATTAGTATAAATACTGCACTGTGTAGTACTGATGTTACTGTATTACTGTACACTCAGTAACATAAACTTACTGCTCTCTGCACTTAGTGACATTAGTATAAATACTGCACAGTGTAGTAATGATGTTACTGTATTACTGTACACTCAGTAACATAAACTTACTGCTATCTGTACTTAGTGACATTAGTATAAATACTGCACAGTGTAATACTGATGTTACTGTATTACTGTACACTCAGTAACATAAACTTATTGCTGTCTGTACTTAGTGACATTAGTATAAATACTGCACAGTGTAGTACTGATGTTACTGTATTACTGTACACTCAGTAACATAAACTTACTGCTGTCTGCACTTAGTGACATTAGTATAAATACTGCACAGTGTAGTACTGATGTTACTGTATTACTGTACACTCAGTAACATAAACTTACTGCTGTCTGCACTTAGTGACATTAGTATAACTACTGCACAGTGTAGTACTGATGTTAATGTATTACTGTACACTCAGTAATATAAACTTACTGCTGTCTGTACTTAGTGACATTAGTATAAATACTGCACAGTGTAGTACTGATGTTACTGTATTATTTTACACTCAGTAACATAAACTTACTTCTGTCTGTACTTAGTAACATTAGTATAAATACTGCACAGTATAGTACTGATGTTACTGTATTACTGTACACTCAGTAACATAAACTTATTGCTGTCTGTACTTAATGACATTAGTATAAATACTGCACAGTAGTAACATAAACTTACTGCTGTCTGTACTTAGTGACATTAGTATAAATACTGCACTGTGTAGCAGTGATGTTAATGTATTACTGTATACTCAGTAACATAAACTCACTGCTGTCTGTACTTACTGACTTTAGTATAAATACTGCACAGTGTAGTACTGATGTTACTGTATTACTGTACACTCAGTAACATAAACTTACTGCTGTCTGTACTTAGTGACATTAGTATAAATACTGCACAGTGTAGTACTGATGTTACTGTATTACTGTACACTCAGTAACATAAACTTACTGCTGTCTGTACTTACTGACTTTAGTATAAATACTGCACAGTGCAGTACTGATATTACTGTATTATTGTACACTCAGTAACATAAACTTACTGCTGTCTGTACTTACTGACATTAGTATAAATACTGCACAGCTTAGTACTGATGTTACTGTATTACTGTACACTCAGTAACATAAACTTACTGCTGTCTGTACTTAGTAATATTAGTATAAATACTGCACTGTGTAGATGTTACTGTATTACTGTACACTCAGTAACATAAACTTACTGCTGTCTGTACTTAGTAATATTAGTATAAATACTGCACTGTGTAGCACTGATGTTACTGTATTACTGTACACTCAGTAACATAAACTTACTGCTGTCTGTACTTAGTGACATTAGTATAAATACTGCACTGTGTAGCACTGATGTTACTGTATTACTGTACACTCAGTAACATAAACTTACTGCTGTCTGTACTTAGTGACATTAGTATAAATACTGCACTGTGTAGTACTGATGTTACTGTATTACTGTACACTCAGCAACATAAACTTACTGCGGTCTGTACTTAGTGACATTAGTATAAATACTGCACAGTGTAGTACTGATGTTACTGTATTACTGTACACTCAGTACCATAAACTTACTGCTGTCTGTACTTAGTGACATTTAGTATAAATACTGCACTGTGTAGCACTGATGTTACTGTATTACTGTACACTCAGTAACATAAACTTACTGCTGTCTGTACTTAGTGACATTAGTATAACTACTGCACAGTGTAGTACTGATGTTACTGTATTACTAAACACTCAGTAACATAAACTTACTGCTGTCTGTATTTAGTGACATTAGTATAAATACTGCACAGTGTAGCGCTAATGTTACTGTATTACTGTACACTCAGTAACATAAACTTACTGCTGTCTGTACTTAGTGACATTAGTATAAATACTGCACAGTGTAGTACTGTTACGATATTACTGTACACTCAGTAACATAAACTTACTGCTGTCTGTACTTAGTGACATTAGTATAAATACTGCACAGTGTAGTACTGATGTTACTGTATTACTGTACACTCAGTAACATAAACTTACTGCTGTCTGTACTTAGTGACATTAGTATAAATACTGCACAGTGTAGTACTGATATTACTGTATTACTGTACACTCAGTAACATAAACTTACTGCTGTCTGTACTTAGTGACATTAGTATAACTACTGCACAGTGTAGTACTGATGTTACTGTATTACTGTACACTCAATAACATAAACTTACTGCTGTCTGTACTTAGTGACATTAGTATAAATACTGCACTGTGTAGTACTGATGTTACTGTATTACTATACACTCAGTAACATAAACTTACTGCTGTCTGTACTTAGTGACATTAGTATAAATACTGCACAGTGTAGTACTGTTACGGTATTACTGTACACTCAGTAACATAAACTTACTGCTGTCTGCACTTAGTGACATTAGTATAAATACTGCACAGTGTAGTACTGATGTTACTGTATTACTGTACACTCAGTAACATAAACTTACTGCTGTCTGTACTTAGTGACATTAGTATAAATACTGCACTGTGTAGTGCTGATGTTACTGTATTACTGTACACTCAGTAACATAAACTTACTGCGGTCTGTACTTAGTGACATTAGTATAAATACTGCACAGTGTAGTACTGATGTTACTGTATTACTGTACACTCAGTACCATAAACTTACTGCTGTCTGTACTTAGTGACATTAGTATAAATACTGCACAGTGTAGCGCTGATGTTACTGTATTACTGTACACTCAGTAACATAAACTTACTGCTGTCTGTACTTAGTGACATTAGTATAAATACTGTACAGTGTAGCGCTGATGTTACTGTATTACTGTACACTCAGTAACATAAACTTACTGCTGTCTGTACTTAGTGACATTAGTATAAATACTGCACAGTGTAGTACTGATGTTACTGTATTACTGTACACTCAATAACATAAACTTACTGCTGTCTGTACTTAGTGACATTAGTATAAATACTGCACAGTGTAGTACTGATGTTACTGTATTACTGTACACTCAGTAACATAAACTTACTGCTGTCTGTACTTGGTGACATTAGTTTAAATACTGCACTGTGTAGCACTGATGTTACTGTATTACTGTACACTCAGTAACTTAAACTTACTGCTGTCTGTACTTAGTGACATTAGTATAAATACTGCACTGTGTAGTACTGATGTTACTGTATTACTGTACACTCAGTAACATAAAGTTACTGCTATCTGTACTTAGTGACATAGTATAAATACTGCACAGTGTAGCACTGATGTTACTGTATTACTGTACACTCAGTAACATAAACTTACTGCTGTCTGCACTTAGTTACATTAGTATAAATACTGCACAGTGTAGTACTGATGTTACTGTATTACTGTACACTCAGTAACATAAGGTTACTGCTGTCTGTACTTAGTGACATTAGTATAAATACTGCACAGTGTAGTACTGATGTTACTGTACACTCAGTAACATAAAGTTACTGCTGTCTGTACTTAGTGACATTAGTATAAATACTGCACTGTGTAGTACTGATGTTACTGTATTACTGTATACTCAGTAACATAAACTTACTGCTGTCTGTACTTGGTGACATTAGTATAAATACTGCACAGTGTAGTACTGATGTTACTGTATTACTGTACACTCAGTAACATAATCTTACTGCTGTCTGTACTTGGTGACATTAGTATAAATACTGCACAGTGTAGTACTGATGTTACTGTATTACTGTACACTCAGTAACATAAACTTACTGCTGTCTGTACTTGGTGACATTAGTATAAATACTGCACAGTGTAGTACTGATATACGGTGCAAGCTGTTGGCGTCACTTCCAGGAACTGTTATACAAAAGTGATTTTACTACACTGGGAGTCTAAGGTGAGATTTTTAGTTCTTTTGCTTTTGAACAAATACTTTTCTCCAACATAGGTGTGTCCGGTCCACGGCGTCATCCTTACTTGTGGGATATTCTCTTCCCCAACAGGAAATGGCAAAGAGCCCAGCAAAGCTGGTCACATGATCCCTCCTAGGCTCCGCCTACCCCAGTCATTCTCTTTGCCGTTGTACAGGCAACATCTCCACGGAGATGGCTTAGAGTTTTTTAGTGTTTAACTGTAGTTTTTATTATTCAATCAAGAGTTTGTTATTTTGAAATAGTGCTGGTATGTACTATTTACTCAGAAACAGAAAAGAGATGAAGATTTCTGTTTGTATGAGGAAAATGATTTTAGCAACCGTCACTAAAATCCATGGCTGTTCCACACAGGACTGTTGAGAGCAATTAACTTCAGTTGGGGGAACAGTGAGCAGTCTCTTGCTGCTTGAGGTATGACACATTCTAACAAGACGATGTAATGCTGGAAGCTGTCATTTTCCCTATGGGATCCGGTAAGCCATGTTTATTACGATTGTAAATAAGGGCTTCACAAGGGCTTATTAAGACTGTAGACTTTTTCTGGGCTAAATCGATTCATTATTAACACATATTTAGCCTTGAGGAATCATTTTATTTGGGTATTTTGATATAATAATATCGGCAGGCACTGTTTTAGACACCTTATTCTTTAGGGGCTTTCCCAAAGCATAGGCAGAGCCTCATTTTCGCGCCGGTGTTGCGCACTTGTTTTTGAGAGGCATGGCATGCAGTCGCATGTGAGAGGAGCTCTGATACTTAGAAAAGACTTTCTGAAGGCGTCATTTGGTATCGTATTCCCCTTTGGGCTTGGTTGGGTCTCAGCAAAGCAGATACCAGGGACTGTAAAGGGGTTAAAGTTCAAAACGGCTCCGGTTCCGTTATTTTAAGGGTTAAAGCTTCCAAATTTGGTGTGCAATACTTTTAAGGCTTTAAGACACTGTGGTGAAAATTTGGTGAATTTTGAACAATTCCTTCATGTTTTTTCGCAATTGCAGTAATAAAGTGTGTTCAGTTTAAAATTTAAAGTGACAGTAACGGTTTTATTTTAAAACGTTTTTTGTACTTTGTTATCAAGTTTATGCCTGTTTAACATGTCTGAACTACCAGATAGACTGTGTTCTGAATGTGGGGAAGCCAGAATTCCTATTCATTTAAATAAATGTGATTTATGTGACAATGACAATGATGCCCAAGATGATTCCTCAAGTGAGGGGAGTAAGCATGGTACTGCATCATTCCCTCCTTCGTCTACACGAGTCTTGCCCACTCAGGAGGCCCCTAGTACATCTAGCGCGCCAATACTCCTTACTATGCAACAATTAACGGCTGTAATGGATAATTCTGTCAAAAACATTTTAGCCAAAATGAACACTTATCAGCGTAAGCGCGACTGCTCTGTTTTAGATACTGAAGAGCATGACGACGCTGATAATAATGTTTCTGAAGGGCCCCTAACCCAGTCTGATGGGGCCAGGGAGGTTTTGTCTGAGGGAGAAATTACTGATTCAGGGAACATTTCTCAACATGCTGAACCTGATGTGATTACATTTAAATTTAAGTTGGAACATCTCCGCATTCTGCTTAAGGAGGTATTATCCACTCTGGATGATTGTGACAAGTTGGTCATCCCAGAGAAACTATGTAAAATGGACAAGTTCCTAGAGGTGCCGGGGCTCCCAGAAGCTTTTCCTATACCCAAGCGGGTGGCGGACATTGTTAATAAAGAATGGGAAAGGCCCGGTATTCCTTTCGTCCCTCCCCCCATATTTAAAAAAATTGTTTCCTATGGTCGACCCCAGAAAGGACTTATGGCAGACAGTCCCCAAGGTCGAGGGAGCGGTTTCCACTTTAAACAAACGCACCACTATACCCATAGAGGATAGTTGTGCTTTCAAAGATCCTATGGATAAAAAATTAGAAGGTTTGCTTAAAAAGATGTTTGTTCAGCAGGGTTACCTTCTACAACCAATTTCATGCGTTGTCCCTGTCGCTACTGCCGCATGTTTCTGGTTCGATGAGCTGATAAAGGCGGTCGATAGTGATTCTCCTCCTTATGAGGAGATTATGGACAGAATCAATGCTCTCAAATTGGCTAATTCTTTTACCCTAGACGCCACTTTGCAATTGGCTAGGTTAGCGGCTAAGAATTCTGGGTTTGCTATTGTGGCGCGCAGAGCGCTTTGGTTGAAATCTTGGTCGGCTGATGCGTCTTCCAAGAACAAGCTACTTAACATTCCTTTCAAGGGGAAAACGCTGTTTGGCCCTGACTTGAAAGAGATTATCTCTGATATCACTGGGGGTAAGGGCCACGCCCTTCCTCAGGATCGGCCTTTCAAGGCAAAAAATAAACCTAATTTTCGTCCCTTTCGTAGAAACGGACCAGCCCAAAGTGCTACGTCCTCTAAGCAAGAGGGTAATACTTCTCAAGCCAAGCCAGCTTGGAGACCAATGCAAGGCTGGAACAAGGGAAAGCAGGCCAAGAAACCTGCCACTGCTACCAAGACAGCATGAAATGTTGGCCCCCGATCCGGGACCGGATCTGGTGGGGGGCAGACTCTCTCTCTTCGCTCAGGCTTGGGCAAGAGATGTTCTGGATCCTTGGGCGCTAGAAATAGTCTCCCAAGGTTATCTTCTGGAATTCAAGGGGCTTCCCCCAAGGGGGAGGTTCCACAGGTCTCAGTTGTCTTCAGACCACATAAAAAGACAGGCATTCTTACATTGTGTAGAAGACCTGTTAAAAATGGGAGTGATTCATCCTGTTCCATTAAGAGAACAAGGGATGGGGTTCTACTCCAATCTGTTCATAGTTCCCAAAAAAGAGGGAACGTTCAGACCAATCTTAGATCTCAAGATCTTAAACAAGTTTCTCAGGGTTCCATCGTTCAAGATGGAAACCATTCGAACTATTCTTCCTTCCATCCAGGAAGGTCAATTCATGACCACGGTGGATTTAAAGGATGCGTATCTACATATTCCTATCCACAAGGAACATCATCGGTTCCTAAGGTTCGCATTCCTGGACAAGCATTACCAGTTCGTGGCGCTTCCTTTCGGATTAGCCACTGCTCCAAGGATTTTCACAAAGGTACTAGGGTCCCTTCTAGCTGTGCTAAGACCAAGGGGCATTGCTGTAGTACCTTATTTGGACGACATTCTGATTCAAGCGTCGTCCCTTCCTCAAGCAAAGGCTCACACGGACATAGTCCTGGCCTTTCTCAGATCTCACGGATGGAAAGTGAACGTGGAAAAGAGTTCTCTATCTCCGTCAACAAGGGTTCCCTTCTTGGGAACAATAATAGACTCCTTAGAAATGAGGATATTTCTGACAGAGGCCAGAAAAACAAAGCTTCTAGACTCTTGTCGGATACTTCATTCCGTTCCTCTTCCTTCCATAGCTCAGTGCATGGAAGTGATCGGGTTGATGGTAGCGGCAATGGACATAGTTCCTTTTGCGCGCATTCATCTAAGACCATTACAACTGTGCATGCTCAGTCAGTGGAATGGGGATTATACAGACTTGTCTCCGAAGATACAAGTAAATCAGAGGACCAGAGACTCACTCCGTTGGTGGCTGTCCCTGGACAACCTGTCACAAGGGATGACATTCCGCAGACCAGAGTGGGTCATTGTCACGACCGACGCCAGTCTGATGGGCTGGGGCGCGGTCTGGGGATCCCTGAAAGTTCAGGGTCTTTGGTCTCGGGAAGAATCTCTTCTACCGATAAATATTCTGGAACTGAGAGCGATATTCAATGCTCTCAAGGCTTGGCCTCAGCTAGCGAGGGCCAAGTTCATACGGTTTCAATCAGACAACATGACAACTGTTGCGTACATCAACCATCAGGGGGGAACAAGGAGTTCCCTAGCGATGGAAGAAGTGACCAAAATCATTCTATGGGCGGAGTCTCACTCCTGCCACCTGTCCGCTATCCACATCCCAGGAGTGGAAAATTGGGAAGCGGATTTTCTGAGTCGTCAGACATTGCATCCGGGGTGTGGGAACTCCATCCGGAAATCTTTGCCCAAGTCACTCAGCTGTGGGGCATTCCAGACATGGATCTGATGGCCTCTCGTCAGAACTTCAAAGTTCCTTGCTACGGGTCCAGATCCAGGGATCCCAAGGCGGCTCTAGTGGATGCACTAGTAGCACCTTGGACCTTCAAACTAGCTTATGTGTTCCCGCCGTTTCCTCTCATCCCCAGGCTGGTAGCCAGGATCAATCAGGAGAGGGCGTCGGTGATCTTGATAGCTCCTGCGTGGCCACGCAGGACTTGGTATGCAGATCTGGTGAATATGTCATCGGCTCCACCTTGGAAGCTACCTTTGAGACGAGACCTTCTTGTTCAGGGTCCGTTCGAACATCCGAACCTGGTTTCACTCCAGCTGACTGCTTGGAGATTGAACGCTTGATCTTATCGAAGCGAGGGTTCTCAGATTCTGTTATCGATACTCTTGTTCAGGCCAGAAAGCCTGTAACTAGAAAGATTTACCACAAAATTTGGAAAAAATATATCTGTTGGTGTGAATCTAAAGGATTCCCTTGGGACAAGGTTAAGATTCCTAAGATTCTATCCTTCCTTCAAGAAGGATTGGAAAAAGGATTATCTGCAAGTTCCCTGAAGGGACAGATTTCTGCCTTGTCTGTGTTACTTCACAAAAAGCTGGCAGCTGTGCCAGATGTTCAAGCCTTTGTTCAGGCTCTGGTTAGAATTAAGCCTGTTTACAAACCTTTGACTCCTCCTTGGAGTCTCAATTTAGTTCTTTCAGTTCTTCAGGGGGTTCCGTTTGAACCCTTACATTCCGTTGATATTAAGTTATTATCTTGGAAAGTTTTGTTTTTAGTTGCAATTTCTTCTGCTAGAAGAGTTTCAGAATTATCTGCTCTGCAGTGTTCTCCTCCTTATCTGGTGTTCCATGCAGATAAGGTGGTTTTACGTACTAAACCTGGTTTTCTTCCAAAAGTTGTTTCTAACAAAAACATTAACCAGGAGATTATCGTACCTTCTCTGTGTCCGAAACCAGTTTCAAAGAAGGAACGTTTGTTGCACAATTTGGATGTTGTTCGCGCTCTAAAATTCTATTTAGAAGCTACAAAGGATTTTAGACAAACATCTTCCTTGTTTGTTGTTTATTCCGGTAAAAGGAGAGGTCAAAAAGCAACTTCTACCTCTCTCTCTTTTTGGATTAAAAGCATCATCAGATTGGCTTACGAGACTGCCGGACGGCAGCCTCCCGAAAGAATCACAGCTCATTCCACTAGGGCTGTGGCTTCCACATGGGCCTTCAAGAACGAGGCTTCTGTTGATCAGATATGTAGGGCAGCGACTTGGTCTTCACTGCACACTTTTACCAAATTTTACAAGTTTGATACTTTTGCTTCTTCTGAGGCTATTTTTGGGAGAAAGGTTTTGCAAACCGTGGTGCCTTCCATTTAGGTGACCTGATTTGTTCCCTCCCTTCATCCGTGTCCTAAAGCTTTGGTATTGGTTCCCACAAGTAAGGATGACGCCGTGGACCGGACACACCTATGTTGGAGAAAACAGAATTTATGTTTACCTGATAAATTACTTTCTCCAACGGTGTGTCCGGTCCACGGCCCGCCCTGGTTTTTTTAATCAGGTCTGATAATTTATTTTCTTTAACTACAGTCACCACGGTACCATATGGTTTCTCCTATGCAAATATTCCTCCTTAACGTCGGTCGAATGACTGGGGTAGGCGGAGCCTAGGAGGGATCATGTGACCAGCTTTGCTGGGCTCTTTGCCATTTCCTGTTGGGGAAGAGAATATCCCACAAGTAAGGATGACGCCGTGGACCGGACACACCGTTGGAGAAAGTAATTTATCAGGTAAACATAAATTCTGTTTTTATTATATTTTTTCCCAGAGTAAATTTGAGGTAAGTATTTAGGAGTCGCTTACAGTAAGTTAAACTATGGGCTGCGCTACCACTATATATTCTAGGCTGTGGTTAACTCTTTCTGTCTAGGCTCCTCTGCACGGTTTTGGAGAATAGGTTAATTCGCCTTTCTTTACAGATGTCTGTTTGATCTGGCAGAGAGCGCTTACTTCATTTCTCCTGGGCTCCTGCATTCTTCACATGTCCTGCGTACTTTGTGTTTGTACAGAACAAACTGTCTGTTTGATTTCACGTCACTTTCTGTAAAGTGAAACATGTGGTGATGTTTCTGGCTGTAGTTTTTGTGTGATGCGCTGTATTAGATATAGGACCAGAGTGGTGAATTACAGATACGTTCATCACTGAGCCTAGAGTTACAGACACCATGACATGTTACCATCTAAAGGGGAGGAGAGTCCACGGTTTCATTCATTACTTTTGGGAATAAAGAACCTGGCCACCAGGTGGAGGCAAAGACACCCCAACCAAAGGCTTAAATACCTCCCCCACTCCCCTCAGCCCCCAGTCATTCTTTGCCTTTCGCCACAGGAGGATTGGAAGAGAAGTGCTGAAGATTCAGAGTAGTTTCTTATGGAGGGTAGTAGTCTTCGGAATGGGGCTGGAGTTTTAAGTAGTCCTGTCAGCCTCTCAGCGAGAGCCTGGGTGAAAGAGTCCGGAGATGCAGGGAGAGTCTTTCTGCAAAACCATCCCGACTCATATTAACAGCTCCACAAGCAATCAGCATTGACAAGATTCGATGCCTGCTTTCTGCACTCAAGTCCATGTCAGGAGCGATGCTTTTACCTTTCACACTTGAAGGGCCGTGTTCCTGTTCCACTGCATTGATTCTGGTAAGATCATTTCATGTTTTATACACAATGATAACACAGAAGATAGGGTCACAGTGTGGCGCCTTTTATCTTATGGAATCGAGGGTTAATATTCCTAGTGAGGGGATTATTGAACAGGGGGTATTTATACAATATATTGTTTATTATGTTATTGCTGTGTTATGTGCGAGATGTGGCTCTGGCAATGGTGGAAATTCAGGTTGACTTCCAGGAGTATTTGCGCGGCTGGTATTGGCGTGTTTTCTCCTTAATGCAGGGGCGGTCCTGCGAGGCATCCCAAGTGACCGGATGTGTCGGTCTCCACTTCCTCTGTTGATCAGCGGCATAGGAGACAAAGCGGTTTCTGTAGTCCGGGTCATAGGAGGTGGTGAGTGCCCTGGCCATTGGAGGATATAAAACGTGTGTGTGGTAGACCGAGCGCTAGTATTTTACAGCCTTATGCTCACTGGCAAAAGTCCCCTAGTGGACTTGGGATGTGACTACAATTGTGTGATATAGTGAGCGCTGGGAAGCTTAAAAGGACTGTGAGGTATGGATATGTTAAAAATGGAATGTATTTATTACAGTTAATATACAATGAAAATACAATATAATACATACAAATTAAAAAGCTTCTAAAATTCTTCCTAAAATCTCTATGGATCCATGAGATATAAGTCTTAAGGATATAGTGTTACCTATATCTGTGGTGTTGGAACAAATATTACGTTAGCTCCGACTACAGTCTAAGACCATAGTATTATGGTCTATAAAGTGCAGTTTAGGCACAGATATTTACAAACAGCAGATGTGATGTAAATGGACAAAATTGGCGTAGTACAATGTCAATAATACAGATGTCAACAATACAGATGCAGTATAAAAGTATAAGTGATAGAAATACAATATAAATAAAAGTGTAGGAGAAATCCAATTGTGTAAAAATGGAAATAAAATTTGTTGAAAAAATGAAGAAATTTATGTCTCTCAAATAGTTTCTTAAAAAATGTCTCTTTGGAAAATCACAGTGTTCCAAAAAAAATATATATATATATATATATATATATATATATATATATATATATATATATATCTCAGAGTGTTCCACAAAAATTGCAAAAGTGTTCCACAAAAATTGTAAAAGATTAATCCACAAATAAATATCAAAGTGTTCAAAAAATATGGTGGGTAAGTGCGTTTAAAGAAATCCTAGATGATTAACCAAAATAAACTCCAATAGCTGTGGTAGACGTGAAGGAGATTATAAGAATGCAGAATATAAGGCCTAGGAGGGCCGAAACGCGTCGACATACTGGTGAGCAAATTTCTGATTTTATTATACCACATCTAGACGTTATTACACTATTGCACTTTATTTCACCCACAGATTAGGAGGAGGACTTTGGACCTACCCGCCACATTATTGTACTTTTTTTTTTTTCTTCTGCATTTTTATATTCTACATTTTTTATATATTTTTTTATATTCTGCATTCTTATAATCTCCTTCACGTCTACCACAGCTATTGGAGTTTATTTTGAAAGTTAATCATCTAGGATTTCTTTGAACGCACTTACCCACCATATTTTTTGAACACTTTGATATTTATTTGTGGATTAATTTTTTACAATTTTTGTGGAACACTTTTGCAATTTTTGTGGAACACTCTGAGATATATATATATATATATATATATATATATATATATATATATATATATATATATATATATATATATATATATATATTTTTTTTTTTTTTTTTTTTTTTTGGAACACTGTGATTTTCCAAAGAGACATTTTTTAAGAAACTATTTGAGAGACATAAATTTCTTCATTTTTTCAACAAATTTTATTTCCATTTTTACACAATTGGATTTCTCCTACACTTTTATTTATATTGTATTTCTATCACTTATACTTTTATACTGCATCTGTATTGTTGACATCTGTATTATTGACATTGTACTACGCCAATTTTGTCCATTTACATCACATCTGCTGTTTGTAAATATCTGTGCCTAAACTGCACTTTATAGACCATAATACTATGGTCTTAGACTGTTGTCGGAGCTAACGTAATATTTGTTCCAACACCACAGATATAGGTAACACTATATCCTTAAGACTTATATCTCATGGATCCATAGAGATTTTAGGAAGAATTTTAGAAGCTTTTTAATTTGTATGTATTATATTGTATTTTCATTGTATATTAACTGTAATAAATACATTCCATTTTTAACATATCCATACCTCACAGTCCTTTTAAGCTTCCCAGCGCTCACTATATCACACAATTAACACCATTGGAGGATATAAAGTTGCCTGTTTATTCAGCTAGTCCAGTCCATAATAAAAGCGCAAGCTATGGAGGACTCTGACGCGTTAGAGTGTACTTCCTCTTTAACAAAGTCTCATTCCTGTGTTTATTGTGAGGTGGGTTCTTGTAGATCAGCCTGCTCAACTATGTTCCACATGCCTTGATAAAGTTGCAACATCTAAAACTAAAGGAATGTCTAGTACTATTGAGCCGTCCACCTGAGGGCTCCCCGTCCCGTGAGGTGCATTCCCTGCTCTCATCTCCGAGTGCACATGCAGCGCCCCAGGGTCAAAACCATTACTCCTATGGGAAAGATTTGTTGGCCGTCAGATTTTGCAGATCAACTGCAAAGGAGATATCAAAAGTGATCCGTTCTGCTAAGTGCAAGGGTAGGGCGTATCATGGCGGCTCGGCCCAAGGGTTGTCTACGCCTATGGAAATATCAGAGGCATTATACGATGACAAGGCCCACTCCGACTCTTCGGAGGATGCTCCTTCTGGGTCGTAGTCAGTGTCCTCTCATCCTCCGGCAGTGGAGGAGCGTGACTTTAGGTTTAGGATGGAGAATTTGCGCTTTTTGTTGAAGCAAGTGCTTGCTACTCTGGAGGTTCCGGAACCAAAGCTTCCGGAGCAACCTTTGATTCCTATGCTTGATAAGGTATTCGAGGACAGGGTGGTGCCTCAGACCTTCCCGGTTCCTGTTAAGATGGTAATTATTATTAATAATGAATGGGAGTGATTAGTTTCTTCCTTTTCCCCCTCTTCTTCCTTTAAGAAACTGTTACCCATTCTGGACTCTCAGCTCGAGCTGTAGGGGACTGTCCCTAATGTGTATGGTGCTATCTCTACGCTCGCGAAGCGGACGACTATTCCTCTAGAGGATAGTTTGTCATTTAAAGAGCCCATGGATAAAAAGTTGGAAAACATGTTAAGGAAAATGTTTCAGCACACAGGGTTTGTTTTTCAACCGGCAGCGGCTGTAGCCGCGTTAGCCGGAGCTGTGATATATTGGTGTGAATCCCTGTGGGATATGGTAGAGAGGGAGACTTCCATCTACGAGATACAGGATAAGATTAAGGCGTTAAAGGTCAATTCTTTCATTTGTGATGCCAATATGCAAATTATTCGCCTGAACGCAAGGGTTTCAGAATTTTCCATTTTTGCTCGCAGGGCTCTGTGCCAAAAGTCTTGGTCGGCGGACATTACCTCTAAGTCGAGGCTGTTGTACCTTCCTTTTCAAGGAAAGATTATGTTCGGTCTAGGATTGGATTCGATCATATCCACGTTTACGGGAGGCAAGGGAGCTTTCCTGCCGCAGGATAAGAAGGCTAAGCCTAAAGGATCTACTTTTCGTCCCTTTTGCGCGGACAAGGCCCAGCGTCAGCAGCCCGCCGCAAAAGCGGATCAGTCCAATGGAACTTGGAAACCTGCTCAGTCTTGGAACAAGTCCAAGCAGAACAAAACGCCCCGCCGAGACTAAATCAGCATGAAGAAGCGGCCTCCAACCAGTCTCCAGACCATGTAGGGGGCAGATTGTCTCTCTTCTCCGAAGCCTGGTTGCAGGACATTCAGGACCCTTGGGTTCTAGAGGTTGTCGTCCAGGGTTACAGTATAGGGTTCAGGTCCCATCTGCCCAGGGTCAGATTCCTCCTGTCAAACCTGTCTTCAAGACCGGAAAAGAGAGAGGCCTTTCTAGAATGTGTGAGGGATCTCTCCTCTCTAGGTGTTATCGTACCAGTACCCCGAACAGTAAGGGGTCTAGGGTACTATTCAAATCTCTTTGTGGTTCCAAAGAAGGATGGTACGTTCCGCACGATTCTGGACCTAAAATGTTTAAACAAGTTTCTGGCTGTTCCATCGTTCAAAATGAAAACGATCAGATCTATTCTGCCCCTAGTTCAAGAGGGACAGTTCATGCCGACAATAGACCTGAAGGATGCTTACCTTCATGTTCCAATTCACAGGGACCACTTCAAGTTCCTAAGATTTGCGTTTCTAGACCAACACTTCCAGTTTGTGGCCCTTCCCTTCGGTCTGGCGATGGCCCTGAGAGTCTTCACAAAGGTTCTGGGGTCACTTCTGGCAGTAGCCAGATCCAGGGGCATTGCTGTGGCGCCCTATATGGACGACATCCTAGTCCAGGAGCCGTCTTTCAGCCTCGCAGAGGATCATTCTAGGTTTCTTCTTTTATTGCTCCAATCTCACGGTTGGAAGATCAACTCAGGAAAGAGTTCCCTCATGGTTTCCAGCATAGACGTTGTCCCTTACGCCAGGTTCCATCTCAGACCTCTTCAATTGTGCATGTTGAGACAGTGGAACGGTGATCATTCAAATCTATCACAGAGGATATCCATGGATGCTCGGACCAGGGACTCTCTCTCTTGGTGGATTTGTCCGGAGCATCTGTCCCTGGGACATCCTTCTTGAGACCGTCCTGGGAGATTGTGACCACAGACGCGAGTCTGGCAGGATGGGGAGCTGTTTGGGGTACCAGAATGGCACAAGGAAAATGGTTCCGGGAGGAGTCTCTCCTTCCGATAAATATTCTGGAACTTCAAGCAATTTACAACGCTCTGAGGGCATGGCCTCTTCTGGGGTCGTTCACCTTTATCAGATTCGAGACCGACAACATTACCTTGGTGGCTTACATCAACCATCAGGGGGGTACAAGGAGCTCCCTAGCAATGAGAGAGGTGTTTTGGATTTTGGATTGGGCGGAGTCCCACAACTGCTCGCTCTCAGCGATCCACATTTCAAGTGTGGACAGCTGGGAAGCGGACTTTCTCAGCAGGCAATCCTTCCATCCGGGGAAATGGTCTCTTCACACCGAAGTGTTTGCGAAGATTTATCTCAGATGGGGAATGCCGGAGATAGATCTCATGGCGTCCAGACTCAATTGCAAGCTACCCCAATACGGGTCGAGGTCGAGGGATCCCCAGGCAGAGCTGATAGATGCCTTAGTGGTGCCTTGGGGATTCAGCCTATCTTACATTTTTCCACCATTACCACTTCTACCTCGTGTAGTGTAACACATCAAGCAGGAGCGAGCTTCGGCCATCCTGATTGCTCCATTGTGGCCGCGGAGAACATGGTTTGTGGATCTGGTGGGGATATCATCCTCTCCGCCATGGAGATTACCCTGTTGCAGGGATCTACTGGAACATGTCCCTTTCAACATCAAAATCTTGTTTCTCTGAGGCTGACTGCTTGGTGATTGAACGCTTAGTCTTAGCCAAGAGAGGTTTTTCTGAAAGTGTGATTGACACTTTAGTTCAGGCAAGGAAGCCAGTCACTCGTCGCATCTACCATACGGTGTGGAGGACTTACTTGTCCTGGTGTGAGAAGCACGGATATCCTTGGCACAAGGTGATGGTATCCAGGATTCTGTCTTTTCTCCAAGAAGTTTTGGAGAAGGGTCTTGCTGCCAGTTCCTTAAAGGGACAGATTTTGGCATTATCAGTTTTGTTGCACAGGAGACTCACTGAGTTTCCTGACATTCAGTCTTTTGTTCAGGCTCTGTCTAGAATCATGCCTGTCTTTAGACAGTCTGCTCCTCCATGGAGCTTAAACTTGGTCCTTAAGGTATTGCAGAGGGTTCCGTTTGAGCCTATGCATTCTATTGACATTAAGATTCTGTCTTGGAAGGTTCTCTTCCTGTTGACTATTGCATCGCCACGCAGAGTATCTGAGCTGGCTGCCTTGCAATTTGAGCCTCCTTATCTGGTTTTTCATGCGGATCAGACTGTTCTTTGCACCGGTTTGGGGTTATAGTTGTTCCTTCTTTGTGTCCTAACCCTTCTTCTTCCAAGGAGAGCTTACTTCATAACCTGGATGTGGTTCGTGCCTTAAAGTTCTATCTTCAGGCTACGAAGGATATCAGACAGTCTAAATCTTTTTTTGTAGTATATTCTGAGAAGCGCAAGGGGCACAGGGCCTCTTTTACTTCTTTGTCCTTTTGGTTGAGGTTGAGTTTGATTCGCTTGGCCTATGAGACAGGGGGACATAAGCCTCCTCAGAGGATCACAACTCATTTAACTAGAGCTGTGGCTTCGCCTGGGGCCTTAAAGAATGAGGCCTCTATGGAGTAGATTTGTAAGGCGTCTACCTTACACACTTTTACAAAGTTTTATAAATTTGACGTTTTTGCTTCTGCGGAAGCTGTTTTTGGGAGAAAGGTTTTATAGGCTGACGCCAGATTAGGGGACGCCTTTTTACCCTCCCGGTTTCATTCAGTGTCCTCTAAAGCTTGGGTATATGTTTCCCAAAAGTAATAAATGAAGCCGTGGACTCTCTTCCCCTAAATTTAATTTTATCTTCTGGCACCATTTATACCCTGATATTTGTCCTACTGTTCCTTGTTCCCTCGGCAGAATGACTGGGGGATGAGGGAAGTGGGGAGGTATTTAAGCCTTTGGCTGGGGTGTCTTTGCCGCCTCCTGGTGGTATGTTGCTTTATTCCCAAAAGTAATAAATGAAGCTGTGGACTCTCCTCTCCACGATGGAAATAAAATTATCAGGTAAGCATAATTTATGTTTTGTATTCAATTGGAAGTTGTATCTTTTTGTGCGTATAAAATTGTCTTGTTTTCTTTATCCTTTCTCTTAAGCACTGGTTATCAGACCTGCCCTCAGACCTCCCTAACAGATCAGATTCTGAGGATATCTGAACTGGAGCACAGGTGAAATAAGCAGCTGATTAATAATCATGGTTATTTTACCTGCTCTCATCCAGGGTAATCCTGAAAACCTGGCCTGTTGGGGAGGCCTGAAGACAGGTTTAAAAACCATTGCTCTAAAGTGACAGTAGGGTAAGGGGACACTTATGTAATTCAAAGTGTTAAGAAAATATCTATGGTGAAATTTCAGATCTGCTGGTATTTGTGTAGCCTTTAGCAGATAGTATGTTTTTAGAGTATATTAGCTTTATACTAGAGAATCATAAAGGCATCAACTATTAAAAATCAGAGTTTTGATCTTTAAATCACAGTTTGGGTGTACTTTAGTTTTCTTAAAGGGACAGTCAAGTCAAAATTAAACTTTCATGATTCAGATAGGGTGTGTAATTTTAAACAAATTTCTATTTTATTTTTATCATCAAATTTGCTTTGTTCTCTTGGTATTCTTTGTTGAAAGCTAAACCTAGGTTGGCTCATATGCTAATTTCTAAGCCCTTGAAAGTAACCTCTTATCTCAGTGCATTTTGACAGTTTTTACAGCTAGAGGGTGTTAGTTCATGTGTGCCATATACATAACATTGAGCCGGACAGATAGCTCAGCATGCTAAGGCACTGTGGCTGAGCTCTGTAGCAACCCAAGGGTTGCAGGTTCGGTCCCCAGCAAGGTCCACTCGGCCTTTCATCCTTCCGAGGTTGATAAAATGAGCAGCGCCTTGAGACCCTTGCTGGTGATTAGCCGCGCTTTACAAGTACCCAATACATACATATATTGAAAAAGGATTGGTCAAGGGGCAAGACACAAGGCAAGTACTCTTGTAATATTGTGTTTTATGTATCTCATTGTTTCCTTATGCAATTCCTGCTGTAATACTGTGTCTTTTGGTTCCCACTTTTGTAAAAATTCTCAATATCTTTATATTCCTTTTTGCTACCTCTTGTCTCTATAACAAACTACTTTATTCAATTACTCCTCCCTCTCCACCTGCACTGTTCATTAGCCCATCTCTCTTAAACTCACCTTACTTTTGTACTCATGAACTTTACCTATTCCTAAACACTCTCTCTCCCCCCTGCACCTTGTCTCAAAAGCAGTCTCACTACTGCAAATCTGTATCTCATCTTATGTCACTCTCCCTCTTGCTTTTACTAACTGCTGGTGACATCTCCCCTAATCCTGGTCCCCAACAACTGCCTAGCTGTGCACATCCATGTATACCGTTCCATAGACTCAGAAAACAAAACTCTGCTCACCTTACTCACATTCCTCTTGCATCTAAAGCCACTTCCCCTTTCACTTGTGCACTCTGGAACTCTCAGTCTGTTTGCAACAAACTCACTTCTATACATGACCTCTTTATCTCCAGCTCCCTCAACCTTCTGGCCCAAACAGAAACCTGGCTCTCTCCCCTAGACACAGCATCCACTGCTGCTCTGTCACATGGGGGTCTCCACTTCCGCCACACTCCTAGGTCTGGTAATAGACAAGGAGGTGGTGTAGGTATTTTACTTTCCTCTCGTTGCACCTTTTAACAAATACAACTCATCTCTTCCCTCACATTTTCCTCATTCGAAACCCACGTGATTTGCTTATTCTCTCCCCTCTCTATACGTGTTGCAGTCATATACCGCCCCCCCCCCCTGGCTCCTCAACTCCATTTCTAGATCACTTGGCTGCCTGGCTACCTTATTTCCTTTCCTCAGACACCCCTTCCCTCACTCCCTTGACCTGATCTTTAGCTATCAATGCACTCTCTCAAACTTCACAAACTCCCCTTTTCCTCTTTCTGACCATCATCTCCTTACTTGCAACATCTCATCCCTCCCTACAACTCTCCCTCCTTCTACTCCTCACACCAAACTTCACAGAAGCATTATGTCAGTAGATCAGCAACAGCTCGCTAGTTCTCTTGAACCTCTCCTCTCATCCATCTCCTCCTTTTCCTGCCCTGACCAATCTATCTGCCACTATAATTCCACCCTTACACCCGTCCTTGACAATTTGGCCCCTCTTACCATAGCTCGGAAATCACACACACATCCTCAGCCCTGGCATACTCCTCTGACACGGTACCTACGTAGATGTTCCCGTACTGCTGAGTGGCACTGGAGAAAATCTCGGAGTTCAGCCGATTTTCTTCATTACAAATTTATCTTGAACTCTTACTATTCTGCCCTTAATCTCTATAAGCAACACTACTTCTCTACTCTTATTTCTAATATTTTGTCAAACCCCAAACGTCTGTTTTCAACTTTCAATACTCTTCTCCGCCCACCCCTACCTCCTAATACAACTTCTCTGTCAGCTCAAGACTTTGCCAGCTACTTAATTTACAAAATTTATTCCATCAGAAATGAAATCAGCTCTCAACATAATTCCATTCTCTCACCCCCCTCAAATGCTCGCAATCAACCACAACCCACATAACCTTAAACTTAGTTCATTCTCCCCTGTTACTGAGGACAAAGTTTCGGCACTTATACTGCGCTCTCACCTCACTACCTGTCCCCTTGACCCTATCCCCTCACAGCTACTCCCCTCCCTCTCTTCTACCCTTACCCCTATACTTACACACATTTTCAACCTCTCCCTTAGCACTGGTATATTTCCCTCATCTCTAAAACATGCACTGGTCACACCTATCCTCAAAAAAACCTTCCCTGGATCCAACCTCCCCATCCAACTACCGCCCTATTTCCCTCCTCCCTCTTGCCTCAAAGCTTCTCGAAAAACTAGTATATGCACGCCTATCCCATTTCCTTACATTAAACTCCCTCCTTGACCCACTGCAATCTGGATTTCATCCCCATCACTCCACATAGACAGCAATTGTTAAGGTTACCAATGACCTACTTACAGCAAAATCAAAAAGCCACTTCTCTCTGCTTATCCTCCTTGATCTGTCCGCAGCCTTTGACACTGTTGACCACCCTCTTTTGCTCCAAACCCTCCAATCCTTCGGCATCTGTGACACAGCCCTCTGGTGGCTCTCTTCCTACCTGTCAAACCGTACCTTCAGTGTAGCCTTCTCTGGGGCCTCCTCTACCCCGTCACCACTTTCTGTCGGAGTACCGCAAGGCTCTGTCCTCGGTCCCCTCCTCTTCTCAATCTACACATCATCATTAGGTTCTATAATAAACTCCCACGGTTTCCAATATCATTTGTATGCCAAAGACACCCAAATATACTTCTCTGCACCAGACCTATCTCCTTCCTTGCTAACCCGTGTCACTAACTGTCTTTCTCACATCTCTTCCTGGGTGTCCTCTCACTACCTCAAGCTCAATCTCTCCAAAACTGAGCTCCTTATTTCACCCCCTTCTTCCAAAATCTCCACCCCCAAAACCCGATGTCTTGGGGTCACATTTGACTCAGATCTTTCCTTCACTCCTCACATTCAGTCCTTGGCTACAGCCTGCTGCTTCCACCTTAAAAACATCTCTAAAATCAGACACTTCCTTACATAAGACACAACTAAGATTTGAATCCACTCTCTCATTCTTTCCCGCCTTGATTACTGCAACTCTGTCCTCTCTGGTCTCCCCAGCTCCTTTACAATCCATAATGAATGCCTCTGCCAGGCTCATCTTCCTTACACGTCGCTCTTCATCTGCTGCTCCTCTCTGCCAATCCCTTCACTGGCTTCCTCTTGCCTCTAGGATCAAACACAAAATTCTCACTCTGACATACAAAGCCCTCAACTGCACTGCTCCCCCCTATATCTCAGACCTTGTCTCCAGATACTCTCCCTCCCGTCCCCTTCGCTCTGCTCATGACCTCCTACTCTCCTCATCTCTTGTTACCTCATCGCACTCCCGTTTACAGGACTTCTCCAGACTGGCTCCCATCTTGTAGAAATCTCTGCCTCACTGCATAAGACTCTCCTCTAGTTTTAACAGCTTCAAGCGCTCTCTAAAGACTATACTGTTCAGGGATCCATACAACCTACACTAACCTTTCCTAATACCAGTTCCTCTCCTCCACTGCTATCCCCTGACCCCCTTAGCATGTTAGCCTAAGAGTCCAGCTGTTTGTAGATCACCTTCTTAAGAGCTGACTACAACAGTGCAACTCTTGGCACGGCCCTCTACCCATTTGATCCCTATAATTGTTTTGTTGTACTCCGCTTTTGTTTATAGCGCTGTGGAATCTGTTGGCGCTCTACAAATAACCGATAATAATACATACATACAACGTTCTCACGCCCGTGGAGTTTCTTATGAATTATTGGCACTGATTGTCTAAAATGCAATTCTCTAAAAGCACAGAGATAAGGGGGCAGTCTGTAGAGGCTTAGATACAAGGTAATCACAGGTAAAAAGTATATTAATATAACTGTGTTGTTTATGCAAAACTGGCGAATGGGTAATAAAGGGATTATCTATATTTTTACACAATAGCAATTCTGTAGTAGACTGTCCCTTTAAGTAAACTATATAGGAACACACAATATTTTGCCACATGAAGTAAACTGGTTTTCTGGCTCGTTTTTCTAGGGCTAACGTCCACAAGAAGATGAAAGCAAAGCAGAAATTCTCTGACCTGCTTCTTTCCGAATTCTCCAGCGGGTTCTCTCCTAAACCCAAAAAAGCCAAACACGACACCAACCAAAAGATAGAAACGTGAGTATCAAGGCTGAAGGAGGAACATAGCTCGTAGCGAAGAGGACATTGGATGGCTGTAATACTGTGGTACAATTCAACCTTCAGCTACCTGCACTGTGTGCACAAATCTAAGCTTTCATCACTTAGGGCAGACTTATTTCAGCCCCCCTGCAAGTGCACCAGGCTCAGCCCGTCTTGTCAGCTGCCCATTGGGACTTATTTCAGCCCCCTGCAAGTGCACCAGGCTCAGCCCGTCTTGTCAGCTGCCCATTGGGACTTATTTCAGCCCCCTGCAAGTGCACCAGGCTCAGCCCGTCTTGTCAGCTGCCCATTGGGACTTATTTCAGCCCCCTGCAAGTGCACCAGGCTCAGCCCGTCTTGTCAGCTGCCCATTGGGACTTATTTCAGCCCCCTGCAAGTGCACCAGGCTCAGCCCGTCTTGTCAGCTGCCCATTGGGACTTATTTCAGCCCCCTGCAAGTGCACCAGGCTCACAGTGTAGATACAGCTCAGCCCGTCTTGTCAGCTGCCCATTGGGACTTATTTCAGCCCCCTGCAAGTGCACCAGGCTCAGCCCGTCTTGTCAGCTGCCCATTGGGACTTATTTCAGCCCCCTGCAAGTGCACCAGGCTCACAGTGTAGATACAGCTCAGCCTGTCCTGTCAGCTGCCCATTGAAACTTATTTGAGCATTCAGCAAGGAAAACAATCTTTGGGTTTTCAGACAGACTGGACTGGCGACCTTTGTTCTTCAGAAGTGCGACCATAAACCGTATGTTTTACTCTGCTGACGATATAACTAGATGCATTTTACTCAGGACATCGGTTTATTTTTTTTATTCACGCTAAATGCCAAAGTAAAAATGTATCCCTGTTTATATTGATGTGGTTTATTTTGTTTGATAAATCTTGTGAGTATAAACTCGTTTTCCCTTATTTTATTAATAATAATTTTAGTCTTTGATGCATTAAGTCTGTGAAAGAATCACTTTAAAATAACAATGTATAATTTGTCCTATCATTATTACATTTTCAAGAGTATAATAAAGAGAGAACATGCTCTCTTAAAGGGACACTAAACCCAATTTTTTGCTTTTATGATTCTGGTAGAGCATGCAATTTAAAGCAACTTTCTTATTTACTTCTAGTATTAATTTTTCTTCGTTCTTTTGGTATCTTTATTTGAAGAAGCAGGAATGAAAGCTTAGGAGCTGGCGCAGTTTTGGTTCAGAACCCTGGATAGAGCTTGCTGATTGGTGGGTACATTTAAAAAATAATTGTTTTAGTATCCCTTTAAGAACTGCTTTTTCTACCTGCTTTGCACAGAGTCATCAAAACCTGTCAGACCCATATCTAATAAGTGTGACCCGTTTTATACACTCTCTGCTGTTGGGTGACCTATCAGACCCATATCTAATAAGTGTGACCCGTTACATACACTCTCTGCTGTTGGGTGACCTGTCAGACCCATATCTAATAAGTGTGACCCGTTACATACACTCTCTGCTGTTGGGTGACCTATCAGACCCATATCTAATAAGTGTGACCCGTTTCATACACTGTCTGCTGTTGGGTGACCTGTCAGACCCATATCTAATAAGTGTGACCCGTTACATACACTGTCTGCTGTTGGGTGACCTGTCAGACCCATATCTAATAAGTGTGACCCGTTTCATACACTGTCTGCTGTTGGGTGACCTGTCAGACCCATATTTAATAAGTGTGACCCGTTTCATACACTGTCTGCTGTTGGGTGACCTGTCAGACCCATATCTAATAAGTGTGACCCGTTACATACACTGTCTGCTGTTGGGTGACCTGTCAGACCCATATCTAATAAGTGTGATCCGTATCATACACTGTCTGCTGTTGGGTGACCTGTCAGACCCATATCTAATAAGTGTGACCCGTTTCATACACTGTCTGTTGTTGGGTGACCTGTCAGACCCATATCTAATAAGTGTGACCCGTTTCATACACTGTCTGCTGTTGGGTGACCTGTCAGACCCATATCTAATAAGTGTGACCCGTTTCATACACTGTCTGCTGTTGGGTGACCTGTCAGACCCATATCTAATAAGTGTGACCCGTTTCATACACTGTCTGCTGTTGGGTGACCTGTCAGACCCATATCTAATAAGTGTGACCCGTTTCATACACTGTCTGCTGTTGGGTGACCTGTCAGACCCATATCTAATAAGTGTGACCCGTTTCATACACTGTCTGCTGTTGGGTGACCTGTCAGACCCATATCTAATAAGTGTGACCCGTTTCATACACTGTCTGCTGTTGGGTGACCTATCAGACCCATATCTAATAAGTGTGACCCGTTTCATACACTGTCTGCTGTTGGGTGACCTGTCAGACCCATATCTAATAAGTGTGACCCGTTTCATACACTGTCTGCTGTTGGGTGACCTATCAGACCCATATCTAATAAGTGTGACCCGTTTCATACACTGTCTGCTGTTGGGTGACCTATCAGACCCATATCTAATAAGTGTGACCCGTTTCATACACTGTCTGCTGTTGGGTGACCTATCAGACCCATATCTAATAAGTGTGACCCGTTACATACACTGTCTGCTGTTGGGTGACCTGTCAGACCCATATTTAATAAGTGTGACCCGTTTCATACACTGTCTGCTGTTGGGTGACCTGTCAGACCCATATCTAATAAGTGTGACCCGTTTCATACACTGTCTGCTGTTGGGTGACCTGTCAGACCCATATCTAATAAGTGTGACCCGTTTCATACACTGTCTGCTGTTGGGTGACCTATCAGACCCATATCTAATAAGTGTGACCCGTTACATACACTGTCTGTTGTTGGGTGACCTGTCAGACCCATATCTAATAAGTGTGACCCATTTCATACACTGTCTGCTGTTGTGTGACCTGTCAGACCCATATCTAATAAGTGTGACCCGTTTCATACACTGTCTGCTGTTGGGTGACCTGTCAGACCCATATCTAATAAGTGTGACCCGTTTCATACACTGTCTGCTGTTGTGTGACCTGTCAGACCCATATCTAATAAGTGTGACCCGTTTCATACACTGTCTGTTGTTGGGTGACCTATCAGACCCATATCTAATAAGTGTGACCCGTTTCATACACTGTCTGCCGTTGTGTGACCTGTCAGACCCATATCTAATACGTTTGACCCATTCCATACACTGTCTGCTGTTTATGATCAGCCGAACCAACTTCCATCCTATCTGATCTCACACACTTTGTATTGCTTTGTGCCTCTATAAACTCAATCTACCGGCAGTTTGTGTAATCCTAGAACCTTACTGTTACTTCTCAGCGGGAGCCTTTTGTTCCACCTAAAATCCATTGCTGGGCGTCATTCATTATGATCTTTGTAGCCCAGTGGGTAAATGAAAGCAAGGAGCTTGTGACGATTTCTCAACGCTGTAAGGTCGCATCATCGTGTTACATCTCTGGCTCCCATTGTCACAGTGCTGTAGGACATGCTGGGCTTGGTCTGAACACAATGATCTGTTATGACTTATGGGTTCCATTTTCCCAAGTATAATGGCCATTGTGTTTACTTGTAACATTACACACGATCATATTCACTTAGTGACCAGCACTGCAGAATGCAAAGTATTTTAATTGAGTTTCAAATTAATTATTTATATACGGATTAGTAACTGTCAGTTGGCAGGTTGGCTAAAAGATTGTTGCAACTTGATTAAAATAAGGAAATCATTTTTCTTTGTTGCGTTAAAAACCTGTGTCTGGCAGCCTGAGAACTAAAATGCTACGTCAGTAATAAAGTAACCAGCCAGGTAGAACTAAAAGTCATTTAGGAGATTTTAGGTTTTGCAATGGAGAAGTTGAATGTTCAGTAAAATATCTTTTAGTTATGGCTGTTTGACCATGTACCTAAACCTCATGCGTTTAATAACTTCCAACTGGCAAGTTGTTTTCAAAAATCACAAGATACAAAAACCACAGCCTATTATATATCAATAGCTTCTCAGTGATACTGGATCATCTAAATTTGGATAAAATGCAGTAACAGAAGTGAGTGCTGGGTATTGCATGGGGGGAATTTAGTGGCAATCTTGGGTCATGGGATCATTTCATATAAAAACGTTTTGCCTTCCATGTGTCAAAATAGCACAATAAAACCAGTCTGTAAATTAGTGTCAGAACAGAGAGATGGGTTCTACCTACATACCAAAATACTTCTCTTTTTCTGCAAGACACTCGCACACTTATGTACACTTGCTCAGAGTACTCGTACACGCTCGGATGTAAATCTTAACGCCTGAAAACATTATGGGCTAGTGGGGGTTTTTTTTTACGATCTCGTTTGCGCTTTAGCTCCGCTAGAAGTAAGGTTTTAGCACAATTTGAAAGTAAAAAGTTTTTGCTTGAGCGATAACCCAACTCGTTCAAATAGCCGAACTTAGAATATCGCAACCGCATTAACGTATTCCCCCATAGACTTCAATGGAGCGTCAAAATTGGGGCGGGGGATAACACGCAACACGTTGCGCAAACCTGATCACGTTTAAGCAAGTGCGTTAACCCAATATGAATATTTCACATTTCAATGTTCTTCACATAGAAAAATATGTTATATTTATTCATAAATACATGTAGCTGATGTTTTTTATATATATAATTAAATATATAGGTATAGCTATTTACAGATATATATAGGAATATCTATTTAAAATACATAGAACATATTTCCCTATGTTAAAATGTGTGTGTGTATATATGTATTTATGTGTTTATATGCGTATGTATGTCTGTAAATACATATATAGACATATAAATACATATGTACAGTAGTCTGAGACAACTGTTTTTTTCTGGGACAGGACCAGCAGCTGCCTTTCTGTGAGGGAGAAGATAAACTGGTGTATTTCCCAGTCACTTTACAACTGTTCTCAGCTCTACATTTGGGGCATAAGCTCTACATTTGGGGCATAACCATATGCATTTCCCATTTTAAAATGAGCATCTTCAGCCAATCAGAAATGGAAAACAGATGACCATGACTTCTGGTGCCCAATGTCAGGTAGAGTCTAATATCTCTACTAGGCAAAAGCAATGTTTAAATTGTACACCTAAAAGTAAAAAAGGACATGCAGCACCAGTTATTTAATTAGCTGCTCACTAATTAACTTTGTCTCATCCCGGATCATCCTAAACATCTGGCCCACTACTGGGTTATGAGGCCTGGAACTGACGAACCTTGCTATGGGGCAGTCTTCCAGTGGAATTAAAGGAAAAGGGGCATATTCTGCTACAAAGTCAGCTGCTGCTTCCCAGAGTAGACTGCTGGTAAATGATTGACGGGCAACAAAATATTATGCCAATTACCCAGGTTGTACTATTACCCCTACAATGCTGTAGCACCTACTTTTAACCAGTTGGCAATTTTATTCCTGGCCTGCTGCCGAGTGCCAAAGGCCCTAGCTTAAGGACACTTAAATAATAAGATATGTGATTACTGAGAATATATTCCCCTTTAAATAATATGCTTTTGTTGAAGAATAAGTGGAAGTAAGGACTCGTATAGAGCAGACACACGACTGTAAGCGCGGTTACCTATAGGAGAATACCAGCTTGATAAAGGGAGGGGCAATTTGCAAAAAAATGCTGCACACGATTTGCCGAACAAAAACCTGTTTGCTCTGATATCCCCTCAGTCTGTAATATATCCAGTGCCAAAGTAATAATATTTTATTACGGATACAACTGAAAAAGAGGAAAAATATATAAATAGTGCCGTAAAAAAAAGAATTAAGAAGTGAAACTACTTCTGTAACAGAAGTATTAAAGGGACATTGCAGACAAAATTAAACTTTCATCTCCTTTTTCTGCGAGCATATGTAGATAGACTTGTGTGTGCACGTCATAAGAAATGTCTGCAGCGATTTTCTGTACACACAGTAGTCTAGGCGTGATAAGATAGGAGCCAATATAACGGAAAACTTCATCCTGCAGGAACAAGGCTGGGAGCAGAATGACACATTTCAGCTGTTGCCTTTTTTCTGCAGTTTTTACCTTAGGAAAAAAAACGGGTTTTTCGTTCATTGAATCCCAAAACCACCTAATACTAAATTGCATAAATATGGGCTATGTTTGCCCTACAGCTTACTGGCTGCCGCATTGTTTACCTATTCTTGTGAATTGTGTGTAGTTCTGCTAATATGCACTGTATGGCTGGAATAGTACAAAGCACATTGTTCTCAGCCTATCACACAGGCCTAAGTGCAGATCTCCTCCACCTATTTCAGGGTTTATTACATACAAAAGATGAAGAAAATATATTACTGAGGCGTGAAATGCAAAATGTAAACTTGAACGATTTAGCCAATGTCATTTTAAGAAACTTTTAAATTCATTTCTATGATCAAATGTATTTTGTTCACTTGTTATCCTTTGTGGAAAAAGCATATGTACACATTTTACACTACTGGGAGCTAGCTGATGATTGATGTCTACACACATGCCACTTGTCATTGGCTCACCAGATGTGGTCAGCTAGCTCCCAGTAGTGTAATACTACTCCAGAGCTGACTTTAGCTATGTGTTTAATGTCTCTGCAGGGGTTAGACATGTAGCTATATGCAAGCAATAATAGAATAAAAAAATGCTCTAACATATGAGCACTTTCTTTTGTGCCCCTTTTATATCCCTTTAAGGGGATGTAGCAAAGTTCCAGAAGGCAGTAACTGTAAAAGGGGCTTGTGATTTCATATTTAAAGGGACAGTATACACCAATTTTCATATAACTGCATATAATAGACATTAGAAGAATATACACAGATACTGATCTAAAAACCCAGTATAAAACAGAGCTAAATCTTACGTAGAAGCTCCCGGTTTAGCACTGTTGATGAGGTTAGGCTGGGAAGAGCAGACCCCCCCCCCCCCCCCCTGGAATCTGTAGTCATCAGTCTACATCTGATACTTTGGGGCTTATTTAGGAGTCTGAAAATCAGCACAATGTTCTTAAAAAATAGCAAAAATACACAATGGTACAAAAACATTCCCAGATGGGCTAAATAAATGGCTCATATACAAAACATTTGTACAAAGAGAAATCCAGTGTACATTGTCCCTTTAAGGGCAGCAAGTTGAGAAATAATTTGCCAAATCATTTCTTTACAGAAAAGATAGTTAATGCAGTAGAGGGTTAAATACGGAACTACATCTTCTGATTGGTTATATTTCTCCTAAAACAAAAAGTGCCAGAGTTGGGGACTTTACATAGAATCTTCCAAACTACAACTCATCTATAAATTATGCACAAATGTACTTAAAAAAAATAATAATGTTTCAGTAACTCGAATGAAAGCATAAAGTATCGTCCCTTTAAGAGAGTGCAGCTTATGTTAGCGCTATATTATTTTATGGAGCAATATAGGTTTCAGTAACTCGAATGAAAGCATAAAGTATCGTCCCTTTAAGAGAGTGCAGCTTATGTTAGCGCTATATTATTTTTGGAGCAATATAGGTTTCAGTAACTCGAATGAAAGCATAAAGTATCGTCCCTTTAAGAGAGTGCAGCTTATGTTAGCGCTATATTATTTTATGGAGCAATATAGGTTTCAGTAACTCGAATGAAAGCATAAAGTATCGTCCCTTTAAGAGAGTGCAGCTTATGTTAGCGCTATATTATTTTTGGAGCAATATAGGTTTCAGTAACTCGAATGAAAGCATAAAGTATCGTCCCTTTAAGAGAGTGCAGCTTATGTTAGCGCTATATTATTTTTGGAGCAATATAGGTTTCAGTAACTCGAATGAAAGCATAAAGTATCGTCCCTTTAAGAGAGTGCAGCTTATGTTAGCGCTATATTATTTTATGGAGCAATATAGGTTTCAGTAACTCGAATGAAAGCATAAAGTATCGTCCCTTTAAGAGAGTGCAGCTTATGTTAGCGCTATATTATTTTTGGAGCAATATAGGTTTCAGTAACTCGAATGAAAGCATAAAGTATCGTCCCTTTAAGAGAGTGCAGCTTATGTTAGCGCTATATTATTTTTGGAGCAATATAGGTTTCAGTAACTCGAATGAAAGCATAAAGTATCGTCCCTTTAAGAGAGTGCAGCTTATGTTAGCGCTATATTATTTTATGGAGCAATATAGGTTTCAGTAACTCGAATGAAAGCATAAAGTATCGTCCCTTTAAGAGAGTGCAGCTTATGTTAGCGCTATATTATTTTATGGAGCAATATAGGTTTCAGTAACTCGAATGAAAGCATAAAGTATCGTCCCTTTAAGAGAGTGCAGCTTATGTTAGCGCTATATTATTTTTGGAGCAATATAGGTTTCAGTAACTCGAATGAAAGCATAAAGTATCGTCCCTTTAAGAGAGTGCAGCTTATGTTAGCGCTATATTATTTTTGGAGCAATATAGGTTTCAGTAACTCGAATGAAAGCATAAAGTATCGTCCCTTTAAGAGAGTGCAGCTTATGTTAGCGCTATATTATTTTTGGAGCAATATAGGTTTCAGTAACTCGAATGAAAGCATAAAGTATCGTCCCTTTAAGAGAGTGCAGCTTATGTTAGCGCTATATTATTTTTGGAGCAATATAGGTTTCAGTAACTCGAATGAAAGCATAAAGTATCGTCCCTTTAAGAGAGTGCAGCTTATGTTAGCGCCCTATTATTTTTGGAGCAATATAGGTTTCAGTAACTCGAATGAAAGCATAAAGTATCGTCCCTTTAAGAGAGTGCAGCTTATGTTAGCGCTATATTATTTTTGGAGCAATATAGGTTTCAGTAACTCGAATGAAAGCATAAAGTATCGTCCCTTTAAGAGAGTGCAGCTTATGTTAGCGCTATATTATTTTATGGAGCAATATAGGTTTCAGTAACTCGAATGAAAGCATAAAGTATCGTCCCTTTAAAAGAGTGCAGCTTATGTTAGCGCTATATTATTTTTGGAGCAATATAGGTTTCAGTAACTCGAATGAAAGCATAAAGTATCGTCCCTTTAAGAGAGTGCAGCTTATGTTAGCGCTATATTATTTTTGGAGCAATATAGGTTTCAGTAACTCGAATGAAAGCATAAAGTATCGTCCCTTTAAGAGAGTGCAGCTTATGTTAGCGCTATATTATTTTTGGAGCAATATAGGTTTCCTTGAAGAGTTGCACAAAGTGGCCTGAAGTTTTCTCTTGGCCTAAGCGCCTTTACTACTTTGTATGTTTGTGTTTTGTCACGTGCGTTTAATACCCCTCTCATCAGACAGATGTTCCAATGTTTAATATCGCTGTAAATGCCGCCTAATAAACTTTCTGTTTCATTAACGTCTTCCTTGGAATCCCTACAAGGTACAAGCGAGATTAAATATTGAAAAATGTGTTATTGTGATTTCCTTTTTGACTGTGTAAATGTGAGCGTCGTATTTTGTAGGCGCCGTTCCTCTCACACTGCAGCCTGAGTTGTCACCCCCTACTGCAACTTGTCCTTTGATAGATTTTTAATATGATTTTAAAGAGTTTTGTTTGGTCTCATTCTCATTCAATGAGATTAATTTAAACCACTTATCCCTTGGGTTTAAGTCAATCCTTGTTGGATTTTCACTGGGTTTGTTTCACAGAGCAGCTTTTGTGTTGTTTGCGAGCGGCTATAGACACTCTTTCTCACTTCATTAACCCTGATCTGGGGACAATCTCTGTGCCGACCACATCTACAGCGAAGGATTTACCCAGGTCCTTTCACATGCAAAACCGCCGCCTCGCACAAAAGAGTAGGCCCTATTGACTTAATTAGCTGCTGTGCATTTTGCAAAATTGTATTAATACCACCAGTCACATTAATAAAAAGCCAAAGCCCTTGTTAATAGAATTAGCAAACAATAATGTATACTGAGTTTTTTTCAATATAGTAAGATTAGTGAGGGATTTCCAATATGCACTGCCACTGCTATTTTATCTGCTACCTATATCCTATAGGAATATAAAGAATTATAAACTGCCAGATGATTGTACCTAAATGATAAGAATTGTTGACTCTGTAAATAGCAACAGAGCAGATATATGATGTGTTCTGGCTGTACCTGTTACTAATAAAGGCTTGTTGCTTCAGTCTGCAGAGTGTTTGCATCTGGTATTTGGGTTATACCATAATTAAAATAAGGTTGATACAGCTTTTATAATACTTAAGGTCATCAGGAATGGAGAACCTCACTGAATCATTTTGTAACAGCCTCTTGTGTTTTGATTGTGCAACTGGTTTTGTACATTTTATCCTTGCATGGTTGGTCCCAAAGGTTGACTAAGTAATAATAGCCCTAGTTCTCATGGGAAGAGAATCTTCTGTCTCCAAATGTACAAAAGAGGGGCTTCTGGTTCTGAGGGATGCCAGAGATTTCTACTAATTTCTAGGTATGGAAGAAAAGCTTTCTAGTTCTGAAGTATATCAGAGGGTCCTTCTGGTTCCAAGGAATGTCAGGTCATCCCTCTAGTTTGGAGGGATGTCAGTGTACCCCTCTACTTGTGAGGGATGGCAGGGCCCCTCTCAAGTTCTGGGAGACGAGGGATGGCAGGACAGCCCTCTATTCCAGGAGATAAGGGACAACAGAGCACCCCGCTAGTTCCGACGGACATCAGGACACCCCTCTAGTTTTGGCAGTTCGCAGGGCACCCCTCTAGTTCTGAGGGGACAACATGGGGCCCTGCTAGTTCAGGCAGATTACAGAGGACCTTCTTGGGATAAATGTTTTTGAAGAAGGAAATCCTTGATCATTCTCAGATGGCATGAGACAACAGATACTGCTTAGTTGGTACTGATTTACTTGGCCTTTTCTGTGTGTCATTAGTCTTCCTGTTCTATTAGGCATGTTAGGCAACATCACTTGTTTTCTAAATTTTACTGGAGAGTTGACTTTGTAGGTAACCCAGGCTGTGTCCCTACTACAATAAAATATTTCAGCCAGTGGCCATCCTGGCTGCGGATCCGCAATCTAATGACATGATGTTTTTGTATCACTAATGATAGCTACCGCACAACCAAGTTTAGGCCTGTGGCCTTGATATTTCTGTCACAATACCATGCTGTGCATTTATTAAAATGTGACACTGCAAATTACACAATAAATTATTTGATACTGATGTTTTTTATTACTCCATATCAAAATGCCCTGCACCTTACAAGACCTTACATTAATAGCCAGTTCTGTATAGGAGCTGCTATTGTTTATTTCCAGGATAGTCTGAGAAATTGTCAGCGCGTCCTTGTGGTTGTGGTTATGTAGGTAAAACAGCATGAGGGTGCTGTCATTATTTATTTTTTGTAATTTAGAGTAACAGGTGAATTCTACACTATATGATATATATATATATATATATATATTTTTTTTTCAAATCAGGCCAGTTTTACTGGATTTGAAGAATATTTTGAATATTTTTTCTAAATGTGTTTATTAAAGGGATATTAAATGACCAAATTTTAATTTATGATTCACACAGAGAATACAATTGACAACAAAGTTTCCAATTTACTTCTATTATCAAATGTGCTTTGTTCCCATGGTATGCTTTGTTGATGAAATACCTAGGTAGGCATCTGTAGCACTACATGTCAGGAAACAGTACTGCTATCTAGTGCTCTTGTAAATGGCTAACATTTATGTAAAACTGCTGCAATATATTGCTTTAGACACTTGCACCCTCTTGACCTTACATCTGCTTTTTAACAAAAGATACCAAGAGAATGCAGACAGTTTTATAGAAGTTATTTAAAAATGTAAAGTCATGAAAGGAAATGTTGGGTTTCATGTCCCTTTATTGACAGACTGCTCATGTGTGACATAAGGGACTGTGCACAAGCAGTGAGCTATTACTACACAAATTGTAGAGAAGTAGAAATTAATGTAGAAAATTACCTATTTCAGGTTGATATTTTACAACAAAAATAGTCATACCAGATGGACCAAGTTCATATCTGTAAATGTGTGACACAGTAGTTGGTGTCTGTTCTCCAAATAAAAATGATCAGATCTTGTAATTCTCTGCCTCTATCAACATAAAATCTCAGATTTCAGCAGTTTTCAGACAGACTTTAGGAGTTATCTGTGCAGGGGACATAGCTGAGGTGGTTGTGTGACTTTAATAACCGCAAACAATCCATATAATATCTGCTGTTAATTAAAGGCCACTCTTCTCTCCAGTATATAGACAAAAATAAATTCACATAAAGATATCACCAAATACACAGATTAGTGCATGAAAGAGTTGTTGAAGTTGTTACCTCTATAGGTAAATACCACGTCTTGTCACTCTGGCCACTAGAGCCCTCAGGACGTGCACAGTCCGGGGAGGGGACAGTCACAGAGCTAATAACACACTGGGGGATGGTTTACAGCAACAAAAAGACACAATAGGTGGAAAAAGATCTTCTAAGGAGTTTATTACTCCAGTCTTGGCCTTATTAACACAAGGACAGAACTCCAAGGAGACCTTTGTCCTCTCTCCACACAGGTTTGCAAGGTTCCTGCATGTGAGCTGTGTATGGGGCACACAGAGGCTGGGGGGTCATGCAGACCCACAATGCAAGAGAACAATGGGGACCCTGCATGAGGGGGGGGGCAGCCTGTAGGTAATAATAGCCTGTAGGACCAGGAGGGCACAGGGATAGACCTCGCTGGCCATCTGTTGGCTGCCTGAGCTAGTAGCCGCTTCCAGTCTGTCTGAGTCACCAGCTGCTGGATCCCTGGCTGTCACTGAGCCAGCCACACTGTAAAGGACAAAAACAATTCATCCTGCTAAGCGATCATTTAAAGCACTTAGACAATTATACACTTACGATCCGTATTAATAATTCAGCACAATTTCTGTTATCAATACACACAAGCCTGGGCTGTAGCTGTAGCGGTGCAACAGGGCTGTTATGTGTTAGTTGGGGGTGACAAGGCAGACAGAAGAGGTCACAATGGCTGAGTGACACACATTGTCCCTGCATGCCAGCACTGTGTATGCTGTAAGGCTTCTTTATGTTCCCTGTGAGTGCTGCACTATAGAGCACTTGTCACACAACCATATCCAGCCAACGCAACATAAAAACAAAACAAATGACAAACTGTTGAAATACATGCGGAGGTGTTGTGTGTGCATACCTGGAACAGTCTGATTATTACAGCATCTGAGCATCACAACTACTTGCAGCACATAATAATAATGATCCTATATATGGCTCTAGGAGTGATGTATATTTCTGTGTGAGTTCTGCACATGTAGGTGTTTTTGCAGCAGGGGGTGCAACATTACTGCAATAAAAATACCTTCACAGCATTAGTAATGATGCAGTACCATTAAAGTATCAGTATTTTGGTCCTGGAGCAGACAGCACCACTTATATAATGTATTGATAGACAAGGCTACTATTCTATACCGAGGGCATAGCCCTATAGTTAGGTGCAAATTACATCACTAACTCATTAGGTGCAATAGCACCAACAGCCTTAAACTTCAGACATGACAGCAGCCCTGGATGTGACAAAGACCCCCTTATTTATATAACTTGTGGTCTACCCAGCTCACTCTAAACACTGCCACCTTATAGGGACACTGAACCCAATTTTTTTTTCTTTTGTGGTTCAGATAGAGCATGCAATTTTAAGCAACTTTCTAATATTATCGCTTTTTCGTTCTCTTGCTATCTTTATTTGAAAAAGAAGGCTTTTTTTTTTTTTTTTTTTTTTTTGGTTCAGAACTCTGGACAGCACTTTTTATTGGTGGCTAAATGTATCCACCAATCAGCAAGAACAACCCAGGTTGTTCATCAAAAATGGTCCGGCATCTAAACCTACATTCTTGCATTTCAAATAAAGATACCAAGAGAATGAAGAAAATTTGATATGAGTAAATTAGAAAGTTGCTTAAAATTCCATGCTCTATCTGAATAACGAAAGAAAAAAAATTGGGTTCAGTGTCCCTTTAAGGGACAGAATACACCAATTTAGATAAAACTGCATGTAATACACACTACTATAAAGAATAAGATGCACAGATACTGATCTAAGAATCCAGTATTAAAAACGTACTTAGAAGCTCCCAGTTTAGAACTTTTGATTAGGTTGACTGGGACACCAAAGGAAATAAGACACTCCCCCTCCCCCCTGCATATGAAAAGACCCTTTACACAAACAGAAGCAAGCTGGGGTAGGTAGACATCGGTATTCTCCTAAAACTTTGGGGCTTGGTTAGGAGTCTGAAAATCAGCACAATGTTATTTAAAAATAAGCAAAACTATACATTTAAAAAAAAAAAAAACCTGTATGGGCTATAAATGGATCATCTACAAAACATGTATGCAAAGAAAAATCTAGTGTATAATGTCCCTTTATACAAAAGCATTCACAATTCCCAATAAACCAGTCACCATACATAGCTCATGGATTTATTTTGTTTGCAAAGTGATCCCAGATATTAGGAAGTGGCATAGAAATAGGTTGGTTGCAATGATTTCAATGATTTATTTTTGTTATTTATTTTGCCTCTCTTTCATGTAATTTAGTTTAGCATTCTCAATCATTTCAACTTCTCAGATCATGAAATGCACCTGCTGACTTCTCAAGGCTAACCCTGCTCCATACCATCCCCTAATTGACTTTAACTGATAATAACTACAGAGTATTGGTTACTAGCATTATGACTGTGGTTAGTCTTGTTGTCTGCAGATTAAAGTTCCGATTGGCTCCTCCAAATAAGACAAACAGGGCAGAGTTTGGCTATTGATAAATAATTGCAGTAAAAAGGAGGTTTGGCTGAGATGTTATTTTATAGCAGAACAACAGGTGTGGCCCTTTAACAGACACATTCACAGGGGCAAATGTAGAACAAATCAGCGCTCAGTATTAATAATCACTAAGTTTTATAATTTACTAATTATATCAATCGAGGACGTGTGTAATTAAAAGGACATAAACCCCAAAATGTTTCTTTCATGATTCAGATTGAACATACAATTTTACACAACTTTCCAATTTACTTCGGTTATCAAATGTTCTTGGTTTTCTTGTTATCCTTTGTTGAAAAACAGGAAGGTAAGTTCAGGCGCGTGCACATGTCTGCAGCTCTATAAAGGCAGCAGTTGTGCAATAACGTTATACATTAGCAAGAGCACTAGATGGCAGCACTATTTCCGGTCATGTAGTTCTACAGACATGCACACTACCTACCTAGGTATCTCTTCAACAAAGAATAACACAAGAACGAAGCTATTTCATTTCATTTTGTGGAATTGTATAATTAATATGTTTAATGATCATTAGATATGTGCACCAGGATCCTTCCCGAGGACCCGAATACGGAAATAGGCGGCCAATCGTGCCGTTCCGCTCTTTTCAAAGCCTGATTTATTCTTGTGAAAGATAACACAATGCCTACACCACTGCTGTCGGTATGGTAATATAATGCCTACACCACTGCTGTCGGTATGGTAATATAATGCCTACACCACTGCTGTCGGTATGGTATTATAATGCCTACATCACTGCTGTCGGTATGGTAATATAATGCCTACACCACTGCTGTCGGTATGGTAATATAATGCCTACATCACTGCTGTCGGTATGGTAATATAATGCCTAAACCACTGCTGTCGGTATGGTAATATAATGCCTACACCACTGCTGTCGGTATGGTAATATAATGCCTACACCACTGCTGTCGGTATGGTATTATAATGCCTACATCACTGCTGTCGGTATGGTAATATAATGCCTACACCACTGCTGTCGGTATGGTAATATAATGCCTACATCACTGCTGTCGGTATGGTAATATAATGCCTAAACCACTGCTGTCGGTATGGTAATATAATGCCTACACCACTGCTGTCGGTATGGTAATATAATGCCTACACCACTGCTGTCGGTATGGTAATATAATGCCTACACCACTGCTGTCGGTATGGTAATATAATGCCTACACCACTGCTGTCGGTATGGTAATATAATGCCTACACCACTGCTGTCGGTATGGTAATATAATGCCTACATCACTGCTGTCGGTATGGTAATATAATGCCTACACCACTGCTGTCGGTGTGGTAATATAATGCCTACACCACTGCTGTCGGTATGGTAATATAATGCCTACATCACTGCTGTCGGTATGGTAATATAATGCCTACACCACTGCTGTCGGTATGGTAATATAATGCCTACACCACTGCTGTCGGTATGGTAATATAATGCCTACACCACTGCTGTCGGTATGGTAATATAATGCCTACACCACTGCTGTCGGTATGGTAATATAATGCCTACACCACTGCTGTCGGTATGGTAATATAATGCCTACACCACTGCTGTCGGTATGGTAATATAACGCCTACATCACTGCTGTCGGTATGGTAATATAACGCCTACACCACTGCTGTCGGTATGGTAATATAACGCCTACACCACTGCTGTCGGTATGGTAATATAATGCCTACATCACTGCTGTCGGTATGGTAATATAACGCCTACATCACTGCTGTCGGTATGGTAATATAATGCCTACACCACTGCTGTCGGTATGGTAATATAATGCCTACATCACTGCTGTCGGTATGGTAATATAATGCCTACACCACTGCTGTCGGTACGGTAATATAATGCCTACACCACTGCTGTCGGTATGGTAATATAATGCCTACACCACTGCTGTCGGTATGGTAATATAATGCCTACACCACTGCTGTCGGTATGGTAATATAATGCCTACACCACTGCTGTCGGTATGGTAATATAATGCCTACACCACTGCTGTCGGTATGGTAATATAATGCCTACATCACTGCTGTCGGTATGGTAATATAATGTCTACACCACTGCTGTCGGTGTGGAAATATAATGCCTACATCACTGCTGTCGGTATGGTAATATAATGCCTACACCACTGCTGTCGGTATGGTAATATAATGCCTACATCACTGCTGTCGGTATGGTAAGATAATGCCTACATCACTGCTGTCGGTATGGTAATATAATGCCTACACCACTGCTGTCGGTATGGTAATATAATGCCTACACCACTGCTGTCGGTATGGTAATATAATGCCTACACCACTGCTGTCGGTATGGTAATATAATGCCTACACCACTGCTGTCGGTATGGTAATATAATGCCTACATCACTGCTGTCGGTATGGTAATATAATGCCTACACCACTGCTGTCGGTATGGTAATATAATGCCTACATCACTGCTGTCGGTATGGTATTATAATGCCTACACCACTGCTGTCGGTATGGTAATATAATGCCTACATCACTGCTGTCGGTATGGTAATATAATGCCTACACCACTGCTGTCGGTATGGTAATATAATGCCTACATCACTGCTGTCGGTATGGTAATATAATGCCTACACCACTGCTGTCGGTATGGTAATATAATGCCTACATCACTGCTGTCGGTATGGTAATATAATGCCTACATCACTGCTGTCGGTATGGTAATATAATGCCTACACCACTGCTGTCGGTATGGTAATATAATGCCTACATCACTGCTGTCGGTATGGTATTATAATGCCTACACCACTGCTGTCGGTATGGTAATATAATGCCTACATCACTGCTGTCGGTATGGTAATATAATGCCTACACCACTGCTGTCGGTATGGTAATATAATGCCTACATCACTGCTGTCGGTATGGTAATATAATGCCTACACCACAGCTGTCGGTATGGTAATATAATGCCTACATCACTGCTGTCGGTATGGTAATATAATGCCTACATCACTGCTGTCGGTATGGTAATATAATTCCTACATCACTGCTGTCGGTATGGTAATATAACGCCTACACCACTGCTGTCGGTATGGTAATATAATGCCTACATCACTGCTGTCGGTATGGTAATATAATGCCTACACCACTGCTGTCGGTATGGTAATATAATGCCTACACCACTGCTGTCGGTATGGTAATATAATGCCTACATCACTGCTGTCGGTATGGTAATATAATGCCTACATCACTGCTGTCGGTATGGTAATATAATGCCTACACCACTGCTGTCGGTATGGTAATATAATGCCTACACCACTGCTGTCGGTATGGTAATATAATGCCTACACCACTGCTGTCGGTATGGTAATATAATGCCTACATCACTGCTGTCGGTATGGTAATATAATGCCTACACCACTGCTGTCGGTATGGTAATAAAACGCCTACACCACTGCTGTCGGTATGGTAATAAAATGACTACACCACCTGGTACCCCGTGCAGCTGCTGGGTACCAGGTGAAATACATACTTTATAAACCTGTAGATCTGTGCCTCAGTCCCCTCTTGTTTTGTATCTTTTTTATGTTTGTGACACCACAAGGTATCTGGTAATATGATAGCCAATATTGGAAACTTCTCAAGGTGACATTTTTCCACTCTCATTCCTATTTCGGTGTGGTGCCCTCATCTTAGGATGGTGCCACACTCCCCTGGCACAGGATCACCACTATAAATTAAGCATTGTGTTAGTGTCTGTTACTGTAGTACTATCACAGACTGCTGATATGTGATGTGATATCTGGGGTATGTCATTAAGACCGTCAGGGGACAACATGGACAGAGATTATGATATCTCTGTAATGGGCAAGTGAGATGTCCAGGTTGGCAGGATTCTTTCAATGTAGAATGATATGTCCTTCCTTGCTAACCCGTGTCACTAACTGTCTCTCTTATATCTCATCTTGGATGTCCTCTCACTACCTCAAGCTAAATCTCTCCAAAACTGAGCTTCTTATTTTCCCCCCTTCTTCAAAAATCCACTCTCTCATCCTTTCCTGCCTCGACTACTGCAACTCTATCCTCTCTGGTCTCCCTAGCTGCCGCCTAGCTCCTTTACAATCCATAAAGAATGCCTCTGCCAGGCTCATCTTCCTTGCACGTCGCTCTTCATCTGCCGCTCCTCTCTGCCAATCCCTTCCCTGGCTTCCTATTGCCTCCAGGATTAAACACAAAATTCTCACTCTGACACACAAAGCCCTCAATTGCCTTGTTCCCCCTTACATCTCAGACCTTTTCTCCAGATACTCTCCCTCCCGTCCCCTTCGCTCCGCTCATGATCTCCTACTCTCCTCCTCTCTTGTTATCTCTTCACATTCCCGTCTACAAGATTTCTCAAGACTGGCTCCCATCTTATAGAACTCTCTGCCTCGCTCCACAAGACTCTCCCCTAGTTTTAAAAGCTTCAAGTGCTTCCTGAAGACTCTACTATTCAGGGACGCTTACAACCTACACTAACCTTCCTATGAGACCAGCTTTTTGTAGTTCACCTTCATAAGGACCGACTACAACAGTGCAACTCTCGGCAGGACCCTTCACCCATTTGATCCCTGTAATCGTTTTTATATACCAACTATGTTCATAGCGCTGCGGAACCTGTTGGCGCTCTACAAATACCTGATAATAATAATATGTCATTGTATAGTGAACATTTTGCTTAATATTTATGATCTGGTATCACACTGTACCCATACTATGTCTATGTCAGATTATTCCTGGCACCATGTCTTTACTGAGCACAACCTGGCATCAGACGGTCACTGATGCTTTAAAGGGAATTGTACATGTGTGTGACTGTATGCTCTCTGTGAATGAAGACTTAGGGGACCACCAGTGAGGTGTAATGCTGCCCTCAGAATTGTCATCTAGACTATGTTCTGATGCACCATGGTCTACTTAACCTTCAGCTCATGTCCTAGGTGAGTACTATGTAGTGAAAATGATGCCTGACCTATGCTTCTTGCAGTTCATGCTAAATTTGTAGCCTTCATCCCTAATCTAGATATGAGCCGTCCTAAGCTAAGCAGCCTTTCACGCCAATGGAGCTGTGTCCTTCTGCAACTTGACATCTGTCCCAACCAATATGGGCAAAACAATCCAAAGGAGAAGAGTTGAACATTTAGGGTGACATAAGCAGGTTCAGCCATATTTGTAGGTGAGCTGCGGTACTTGTAATTATTTCCTATCTTTCCATCAGGCTCTATTTGTAAGTCACCAAGTCCACTCCCTGTGTACACTACTTTAGCTTTATTCCCCCATGGGTGGCACAAAACTATTCTTGTATCACAGGGCCCACCTGTCCCATGAAAGGGACATTACATTATATACTGATCTGCTATGCCTATGACAGAAGAAACTTGCTAAACAGCCAACTTCATGTGTTTATTGGTGGAGGGTGACGCATCTTACAAGCTTAAAAAAAGGTCACCAATTACCTACTTACAGCAAAATCAAAAGGCCACTTCTCTCTGCTTATCCTCCTTGATCTGTCCGCAGCCTTTGACACTGTCGACCACCCTCTTTTGCTCCAAACCCTCCAATCCTTCGGCATCTGTGACACAGCCCTCTCCTCTCTTCCTACCTGTCAAACCGTACCTTTAGTGTTGCCTTCTCTGGGGCCTCCTCTGCCCCGTCACCACTTTCTGTCGGAGTACTGCAAGGCTCTGTCCTCGGTCCCCTTCTCTTCTCAATCTATACGTCATCACTAGGTTCCCTAATTAAGTCCCACGGTTTCCAATATCATTTGTATGCCAATGACACCCAAATCTACTTCTCTGCACCAGACCTATCTCCTTCCTTGCTAACCCGTGTCACTAACTGTCTTTCTCACATCTCATCCTGGGTGTCCTCTCACTACCTCAAGCTCAATCTCTCCAAAACTGAGCTCCTCATTTTCCCCCCTTCTTCCAAAATCTCCACCCCCAATATCTCTATAATTGTCGACAACTCCATCATTACCCCTACCCCACATGCCCGATGTCTCAGGGTCACATTTGACTCAGATCTTTCCTTCACTCCTCACATTCAGTCCTTGGCTAAAGCCTGCCGCTTCCACCTTAAAAACATCTCCAAAATTAGACACTTCCTTACACAAGACACAACTAAGATTTTAATCCACTCTCTCATTCTTTCCCGCCTTGATTACTGCAACTCTGTCCTCTCTGGTCTCCCCACCTGCCGCCTAGCTCCCTTACAATCCATAATCAATGCCTCTGCCAGACTCATCTTTCTTACACATCGCTCTTCATCGGCTGCTCCTCTCTGCCAATCCCTTCACTGGCTTCCTCTTGCCTCTAGGATCAAACACAAAATTCTCACTCTGACATACAAAGCCCTCAACTGCACATCTCCCCCCTATATCTCAGACCTTGTCTCCAGATACTCTCCCTCCCGTCCCCTTGGCTTTGCTCATGACCTCCTACTCTCCTCCTCTCTGGTTACCTCATCACTCTCCCATTTATAGGACTTCTCCAGACTGGCTCCCATCTTGTGGAACTCTCTGCCTCGCCCCACAAGACTCTCCCCTAGTTTTAACAGCTTGAAGCGCTCCCTAAAGACTCTACTGTTCAGGGATGCTTACAACCTACGCTAACCTTTCTTTATACCAGTTCCACTCCTCCATTGCTATCCCCTGAACCCCCTTAAGTCCAGCTGTTTGTAGATCACCTTCTTAAGAGCTAATTACAACAGTGCAACTCTTGGCAGGGCCCTATACCCATCTGATCCCTTTAATTGTTTTGTTGTACTACCCTCTGTTTACAGCGCTGCGGAATCTGTTGGCGCTCTACAAATAACCGATAATAATAATAAACAGCTTTTTTTAATACTCCGCACAGGAGCATTGTTTTCCCACAAAGAAATAAATATAGACTGTAATTCCTTTTAAAATGAAATGTCTCTTTAAATCACACAAGAGAGACTCCAGCTCTTGGGGAATTTCTATCTTTATTTATCATAAATTCATTTGACTTTTGGGAGCAAAAAATAAATAAATAATGTGTAGCTCCTTGAGTTGGGCAGAACGGCTGCCTTTTTTTTTTTGTCTTCTCAAACATCGTACAATTACATTAACCCCCTCCCCCTCAACCCACAAATAAATAAAATCACCTATTTACAGTTTGTTAGCTACAGCTCTGGAAATGTCATGTTGGTCCATAAAACGTTTGTGTACAGAAATAAACAGAGGTTTTAGACCTAGGGTCAGACATGATACAAATGAAGCACAATTCTCGAGTTTGCACCTGGAGAAATAATCAGATATAGCAGCTGTTACAATCCGTGATACACAACTGGATTCTACTTCGTCAAGACCCCTGGTATGTAAACAAGGACGTAAAATTATCCCCCCAGTTACTCCGCATTGAATGTGTCTATTTTACATACATCACATATGTATTTTATGGAAGTACATTTACTTAGTATGCAACTGTGTAGCTTTTAAGTATATTTACTGCTATTTTATAGAACGTGTTCTGTTTATATAAATATGTATATTACTCCAGCAGGCAACATCTCGTACAACTAAAAAAAATGTGAGCTCGATATGGTGGCTGTGGCCCTTCTACTGTAGAAAGCTGGTGCTGTACGTTCTATTTAGTGGGGCACATGACTGTAGCCGGCTATGAAGATTCTCATTATGGAAGTAGAGAAATAGGATCAGAAATCCAACACTTTTTCTGTCCCAAGTCCCAAACTGCTTTGCACATTGAGCTGAATGGAAGTGTATGCTATTGCAGGCCTTAAAAGGGAATTTCTAGTGTTGCTTTATCTATTAAACTGCAGTAGAAGAAATACAAATTACTGCTGCAGGCACCAGATGCTGAATGGTTATGTTCAGAAGCAAAATGTATTTACGCTGTATCAATACTTATTTATAGGCCTAGTACTTTGTTTTAACTGTACGATAGTGCAGGTGCTAATACTTAAGCAATACAATCTGAATAAGAGCTGTTACTATCAGATGTTAACTTTACAGTTACTATGTGATGTAGTCTACTGTCTTGTGTCCAGTATGGTAACATGAAAAAAAGGTTTACTGAGCCATAATTAATGGGGAAATAAGAGTTTTATGTGGAGGGCTGGCACACAAAGGAGTGATGTCGTGAAATGCGTTGTACATTCCAGTATTATCCTTATGTAAGCTGGCACATATTTATATTTTTAATTGATAGATAAATGGATGTGTGTGTGTAATAGAAATTGCTGGATCAGTACAGACATTAATACGTATAGATGGGTATTTATAATTTAGAGGGGCATGTAGATAGATAAATATATTCTCAAGATATTTTGCTAATGGGAAAGCTCAAATATATTCTAAAATCTCTTGGGAAAGTTATCCATGTGTTGGTTAGAAAGACATGTCATTTACATTTATTTTTCAGTGTGAAAGGCAATGAAAAAATATGTGATTAATCAAAATGTTTTTTTTTCATAAAAAGTAGCCTCATCATTAATAATTTATCATTATAGGTTGCCTGTGTTTCTTTTTGTGAACTCCCTTATTTCAGTTGTATTAATCTGAATATTACAGTGTGATAAAATGCATTTAAGGATGCGCACAGAGTGATCATTTTAAAGATGATGAATTATATCTGCAAACAACTTACATGTTCCAAATGAGAAGGGCCACCTCAAACACAAGAAGCGACATTATTAACAGAGAACAAATGCCATTTATATACCCTTGGTGGATGCTTTAAACATTAAACATATTTGTTTCCTCAATTAAAACAAGTTATGTGAAGTCTGAGAGTGCCTGTGTACTGGTTATGTGAAGTCTGAGAGTGCCTGTGTACTGGTTATGTGAAGTCTGAGAGTGCCTGTGTACTGGTTATGTGAAGTCTGAGAGTGCCTGTGTACTGGTTATGTGAAGTCTGAGAGTGCCTGTGTACTGGTTATGTGAAGTCTGAGAGTGCCTGTGTACTGGTTGAGCGGACATTGGCAGCTGCCTTCTCAGAACCTATATAGAAAGGGACATGGTTCCTCAGCACTGTTGGTCCTCCTCGCCCTGTGATAATTCTCTCTAGCTGGACAGAAAAGAAGCTCCTCCTGAGTAACTGAGTTTATAGACTTCAGATCACTCGTGTAAATAGGCCCCACATATGTTTTACATTTAACGCATCCTCATTTTATTTCTATATACTCTGAATATCTATGTCCATGTAAATTGTTGGTAAAGAAGTACTGACCCACCTAGGTAAGTGTAGATGGACTGCAAACTCTATGCTCGTTGGTTACATTTATAATGTCATGGTCTCACCCTTCTCTCCAGCTCACATGTCCAGTTTGTGAGAAATAAATAATTCTGAATCACAATATATTTGTTCCTGGGAGTTGTTTCTCTTAGGGGTGGAAGGTTACTTTATAACCAGCCTCCCCTCCTTC
>NC_069510.1:11930688-11933188 GCF_027579735.1 Bombina bombina | reverse complement strand
TGTGCTTTTGTGTAAAGTTTGTGCCCTTACATCAGTGTTTGCCCCAGTCCCTAATGTCACAACCTAACCTGCAAGATATATTCAAACTCACCTTTACCTTTATATTCTGATTCTGAAGAAGAAGAGCTACTGCTTTTTTCCAGTTTGTCCCTAAAGTCCTCCCCGGGTTTACTGGATAAGCAGTGGCCCAAATCTTGTGCTGGTTGCCCGTTACTGGAATAGGGCGCGCAGGTGGCCAATGGTTTGCAGTCCGCTAAAATGTCCCTGATCAAAAATGAGGATGTGACAGTTCTGGATTGAGATGGGGCAGAGAGCTGGACTCCTGGCTGGTGATGGGACTCTATGGCCATGGCTACTCCTTGTCTGCTGCTGACTGAGTCCATGCACTCCCTTGCTGGGGATGGGGGTGAAGAGCACCCACTGCTGTCTTCAGACCTTGGGCTGAGCTCCAGGGGTGACCTGTTGTCCCCCATCAATGGGTCACCTTGCACAAGCCCTGGGCTCCCAGCTCTGTGGGACAGGATAGTGTCAATTCCAAAACCGTTAGATGTTTCCATGCCAGGTGCCTAAAACTTTCACAAAAACATTGATCCTGCACAGAGAGTTTGTTGAGATGAAACCGCGTCTGTTTATTAATTCCAATTAAATTAAACTGAAACCATTTTAGTCACCTTGATCCACATCCAAGAAGTCGTTGGTGGCATCCCAGAAGAAGACACTATGGAAAATCAATAGGAGTTTTGTGCAGCTTAACCAGTCAGATGATGGTAAAATCAATAAGCATCAGTTGTGGTTACCAGAGGAGGAAGAGACTGAACTCTCACCGGATAGTTGTCCCAGGGAGGTTTCCCATGTTGTACCGGGCTAATGTAGAAGATTAGCACCGGGTCCTTCTAGGTACCCTGGACAGCGCTTTGTAAGCCCGGGAACTGTCCAGGTGCTGAACTGCTGGATGTGCCCTGCACAGGTGTTTGCTGTGGTCCTCTGCGCTCAGTGTAACTTGCAGACCTGGGGGTCCTCAGCCTTAGTGTAGCCGACTGGGATAAGGTCTCCAGCCTTCAGTCCAACAGGAAGTCTTGGGGGTCCCAGCCTCAGTGATACTTGTACACTTGGGGTCTTCAGCCGTTGGGTAAAATGCACAAATGGGGGTCTCCAACCTCAGTGCAACCTACAGAGTTGGGGGTCTTCAATTCTCAGATCTCCTGCACTATTAGACTCTACCCCTCTATTCTATTGAACTTGTGTCACTTTGCTGTGCTGCTCTTAATGTGTCAGCGCACGTGTCACAACAGCTGCTCTCCCATTGGCTGCAGGGGCATTTTGGCTGATGTCACCATATGAAAAGGCAACTTGATCCCCTTTCAGTTTGATTAAAAGAGACAGTGAATTAATTACAGCAGAGCACAGCCCGGTGTTTACAGGCAATTTCCACCTTGTTTGCTTTCATTTCATCACCCATGAAGCCCCTAATGATGTCATTAACCCTGTACTGTCACAGCCCCACACCTGTCACTCTGAGGTCTGGATGTCTGGCTCCGAATGGGTTAACAACAGCACTTCCTTAATAATTAATTTAATTGCTAAATATTAAATCACACGACAGATTATGCTACTGTAACCAACACAGACTTTTATAAGGGCATCTGATTTCCTTACCCTAAAATTAATGTTTTTAGGAAGTTATTTTATTATACATAGAAATGTTTGTGATTGCATTAATTATTAATATTTTGTTATTATTTATAAACAATAATCAATCCTCTTCCTCATTCTAAATGGTAAATTATTTCATAAAAATCATATTTTACTGTTTCCTATTTATAATATAATTATATATACAACTGCATATGCTTCCAGTAATTATTTATTTATCTTAGGGTTTTTTGTTTTGTTTTGTTGTTGTTTTTTGTTAAATGTATTTTTTAAAAATCGAGCAAAATATGATCAAAACCGTTAGTGTGTTATTTTGTTGTAATGTGATATTAATACCATATTATATTGAATGGGCTTTATATATATATATATATATATATATATATATATATATATATATATATATATATATATATATATATATATATATATATATACACTGTATATATATATATATATATATATATATATATATATATATATATTAATACATAAAGTGTTTTATTTATTTTCTAACGCCTTAGCAAAAACAAGATAACTAGCCTGATATTTTTTTATATGAATTCGAGAATATTTTGTGTCAATTAATCAGAATATTCTTTATAAATTAATGTGAAGAAATTTTGTGTTAATAATTATTTCTGTTAATTTAAGTGTATTTTATGGCTGTAAGTCTGATAAATTGAAGAGACTGTGCAACTGTAAAGAAATTAAACTAAACATAAAGTTTAATTTCAAATGTAGATATATGATTTTTATTTATTCATAATAATTATAAAATTATATATATATATATATATATATATATATATATAATGCCTATATAAAATGCCTGTACATGTAGGAA
>NC_069510.1:11790688-11920688 GCF_027579735.1 Bombina bombina | reverse complement strand
TACTGACAGCTAGCTAGTTATAGTTGTAAGCATACTGAGCATACTGACAGCTAGCTAGTTATAGTTATAGGGATACTGAGCATACTGACAGCTAGCTAGTTATATTAGTAGGGATACTGAGCATACTGACAGCTAGCTAGTTATAGTAGTAGGGATACTGAGCAGCATACTGACAGCTAGCTAGTTATAGTTGTAGGAATACTGAACACACTGACAGCAAGCCAGTAAAGTTGTAGGGCTACTGAACACACTGACAGCAAACCAGTATAGTTGTAGGGCTACCAAGCACATGGACATCTAGCCAGTATGTTTAACGGGCTACTGAGCACACTGACAGCTAGCCAGTTATGGTTGTAGGGATACTGAGCATACTGACAGCTAGCTTGTTATGGTTGTAAGGATACCGAGCACACTGACAGCTAGCTAGTTATGGTTGTAGGGCTACTGAGCACACTGACAGCTAGCCAGTTATGGTTGTAGGGATACTAAGCACACTGACAGCTAGCCAGTTATGGTTGTAAGGACACTGAGCACAGTGAGAGCTAGCCAGTTATGGTTGTAAGGATACTGAGCACACTGACAGCTAGCCAGTTATAGTTGTAGGGATACTGAGCATACTGACAGCTAGCTAGTTATAGTTGTAGGGATACTGAGCACACTGACAGCTAGCTAGTTATACTTGTAGGAATACTGAGCACACTGATATCTAGCCAGTTATAGTTGTAGGGATACTGAGCATACTGACAGCTAGCCAGTTATGGTTGTAGGGCTACTCAGCACACTGACAGCTAGCCAGTTATGGTTGTAGGGATACTGATCATACTGACAGATAGTCAGTTATGGTTGTAGGGCTACTGAGAACACTGACAGCTAGCCAGTTATGGTTGTAGGGCTACTAAGCATACTGACAGCTAGCCAGTTATGGTTGAAAGGATACTGAACACTCTGACAGCTAGCCGGTATGGCTGTAGGGCTACTGAGCACACTGAAACTAGCCAGTATGGTTGTAGAGCTACTAAGCACACTGACAGCTAGCCAGTTATGGTTGTAGGGATACTGAGCATACTGACAGCTAGCCATTATGATTGTAGGTATACTGAGCATACTGACAGCTAGCAAATTATGGTTGTAGGGATATTGAGCACACTGACAGCTAGCTAGTTATGGTTGTAAGGATACTGACCACACTGACAGCTAGCTAGTTATGGTTGTAGGGCTACTGATCATACTGAGAGCTAGCCAGTTATTATTGTAAGGATACTGAGCACACTGACAGCTAGACAATTATGGCTGTAGGGCTACTGAGCACACTGACAGCTAGCCAGTATGATGTTAGGGCTACTGAGCACACTGACAGCTAGCCAGTTATGGTTGTAGGGCTACTGAGCACACGGACGGCTAGCCAGTTATGGTTGTAGGGCTACTGAGCACACTGACAGCTGCTAGCCAATATGGCTGTAGGGCTACTGAGCACACTGAGAGCTAGCCAGTATGGTTGTAGAACTACTGAGCATACTGACAGCTAGCTAGATATGGTTGTAGGGATACTGAGCACACTGACAGCTAGCCAGCATGGTTGTAGGGATACTGAGCATACTGACAACTAGCTAGTTATGGTTGCAAGAACACTGAGCACACTGACAGCTAGCCAGTTATGGTTGTAAGGATACTGAGCACACTGACAGCTAGCCAGTTATAGTTGTAGGGATACTGAGCATACTGACAGCTAGCCAGTTATGGTTGTAGGGCTACTGAGCACACTGACAGCTAGCCAGTTATGGTTGTAGGGATACTGATGATACTGACAGATAGTCAGTTATGGTTGTAGGGCTACTGAGCACACTGACAGCTAGCCAGTTATGGTTGTAGGGCTACTAAGCATACTGACAGCTAGCCAGTTATGGTTGAAAGGATACTGAACACTCTGACAGCTAGCCGGTATGGCTGTAGGGCTACTGAGCACACTGAAACTAGCCAGTATGGTTGTAGAGCTACTAAGCACACTGACAGCTAGCCAGTTATGGTTGTAGGGATACTGAGCATACTGACAGCTAGCCAATATGATTGTAGGTATACTGAGCATACTGACAGCTAGCAAATTATGGTTGTAGGGATACTCAGCATACTGACAGCTAGCCAGTTATGATTGTAAGGATACTGAGCATACTGACAGCTAGCCAGTTATAGCTGTAGGGATACTGAGCATACTGACAACTAGCTAGTTATGGTTGCAAGAACACTGAGCACACTGACAGCTAGCCAGTTATGATTGTAAGGATACTGAGCACACTGACAGCTAGCCAGTTATAGCTGTAGGGATACTGAGCATACTGACAGCTATCCAGTTATAGTTGTATGGATACTGAGCACACTGACAGCTAGCCAGTTATAGTTGTAGAAATACTGAGCATACAGACAGCTAGCTAGTTATAGTTGTAGGGATACTGAGCATACTGACAGCTAGCCAGTTATGGTTGTAGGGATACTGAGCACACTGACAGCTAGCCAGTTATAGTTGTAGGGATACTGAGCATACTTACAGCTAGCCAGTTACAGTTGTAGGGATACTGAGCACACTGACAGCTAGCCAGTTCTAGTTGTAGGGATACTGAGCATACTGACAGCTAGCTAGTTATAGTTGTAGGGATACTGAGCACACTGACAGCTAGCTAGTTATAGTTGTAGGGATACTGAGCACACTGACAGCTAGATAGTTATAGTTGTAGGTATACTGAGCACACTGACAGCTAGCCAGTGATGGTTGTAGGGATACAGAGCACACTGACAGCTAGCTAGTTATAGTTGTAGGGATGCTGAGCATACTAACAGCTAGCCAGTTATAGTTGTAGGGATACTGAGCATACTTACAGCTAGCCAGTTACAGTTGTAGGGATACTGAGCACACTGACAGCTAGCCAGTTCTAGTTGTAGGGATACTGAGCATACTGACAGCTAGCTAGTTATAGTTGTAGGGATACTGAGCACACTGACAGCTAGCTAGTTATAGTTGTAGGGATACTGAGCACACTGACAGCTAGATAGTTATAGTTGTAGGTATACTGAGCACACTGACAGCTAGCCAGTGATGGTTGTAGGGATACAGAGCACACTGACAGCTAGCTAGTTATAGTTGTAGGGATGCTGAGCATACTAACAGCTAGCTAGTTATAGTTGTAGGGATACTGAGCATACTAACAGCTAGTTAGTTATGGTTGGGGATACAGAGCATACTGACAGCTAGTCAGTGATGGCTGTAGGGATACTGAGCATACTAACAGCTAGCTAGTTATAGTTGTAGGGATACAGAGCATACTGACAGCTAGCCAGTTATGATTGTAAGGATACTGAGCATACTGACAGCTAGCCAGTTATAGCTGTAGGGATACTGAGCATACTGACAACTAGCTAGTTATGGTTGCAAGAACACTGAGCACACTGACAGCTAGCCAGTTATGATTGTAAGGATACTGAGCACACTGACAGCTAGCCAGTTATAGCTGTAGGGATACTGAGCATACTGACAGCTATCCAGTTATAGTTGTATGGATACTGAGCACACTGACAGCTAGCCAGTTATAGTTGTAGAAATACTGAGCATACAGACAGCTAGCTAGTTATAGTTGTAGGGATACTGAGCATACTGACAGCTAGCCAGTTATGGTTGTAGGGATACTGAGCACACTGACAGCTAGCCAGTTATAGTTGTAGGGATACTGAGCATACTGACAGCTAGCCAGTTATGGTTGTAGGGCTACTGAGTATTCTGACAGCTAGCCAGTATGGTTGTAGAGCTACTGAGCATACTAACAGCTAGCTAGTTATAGTTGTAGGGATACTGAGCACACTGACAGCTAGCTAGTTATAGTTGTAGGGATACTGAGCACACTGACAGCTAGATAGTTATAGTTGTAGGTATACTGAGCACACTGACAGCTAGCCAGTGATGGTTGTAGGGATACAGAGCACACTGACAGCTAGCTAGTTATAGTTGTAGGGATGCTGAGCATACTAACAGCTAGCTAGTTATAGTTGTAGGTATACTGAGCACACTGACAGCTAGCCAGTGATGGTTGTAGGGATACAGAGCACACTGACAGCTAGCTAGTTATAGTTGTAGGGATACTGAGCATACTGACAGCTAGCCAGTTATAGTTGTAGAGATACTGAGCATACTGACAGCTAGCTAGTTATAGTTGTAGGGATGCTGAGCATACTAACAGCTAGCCAGTTATAGTTGTAGGGATACTGAGCATACTTACAGCTAGCCAGTTACAGTTGTAGGGATACTGAGCACACTGACAGCTAGCCAGTTCTAGTTGTAGGGATACTGAGCATACTGACAGCTAGCTAGTTATAGTTGTAGGGATACTGAGCACACTGACAGCTAGCTAGTTATAGTTGTAGGGATACTGAGCACACTGACAGCTAGATAGTTATAGTTGTAGGTATACTGAGCACACTGACAGCTAGCCAGTGATGGTTGTAGGGATACAGAGCACACTGACAGCTAGCTAGTTATAGTTGTAGGGATGCTGAGCATACTAACAGCTAGCTAGTTATAGTTGTAGGGATACTGAGCATACTAACAGCTAGTTAGTTATGGTTGGGGATACAGAGCATACTGACAGCTAGTCAGTGATGGCTGTAGGGATACTGAGCATACTAACAGCTAGCTAGTTATAGTTGTAGGGATACAGAGCATACTAACAGCTAGTTAGTTATAGTTGTAGGGATACTGAGCATACTAACAGCTAGCTAGTTATAGATTTAAGGAGACTGAGCATACTAACAACTAGTTACACTGACATGTAGCCAGTATGTTTAACAGTCTACTGAGTACACTGACATGTAGCCAGTGTGTTTAATGGGCTACTGAGCACACTGACAGCTAGCCATTTATGGATGTAGTATACTGAGCACACTGACAGCTAGCCAGTTATGGTTGTAGGGATACTTAGCATACTGACAGCTAGCCAGTTATGGTTGTAGGGCTACTGAACGCACTGCCAGCTAGCCAGTATGGCTGTAGGGCTACTGAGCACACTGACAGCTAGCCAGTATGGTTGTAGGGCTACTGAGCACACTGACAGCTAGCCAATTATGGTTGTAGGGATACTGAGCATACTGACAGCTAGCCAGTTATGGTTGTAGGGCTACTGAGTATTCTGACAGCTAGCCAGTATGGTTGTAGAGCTACTGAGCATACTAACAGCTAGCTAGTTATGGTTGTAGGGCTACTTAGCATACTGACAGCTAGCTAGTTATGGTTCTATGGATACGGAGCACACTGACAGCTAGCCAGTTATGGTTGTAGGGCTACTGAGCATTCTGACAGCTAGCTAGTTATAGTTGTAGGGATACTGAGCATACTGCCGGCTAGCCAGTTATGGCTGTAGGGCTACTGAGCACACTGACAGCTAGCTTGTATGGCTGTAGGGCTACTGAGCACACTAGCAGCTAGCCAGTATGGTTGTACGGCTACTGAGCACATTGACATCTAGCCAATTATGGTTGTAGGGATACTGAGCATACTGACAGGTAGCCAGTTATGGTTGTAGGGCTACTGAGCATACTGACAGCTAGCCAGTTATGGTTGTAGGGCTACAGCTAGCCAGTATAGCTGTAGGGCTACTGAGCACACGGACAGCTAGCCAGTATGGTTGTAGGGCTACTGAGCACACTGACAGCTAGCCAATTATGTTTGTAGGGATACTGACGATACTGACAGCTAGCCAGTTATGGCTGTAGGGCTGCTGAATGCACTGCCAGCTAGCCAGTATGGCTGTAGGGCTATTGAGCACACTGACAGCTAGCCAATTATGGTTGTAGGGATACTGAGGATACTGACAGCTAGCCAGTTATGGTTGTAGGGCTGCTGAATGCACCGCCAGCTAGCCAGTATGGCTGTAGGTCTACTGAGCACACTGACAGCTAGCCAATTATGGTTGTAGGGATACTGAGCAAACTGACCGCTAGCCAGTAATGGCTGTAGGGCTACTGAGCATTCTGACAGCTAGCCAATTATGGTTGTAGGGATACTGAGCATACTGACAGCTAGCCAGTTATGTTTGTAGGGCTACTGAGCACACTGACATCTAGCCAGTATGGCTATATGGGTACTGAGCACACTGACAGCTAGCCAGTAGGGATGTAGAGCTACTTAGCATACTGACAGCTTGCTAGTTATGGTTGTAGGGATACTGAGCACACTGACGGCTAGCCAGAATGGTTGTAGGGATACTGAGCATACTGACAACTAGCTAGTTATGGTTGTAAGGACACTGAGCACACTGACAGCTAGCTAGTTATGGTTGTAAGGATACTGAGCACAGTGAGAGCTAGCTAGTTATGGTTGTAGGGATACTGAGCACACTGACAGCTAGCCAGTTATAGTTGTAGGGATACTGAGCATACTGACAGCTAGCCAGATATGGTTGTAGGGATACTGAGCACACTGACAGCTAGTCAGTTTTAGTTGTAGAGATACTGAGCATACTGACAGCTAGCCAGTAATGGTTGTAGGGATACTGAGCACACTGACAGCTAGCCAGTTATAGTTGTAGGGATACTGAGCACAGTGAGAGCTAGCCAGTTATGGTTGTAAGCATACTGAGCACACTGACAGTTAGCCAGTTATAGTTGTAGGGATACTGAGCATACTGACAGCTAGCCAGTTATGGTTGTAGGGATACTGAGCACACTGACAGCTAGCCAGTTATAGTTGTAGAGATACTGAGCATACTGACAGCTAGCTAGTTATGGTTGTAGGGATACTGAGCATACTGACAGCTAGCTAGTTATGGTTGTAGGGATAATGAGCATACTAACAGCTAGCCAGTTATGGTTGTAGGGATACTGAGCACACTGACAGCTAGCCAGTTATAGTTGTAGGGATACTGAGCATTCTGACAGCTAGCTAGTTATAGTTGCAGGGATACTGAGCACACTGACAGCTAGCCAGTTATAGTTGTAGAGATACAGAGCACACTGACAGCAAGCTAGTTATAGTTGTAGGGATACTGAGCATACTAACAGCTAGCTAGTTATAGTTGTAGGGATACTGAGCATACTAACAGCTAGTCAGTTATGGTTGGGGATACAGAGCATACTGACAGCTAGCCAGTGATGGCTGTAGGGATACTGAGCATACTGACAGCTAGCCAGTTATGGTTGTAGGGCTACTGACTGAGTACACTGACATGTAGCCAGTTTGTTTACAGGCTACTGAGTACACTGACATGTAGCCAGTGTGTTTAACGGGCTACTGAGCACATTGACAGCTAGCCATTTATGGATGTAGTATACTGAGCATGATGACAGCTAGTCAGTTATGGTTGTAGGGATACTTAGCATACTGACAGCTAGCCAGTTATGGTTGTAGGGCTACTGAGCACACTGACAGCTAGCCAGTATGGTTGTAGGGCTACTGAGCACACTGACAGCTAGCCAATTATGGTTGTAGGGATACTGAGCATACTGACAGCTAACCAGTTATGGTTGTAGGGCTACTGAGCACACTGACAGCTAGCCAGTTATGGTTGTAGGGATACTAAGCATACTGACAGCTAACCAGTTATGGTTGTAGGGCTACTGAGCACACTGACAGCTAGCCAGTTATGGTTGTAGGGATACTAATCATACTGACAGCTAGCCAGTTATGGTTATAGGGCTACTGAGCACACTGGCAGCTAGCCAGTTATGGTTGTAGGGATACTAAGCATACTAACAGCTAGCTAGTTATGGTTGTAGGGATACTGATCATACTGACAGCTAGCTAGTTATGGTTGTAGGGATATTGAGCACACTGACAGCTAGCTAGTTATGGTTGTAAGGATACTGAGCACACTGACAGCTAGCTAGTTATGGTTGTAGGGCTACTGATCATACTGACAGCTAGCTAGTTATGATTGTAAGGATACTGAGCACACTGACAGCTAGCTAGTTATGATTCTAAGGATACTAAGCATACTGATAGCTAGCTAGTTATGATTATAAGGATACTGAGCACACTGACAGCTAGCTAGTTATAGTTGTAAGGGTACTGAGCACACTGACAGCTAGCTAGTTATAGTTGTAAGGATACTAAGCATACTGACAGCTAGCTAGTTATGATTGTAAGGATACAGAGCACACTGACAGCTAGCAAGTTATGGTTGTAGGGATACTAAGCATTCTGACAGCTAGCCAGTTATGGTTGTAGGGCTACTGAGTACACTGACAGCTAGCCAGTTATGGTTGTAGGGATTCTGATCATACTGACAGCTAGCCAGTTATGGTTGTAAGGATACTGAGCACACTGACAGCTAGCTAGTTATGGTTGTAAGGATACTGAGCACACTGACAGCTAGCCAGTTATGGTTGTAAGGATACTGAGCACACTGACAGCTAACCAGTTATGGTTGTAGGGATAATAAGCATACTGACAGCTAGCTAGTTATGGTTGTAGGGATACTGAGCACACTGACAGCTTGCCAGTTATGGTTGCTAGCTAGTTATGGTTGTAGGGATACCGAGCACACTGACAGCTAGCTAGTTATGGTTGAAGGGATACTGAGCATACTGACAGCTAGCCAGTTATTGTTGTAGGGATACCGAGCACCCTGACAGCTAGCTAGTTATGGTTGTAGGGATACCGAGCACACTGACAGCTAGCCAATTATGGTTGTAGGGATACTGAGCATACTGACAGCTAGCTAGTTATAGTTGTAGGGATACTGAGCACACTAACAGCTAGCTAGTTATAGTTGTAGGGATACTGAGCACACTGACAGCTAGCTAGTTATGGTTGTAGGGATACAGTGCATACTGACAGCTAGCTAGTTATAGTTGTAGGGATAATGAGCACACTGACAGCTAGCTACTTATGGTTGTAGGGATACTGATCATACTGGCAGCTAGCTAGTTATAGTTGTAGGGATACTGAGCATACTGACAGTTAGCTGGTTATGGTTGTAGGGATACTGAGCATACTGACAGCTAGCTAGTTATGGTTGTAGGGATACTAAGCACACTGACAGCTAGCTTGTTATGGTTGTAGGGATACAGAGCATACTGACAGCTAGCTAGTTATGGTTGTGGGGCTACTGAGCATACTGACAGCAAGCTAGTTATGATTGTAAGGATACCGAGCACACTGACAGCTAGCTAGTTATAGTTGTAGGGATACAGAGCATACTGACAGCTAGCTAGTTATAGTTGTAGGGATACTGAGCACACTGACAGCCAGTTAGTTATAGTTGTAGGGATACTGAGCACACTGACAGTTAGCTAGTTATGGTTGTAGGGATACCGAGCACACTGACAGCTAGCTAGTTATAGTTGTAGGGATACTGAGCACACTGACAGCTAGCCAGTTATGGTTGTAGGGATACCGAGCACACTGACAGCTAGCTAGTTATAGTTGTAGGGATACTGAGCACACTGACAGCTAGCTAGTTATGGTTGTAGGGATACTGAGCACACTGACAGCTTGCCAGTTATGGTTGCTAGCTAGTTATGGTTGTAGGGATACTGAGCATACTGACAGCTAGCTAGTTATAGTTGTAGGGATACTGAGCACACTGACAGCTAGCTAGTTATGGTTGTAGGGATACAGAGCATACTGACAGCTAGCTAGTTATAGTTGTAGGGATACTGAGCACACTGACAGCTAGCTAGTTATGGTTGTAGGGATACTGAGCATTCTGACAGTTAGCTGGTTATGGTTGTAGGGATACTGAGCATACTGACAGCTAGCTAGTTATGGTTGTAGGGATACTAAGCACACTGACAGCTAGCAAGTTATAGTTTTAGGGATACTGAGCATACTGACAGTTAGCTGGTTATGGTTGTAGGGATACTGAGCATACTGACAGCTAGCTAGTTATGGTTGTAGGGATACTAAGCACAATGACAGCTAGCAAGTTATAGTTTTAGGGATACTGAGCATACTGACAGTTAGCTGGTTATGGTTGTAGGGATACTGAGCATACTGACAGCTAGCTAGTTATGGTTGTAGGGATACTGAGCACACCGACAGCTAGCTAGTTATAGTTGTAGGGATACTGAGCATACTGACAGCTAGCTAGTTATAGTTGTAAGGGTACTGAGCACACTGACAGCTAGCTAGTTATAGTTGTAGGGATACTGAGCACACTGACAGCTAGCTTGTTATGGTTGTAGGGATACAGAGCATACTGACAGCTAGCTAGTTATGGTTGTGGGGCTACTGAGCAGACTGACAGCAAGCTAGTTATGATTGTAAGGATACCGAGCACACTGACAGCTAGCTAGTTATGATTGTAAGGATACTGAGCACACTGACAGCTAGCTAGTTATAGTTGTAGGGATACAGAGCATACTGACAGCTAGCTAGTTATAGTTGTAGGGATACTGAGCACACTGACAGCTAGCTAGTTATGGTTGTAAGGATACTGAACACACTGACAGCTAGCTAGTTATGGTTGAAGGGATACTGAGCACACTGACAGTTAGCTAGTTATGGTTGTAGGGATACCGAGCACACTGACAGCTAGCTAGTTATAGTTGTAGGGATACTGAGCATACTGACAGGTAGCCAGTTATGGTTGTAGGGATACTGAGCACACTGACAGCTAGCTAGTTATAGTTGTAGGGATACCGAGCACACTGACAGCTAGCCAGTTATGGTTGTGGGGATACTAAACACACTGACAGCTAACTAGTTATAGTTTTAGGGATACTGAGCATACTGACAGTTAACTGGTTATGGTTGTAGGGATACTGAGCACACCGACAGCTAGCTAGTTATAGTTGTAGGGATACTGAGCATACTGACAGCTAGCTAGTTATAGTTGTAAGGGTACTGAGCACACTGACAGCTAGCTAGTTATAGTTGTAGGGATACTGAGCATACTGACAGCTAGCTAGTTATAGTTGTAGGGATACTGAGCACACTGACAGCTAGCTAGTTATGGTTGTAGGGATACAGAGCATACTGACAGCTAGCTAGTTATAGTTGTAGGGATACTGAGCACACTGACAGCTAGCTAGTTATGGTTGTAGGGATACTGAGCATTCTGACAGTTAGCTGGTTATGGTTGTAGGGATACTGAGCATACTGACAGCTAGCTAGTTATGGTTGTAGGGATACTAAGCACACTGACAGCTAGCAAGTTATAGTTTTAGGGATACTGAGCATACTGACAGTTAGCTGGTTATGGTTGTAGGGATACTGAGCATACTGACAGCTAGCTAGTTATGGTTGTAGGGATACTAAGCACACTGACAGCTAGCAAGTTATAGTTTTAGGGATACTGAGCATACTGACAGTTAGCTGGTTATGGTTGTAGGGATACTGAGCATACTGACAGCTAGCTAGTTATGGTTGTAGGGATACTGAGCACACCGACAGCTAGCTAGTTATAGTTGTAGGGATACTGAGCATACTGACAGCTAGCTAGTTATAGTTGTAAGGGTACTGAGCACACTGACAGCTAGCTAGTTATAGTTGTAGGGATACTGAGCACACTGACAGCTAGCTTGTTATGGTTGTAGGGATACAGAGCATACTGACAGCTAGCTAGTTATGGTTGTGGGGCTACTGAGCAGACTGACAGCAAGCTAGTTATGATTGTAAGGATACCGAGCACACTGACAGCTAGCTAGTTATGATTGTAAGGATACTGAGCACACTGACAGCTAGCTAGTTATAGTTGTAGGGATACAGAGCATACTGACAGCTAGCTAGTTATAGTTGTAGGGATACTGAGCACACTGACAGCTAGCTAGTTATGGTTGTAAGGATACTGAACACACTGACAGCTAGCTAGTTATGGTTGAAGGGATACTGAGCACACTGACAGTTAGCTAGTTATGGTTGTAGGGATACCGAGCACACTGACAGCTAGCTAGTTATAGTTGTAGGGATACTGAGCATACTGACAGGTAGCCAGTTATGGTTGTAGGGATACTGAGCACACTGACAGCTAGCTAGTTATAGTTGTAGGGATACCGAGCACACTGACAGCTAGCCAGTTATGGTTGTGGGGATACTAAACACACTGACAGCTAACTAGTTATAGTTTTAGGGATACTGAGCATACTGACAGTTAACTGGTTATGGTTGTAGGGATACTGAGCACACCGACAGCTAGCTAGTTATAGTTGTAGGGATACTGAGCATACTGACAGCTAGCTAGTTATAGTTGTAAGGGTACTGAGCACACTGACAGCTAGCTAGTTATAGTTGTAGGGATACTGAGCATACTGACAGCTAGCTAGTTATAGTTGTAGGGATACTGAGCACACTGACAGCTAGCTTGTTATGGTTGTAGGGATACAGAGCATACTTACAGCTAGCTAGTTATGGTTGTGGGGCTACTGAGCATACTGACAGCTAGCTAGTTATAGTTGTAGGGATACCGAGCACACTGACAGCTAGCCAGTTATGGTTGTAGGGATACTAAACACACTGATAGCTAACTAGTTATGGTTGTAGGGATACCGAGCACACGGTTATAGGGATACAGAGCACACTGACAGCTAGCTAGTTATAGTTGTAGGGATACCGAGCACACTGACAGCTAGCTAGTTATCGTTGTAGGTATACTTAGCATACTGACAGCTAACCAGTTATGGTTGTAGAGATACTGAGCTTACTGACAACTAGCTAGTTATAGTTGTAGGGATACTGATCATACTGACAGCCAGTTAGTTATAGTTGTAGGGATACTGAGCATACTGACATCTAATTAGTTAGGGTTGTAGGGATACTGATCATATTTACAGTTAGCTAGTTATGGTTGTAGGGATACAGAGCATACTGACAGCTAGCTAGTTATGGTTGTAGGGATACTGAGCACACTGACAGCTAGCTAGTTATGGTTGTAGGGATACTGAGCATACTGACAGCTAGTTAGTTTGGTTGTAGGGATACTGAGCATACTGACAGCTAGCTAGTTATGGTTGTAGGGATACTGAGCACACTGACAGCTAGCTAGTTATGGTTGTAGGGATACTGAGCATACTGACAGCTAGTTAGTTTGGTTGTAGGGATACTGAGCATACTGACAGCTAGCTAGTTATGGTTGTAGGGATACAGAGCACACTGACAGCTAGCTAGTTATGGTTGTAGGGATGCTGAGCATACTGAAAGCTAGTTAGTTTGGTTGTAGGGATACTGATCATACTGACAGCTAGCTTGTTATGGTTGTAGGGATACCGAGCACACTGACAGCTAGCTAGTTATCGTTGTAGGTATACTTAGCATACTGACAGCTAACCAGTTATGGTTGTAGAGATACTGAGCTTACTGACAACTAGCTAGTTATAGTTGTAGGGATACTGATCATACTGACAGCCAGTTAGTTATAGTTGTAGGGATACTGAGCATACTGACATCTAATTAGTTAGGGTTGTAGGGATACTGATCATATTTACAGTTAGCTAGTTATGGTTGTAGGGATACAGAGCATACTGACAGCTAGCTAGTTATGGTTGTAGGGATACTGAGCACACTGACAGCTATCTAGTTATGGTTGTAGGGATACTGAGCATACTGACAGCTAGTTAGTTTGGTTGTAGGGATACAGAGCATACTGACAGCTAGCTAGTTATGGTTGTAGGGATACTGAGCACACTGACAGCTAGCTAGTTATAGTAGTAGGGATACTGAGCATACTGACAGCTAGCTAGTTATAGTTATAGGGATACTGATCATACTGACAGCTAGCTAGTTATGGTTGTAGGGATACTAAGCACACTGACAGCTAGCAAGTTATAGTTTTAGGGATACTGAGCATACTGACAGTTAGCTGGTTATGGTTGTAGGGATACTGAGCATACTGACAGCTAGCTTGTTATGGTTGTAGGGATACTGAGCACACCAACAGCTAGCTAGTTATAGTTGTAGGGATACTGAGCATACTGACAGCTAGCTAGTTATAGTTGTAAGGGTACTGAGCACACTGACAGCTAGCTAGTTATAGTTGTAGGGATACTGAGCACACTGACAGCTAGCTTGTTATGGTTGTAGGGATACAGAGCATACTGACAGCTAGCTAGTTATGGTTGTGGGGCTACTGAGCAGACTGACAGCAAGCTAGTTATGATTGTAAGGATACCGAGCACACTGACAGCTAGCTAGTTATGATTGTAAGGATACTGAGCACACTGACAGCTAGCTAGTTATAGTTGTAGGGATACAGAGCATACTGACAGCTAGCTAGTTATAGTTGTAGGGATACTGAGCACACTGACAGCTAGCTAGTTATGGTTGTAAGGATACTGAACACACTGACAGCTAGCTAGTTATGGTTGAAGGGATACTGAGCACACTGACAGTTAGCTAGTTATGGTTGTAGGGATACCGAGCACACTGACAGCTAGCTAGTTATAGTTGTAGGGATACTGAGCATACTGACAGGTAGCCAGTTATGGTTGTAGGGATACTGAGCACACTGACAGCTAGCTAGTTATAGTTGTAGGGATACCGAGCACACTGACAGCTAGCCAGTTATGGTTGTGGGGATACTAAACACACTGACAGCTAACTAGTTATAGTTTTAGGGATACTGAGCATACTGACAGTTAACTGGTTATGGTTGTAGGGATACTGAGCACACCGACAGCTAGCTAGTTATAGTTGTAGGGATACTGAGCATACTGACAGCTAGCTAGTTATAGTTGTAAGGGTACTGAGCACACTGACAGCTAGCTAGTTATAGTTGTAGGGATACTGAGCATACTGACAGCTAGCTAGTTATAGTTGTAGGGATACTGAGCACACTGACAGCTAGCTTGTTATGGTTGTAGGGATACAGAGCATACTTACAGCTAGCTAGTTATGGTTGTGGGGCTACTGAGCATACTGACAGCTAGCTAGTTATAGTTGTAGGGATACCGAGCACACTGACAGCTAGACAGTTATGGTTGTAGGGATACTAAACACACTGACAGCTAACTAGTTATGGTTGTAGGGATACCGAGCACACGGTTATAGGGATACAGAGCACACTGACAGCTAGCTAGTTATAGTTGTAGGGATACCGAGCACACTGACAGCTAGCTAGTTATCGTTGTAGGTATACTTAGCATACTGACAGCTAACCAGTTATGGTTGTAGGGATACTGAGCTTACTGACAACTAGCTAGTTATAGTTGTAGGGATACTGATCATACTGACAGCCAGTTAGTTATAGTTGTAGGGATACTGAGCATACTGACATCTAATTAGTTAGGGTTGTAGGGATACTGATCATATTTACAGTTAGCTAGTTATGGTTGTAGGGATACAGAGCATACTGACAGCTAGCTAGTTATGGTTGTAGGGATACTGAGCACACTGACAGCTAGCTAGTTATGGTTGTAGGGATACTGAGCATACTGACAGCTAGTTAGTTTGGTTGTAGGGATACTGAGCATACTGACAGCTAGCTAGTTATGGTTGTAGGGATACTGAGCACACTGACAGCTAGCTAGTTATGGTTGTAGGGATACTGAGCATACTGACAGCTAGTTAGTTTGGTTGTAGGGATACTGAGCATACTGACAGCTAGCTAGTTATGGTTGTAGGGATACAGAGCACACTGACAGCTAGCTAGTTATGGTTGTAGGGATGCTGAGCATACTGAAAGCTAGTTAGTTTGGTTGTAGGGATACTGATCATACTGACAGCTAGCTTGTTATGGTTGTAGGGATACTGAGCATACTGACAGCTAGTTAGTTTGGTTGTAGGGATACTGAGCATACTGACACCTAATTAGTTAGGGTTGTAGGGATACTGATCATATTTACAGTTAGCTAGTTATGGTTGTAGGGATACAGAGCATACTGACAGCTAGCTAGTTATGGTTGTAGGGATACTGAGCACACTGACAGCTATCTAGTTATGGTTGTAGGGATACTGAGCATACTGACAGCTAGTTAGTTTGGTTGTAGGGATACAGAGCATACTGACAGCTAGCTAGTTATGGTTGTAGGGATACTGAGCACACTGACAGCTAGCTAGTTATAGTAGTAGGGATACTGAGCATACTGACAGCTAGCTAGTTATAGTTATAGGGATACTGAGCATACTGACAGCTAGCTAGTTTAGTTATAGGGATACTGATCATACTGACAGCTAGCTAGTTATGGTTGTAGGGATACAGAGCATACTAACAGCTAGCTAGTTATGGTTGTAGGGATACTGAGCATACTGACAGCTAGTTAGTTTGGTTGTAGGGATACTGAGCATACTGACAGCTAGCTAGTTATGGTTGTAGGTATACTGATCATACTGACAGCTAGCTAGTTATAGTTGTAGGGATACTGATCATACTGACAGCTAGCTAGTTATAGTTGTAGGGATACTGAGCATACTGATAGCTAGTTAGTTATAGTTGTAGGGATACTGAGCATACTGACAGCTAGTTAGTTTGGTTGTAGGGATACTGAGCATACTGATAGCTAGTTAGTTATAGTTGTAGGGATACTGAGCATACTGACAGCTAGCTAGTTATGGTTGTAGGGATACTGATCATACTGACAGCTAGCTAGTTATGGTTGTAGGGATACTGATCATACTGACAGCTAGCTAGTTATGGTTGTAGGGATACTGATCATACTGACAGCTAGCTGGTTATAGTTGTAGGGATACTGATCATACTAACAGCTAGCTAGTTATGGTTGTAGGGATACAGAGCACACTGACATTTATGGTTACCAAGGGCTATTGAGAAGAATGCGAGATCCACCAGTTGTGAGTTCAGTTTCATTAAAAGCAGGAAAGCAGCATTGATCTGGTAATATCTACAGTGTCATAAGGCAAACTAACAGTTTATTCTATATAACGCAGCAGCAAGGATGCCTTTTCTACTGGTCTGTGGTCTCACCCTACTGGGAGGTTAATTTCTACAGCCACTTGTTTACAGACGCCTAGATTTAGAGTTCTGCGGTAGCCGTCAAAAGCAGCGTTAAGGGGTCCTAACGCTGCTTTTGGCCGCCCGCTGGTATTTAGAGTCAGGCTGATTCAATCAGCCAATCAGATTCAATCAGCCAATCAGATTCAAGTTCAATCCGATTGGCTGATTCAATCAGCCAATCGTATTGAACTCGCATTCTATTGGCTGTTCCGATCAGCTCTGCTCCGCTCCGGATGGATGAAGATAAAAGATGCCGCTTGGATGAAGATATCTGCCGGTCCGGATGTCCTCTTCTGCCCCGGATAGGATGAAGACTTCTGCCCGTCTGAATGTCCTCTTCTGCCCCATCAGATGAGGACTTCGGCCCAGCTGGGTGAAGACGACTCAAGGTAGGGAGATCTTCAGGGGGGTAGTGTTAGGTTTATTTAGGGGGGTTGGGGTGGGTTAGAGTAGGGGTATGTGGGTGGTGGGTTTTAATGTTGGGGGGGTTGTATTTTTTTTTTTACAGGCAAAAGAGCTGATTACTTTGGGGCATGCTCCGCAAAAAGCCCTTTTAAGGGCTGGTAAAAGAGCTGATTACTTTGTAATGTAGAATAGGGTAGGGACTTTTATTTTTTTTAATTTTTTTTTATTTTATTAGGGGGCTTAGATTAGGTGTAATTAGTTTAAAATTATTGTAAGATTTTTTTATTTTTTGTAATTTAGTGTTTGTTTTTGTATTATAGAATAGTTTTTTTAATTGTATTTAATTGTAGGTAATTGTAGATAATTTATTTAATTAATTTAATGATAGTGTAGTGTTAGGTTTATTTGTAACTTAGGTAAGGATTTATTTTACAGGTAATTTTGTAATTATTTTAACTAGGTAGCTATTAAATAGTTAATAACTATTTAATAGCTATTGTACCGAGTTAAAATAAATACAAAGTTGCCTGTACAATAAATATAAATCCTAAAATAGCTACAATATAATTATTCGTTATATTGTAGCTATATTAGAGTTTATTTTACAGGTAAGTATTTCGTTTTAAATAGGAATACTTTAGTTAATTTTAGGAATATTATTTAGTTTAATATAAATTATATTTATGTTGGGGGGTGTTAGGGTTAGGGTTAGAGTTATGTTTAGGGGTTAATAACTTTATTATAGTAGCGGCGACGGTGCGGGTGGGAGATTAGGGGTTAATAATTGTAGGTAGGTGGCGCCGATGTTAGGGAGGGCAGATTAGGGGTTAATACTATTTATTCTAGTGTTTGCGATGTTAGGGAGGGCGGCGGTTTAGGGGTTAATACATTTATTATAGTGGCTGCAAGGTCCGGTCGGCAGATTAGGGGTTAATAAGTGTAGTTAGGTAGCGGCGACATTGGGGGGGGCAGATTAGGGGTTAATAAATATAATATAGGTGTCGGCGATGTTAGGGGCAGCAGATTAGGGGTTCATAGGGATAATGTAGGTTGCGGTGATGTCCGGAGCGGAAGATTAGGGGTTAATAATAATATGCAGGGGTCAGCGATAGCAGGGGCGGCAGATTAGGGGTTAATAAGTGTAAGGTTAGGGGTGTTTAGACTCGGGGTTCATGTTAGGGTGTTAGGTGTAGACTTAGAAAGTGTTTCCCCATAGGAAACAATGGGGCTGCGTTAGGAGCTGAACGCTGCTTTTTTGCAGGTGTTAGGTTTTTTTTCAGCCAGCTCAGCCCCATTGTTTCCTATGGTGATATCGTGCACGAGCACGTTTTCCCAGCTTACCGCTACCGTAGGCAACGCTGGTATTGAGGGTTGAAGTGGAGCTACATTAGGCTCAAAGCACCCTTTTTGGAGCCTAACGCAGCCCCTCAGACATCTCTAAATACCAGCGTTGTTTGGAAGCAGCGGTAGGAAAAAAAGCTGCGTTAGCTACGCGGTCTTTACCGACAAAACTCTAAATCTAGGCCAGTGTTTTTCTGAAGAGTGAAGGGACATCTAAATGCTACAGGATTTGTGACAGTTGGGTGCAATACTACAATGTATTTGTATCCTGTATCATTAACATATCCCTACACTGGAACTAAGGGCCTAGCCTTAAAGGGACATGCAACCCAATTTCTTTGTTTCCTGATTTAGAAAGAGCATGCACTTTTAAACAACTTTCTAATTTACTTCTAGTACCTAATGTTCCTTCTCTTGATATTCTTTGCTGAAAAGCATATCTAGATAGGCTCAGAAGCTGCTGATTGGTGGCTGAACATAGATGCCTCAAGTGATTGGCTCACCCATGTACATTGCTATTTTTCAACAAAGGATATCTAAAGAATGAAGCATATTAAATAATAGAAGTAAATTTGAATGTTGTTTAAAATTCTATTCTCTATCTGAATAACTAAAGAAAAAAAATGGGTTTAATGTTCCTTTAAGCACAATAAACAGGCACTATGCTGCACTTGTCTAAGAGAGTGGTTACTGTAGCTGCAACAGTAAGGCGTGCTGTTCCTTTAAGGAGGCCTAGATAGTCAATAAAACCTTAACTGCAGTAGTGTTTACAGCTCTCTGTGTGTAGCACGTGGCTGCTGGTGTATTAAGTTTTCTGATTACTCTGGCAACTTGTTCTTTTCATACACTGGTTTGATTGGCTAACCCTGACATCACTTTTGTATTAACCCCTTAGTTAGGTTTGTGACTTTAGCTTGTTTTTGTCCTTTACTTTGTTTAATGCTTTGTGATGTTTCTTTCTGATACCTGAATCACCAGCGCCTTATTACCTTGCACTATAACTTGTGTTACCTGAATCACCAGCGCCTTATTACCTTGCACTATTACTGCTGTTAGCTGATTCACTAGCGCCTTATTACATTGCACTATAACTTGTGTTACCTGAATCACCAGGGCCTTATTACCTTGCACTATTACTGCTGTTACCTGATTCACTAGCGCCTTATTACCTTGCACTATAACTTGTGTTACCTGAATCACCAGCGCCTTATTACCTTGCACTATTACTGCTGTTAGCTGATTCACTAGCGCCTTATTACATTGCACTATAACTTGTGTTACCTGAATCACCAGGGCCTTATTACCTTGCACTATTACTGCTGTTACCTAAATCACTAGCACCTTATTACCTTGCACTATAACTTGTGTTACCTGAATCACCAGCGCCTTATTACCTTGCACTATTACTGCTGTTACCTGAATCACCAGCACTATTACTTCTGTTACCTGAATAACCAGCACCTTATTACCTTGCACTATTACTGCTGTTACCTGATTCTCTAGCGCCTTATTACATTGCACTATTGCTGCTGTTACCTGAATCACCAGAGCCTTATTACCTTGCACTATTACTGATATTACCTGAATCACCAGCGCCTTATTACCTTGCACTATTACTGCTGTTACCTGAATCACCAGCGCCTTATTACCTTGCACTATTACTGCTGTTACCTGCTTCACCAGTGCTTTATTACCTTGCACTATTAGTGATATTACCTGAATCACCAGAGCCTTATTACCTTGCACTATTACTGATATTACCTGAATCACCAGCGCCTTATTATCTTGCGCTATTACTGATATTATCTGAATCACCAGCGCCTTATTACCTTGCACTATTACTGATATTACCTGAAACACCAGCGCCTCATTACCTTGCACTATTACTGATATTATCTGAAAATTACCAGCGCCTTATTACCTTGCACTATTACTGATATTACCTGAATCACCAGCGCCTCATTACCTTGCACTATTACTGCTGTTACCTGAATCACCAGCGCCTTATTACCTTGCGCTATTACTGCTGTTACCTGATTCACTAGTGCCTTATTACATTGCACTATAACTTGTGTTACCTGCTTCAGCAGTGCCTTATTACCTTGCACTATTACTGCTATTACCTGCTTCACCAGTGCCTTATTACCATGCACTATTACTGCTGTTACCTGCTTCACCAGTGCCTTATTACCTTGCACTATTACTGCGGTTACCTGCTTTACCAGTGCCTTATTACATTGCACTATTGCTGCTGTTACCTTCTTCACCAGTGCCTTATTACCTTGCACTATTACTGGTGTCACCTGCTTCACAAGTGCCTTATTACATTGCACTATTGCTGGTGTCACCTGCTTCACCAGTGCCTTATTACATTGCACTATTGCTGGTGTTACCTGCTTCACTAGCACCTTATTACCTTGCACTATTACTGGTGTTACCTGCTTCACCAGAGCCTTATTACCTTGCACTATTGCTGGTGTTACAAGAATCACAAGTGCCTTAATACCTTGCACTATTACTGGTGTTACCTGCTTCACCAGTGCCTTATTACCTTGCACTATTGCTTCTGTTACCTGCTTCACCAGAGCCTTATTACCTTGCACTATTACTGGTGTTACCTGCTTCACTAGCGCCTTTTTACCTTGCACTATTACTGCTGTTACCTGCTTCACCAGTGCCTTATTACCTTGCACAGTTACTGGTGTTACCTGCTTCACCAGAGCCTTTTTGCCTTGCACTATTATTGGTGTTACCTTAATCACCAGTGCCTTATTACCTTGCACTATTGCTGGTGTTACAAGAATCACAAGTGCCTTATTACCTTGCACTATTACTGCTGTCACCTGCGTCATCAGTGCCTTATTACAGTGCCTTATTACAGTGCACTATTACTGGTGTCACCTGCTTTACCAGTGCCTTTTTACCTTGCACTATTAATGGTATTACCTGAATCAGCAGTGCCTTATTATCTTGCACTATTATTGCTGTCACCTGCTTCACCAGTGCCCTATTACATTGCACTATTACTGGTATTACCTGAATCAGCAGTGCCTTATTACATGCACTATTATTGCTGTCACCTGCTTCACCAGTGCCCTATTACCTTGCACTATTACTGGTATTACCTGAATCAGCAGTGCCTTATTACCTTGCATTAGTACTGTTGTTATCTGCTTCACCAGTGCTTTACTAGTGCCTTATTTCTTGCACTATTGCTGGTGTTGCCTGCTTTACCAGTGCGTTATTACCTGGCACTATTACTTGTGTTACTTGCTTCACCAGTGCTTTATTACCTTGCAGTATTACTGCTCTCACCTGCTTTACCAGTGCATTATTACCTTGAACTATTACTGCTGTCACATGCTTCACCAGTGCCTTATTACCTTGCGCTATAACTGATGTTACCTGCTTCACCAGTGCCTTATTACCTTGCACTATTGCTGGTATTACCTGAATCACCAGTACCTCATTACCTTACACTATTACTGCTGTTTCCTGCTTCACCAGTGCCTTATTACATTGCACTATTACTGGTGTCACCTGAATCACCAGTGCCTTATTACCTTGCACTATTGCTGGTATTACCTGAATCACCAGTACCTTATTACCTTGCACTATTGCTGCTGTTACCTGCTTCACCATTGCCTTATTACCATGCACTATTATTGTTGTTACCTGCTTCACCAGAGCCTTATTACCTTGCACAGTTACTCGTGTTACCTGTTTCACCAGAGCCTTATTACCTTACACTATTGCTGGTGTTACCTGCTTCACGAGTGCCTTATTTCATTGCACTATTGCTGGTGTTATAAGAATCACAAGTGCTTTATTACCTTGCACTATTTTTGGTGTTACCTTAATCACCAGTGCCTTATTACATTGCACTATTGCTGGTGTTACAAGAATCACAAGTGCCTTATTACCTTGCACTATTGCTCCTTTCATCCGCTTCACCAATGCCTTATTACATTGCACTATTGCTGCTGTCACTTGAATCACCAGTGCCTTATTACCTTGCAATATTACTGGTGTCACTTGCTTCACCAGTGCCTTATTACCTTGCAATATTGCTGGTGTTTCCTGTTTCAACAGTGCCTTATTACCTTGCAATATTGCTGCTGTTTCCTGCTTCACCAGTGCCTTATTACCTTGCACTATTATTGGTGTTACCTGCTTCACCAGTGCCTTATTACCTTGCACAGTTAGTGGTGTTATCTGCTTCACCAGTGCTTTATTACCTTGCACTATTGCTGGTGTTACCTGCTTCACCAGTGCCTTATTTCATTGCACTATTGCTGGTGTTATAAGAATCCCTAGTGCTTTATTACCTTGCACTATTGCTGGTGTTACAAGAATCACAAGTGCCTTATTACCTTGCACTATTATTGGTGTTACCTGCTTCACCAGTGTCTTATTACCTTGCATAGTTACTGGTGTTATCTGCTTCACCAGAGCCTTATTACCTTGCACTATTGGTTGTGTTACCTGCTTCACCAGTGCCTTATTACATTGCACTATTGCTGGTGTTACCTGCTTCACCAGCACCTTATTACCTTGCACTATTACTGCTGTTACCTGCTTCACCAGTGCCTTATTACCTTGCACTATTGCTGCTGTTACCTGAATCACCAGAGCCTTATTACCTTGCACTATTACTGATATTACCTGAATCACCAGCGCCTTATTACCTTGCACTATTACTGCTGTTACCTGAATCACCAGCGCCTTATTACCTTGCACTATTACTGCTGTTACCTGCTTCACCAGTGCCTTATTACCTTGCACTATTAGTGATATTACCTGAATCACCAGAGCCTTATTACCTTGCACTATTACTGATATTACCTGATTCACCAGCGCCTTATTATCTTACACTATTACTAATATTATCTGAATCACCAGTGCCTTATTACCTTGCACTATTACTGATATTACCTGAATCACCAGCGCCTCATTACCTTGCACTATTACTGATATTATCTGAATCACCAGCGCCTTATTACCTTGCACTATTACTGATATTACCTGAATCACCAGTGCCTCATTACCTTGCACTATTACTGCTGTTACCTGAATCACCAGCGCCTTATTACCTTGCACTATTACTGCTGTTACCTGATTCACTAGTGCCTTATTACATTGCACTATAACTTGTGTTACCTGCTTCACCAGTGCCTTATTACCTTGCGCTATTACTGGTTTTACCTGCTTCACCAGTGCCTTATTACCATGCACTATTACTGCTGTTACCTGCTTCACCAGTGCCTTATTACCATGCACTATTACTGCTGTTACCTGCTTCACCAGTGCCTTATTACCTTTCACTATTACTGCTGATACCTGCTTTACCAGTGCCTTATTACATTGCACTATTGCTGCTGTTACCTTCTTCACCAGTGCCTGATTACCTTGCACTATTACTGGTGTCACCTGCTTCACCAGTGCCTTATTACATTGCACTATTGCTGGTGTTACCTGCTTCACTAGCGCCTTATTACATTGCACTATTGCTGGTGTTACCTGCTTCACTAGCGCCTTATTACCTTGCACTATTACTGGTGTTACCTGCTTCACCAGAGCCTTATTACCTTGCACTATTGCTGGTGTTACAAGAATCACAAGTGCCTTATTACCTTGTACTATTACTGGTGTTACCTGCTTCACCAGTGCCTTATTACCTTGCACTATTGCTTCTGTTACCTGCTTCACCAGAGCCTTATTACCTTGCACTATTACTGGTGTTACTTGCTTCACTAGCGCCTTTTTACCTTGCACTATTACTGCTGTTACCTGCTTCACCAGTGCCTTATTACCTTGCACAGTTACTTGTGTTACCTGCTTCACCAGAGCCTTATTACCTTGCACTATTATTGGTGTTACCTTAATCACCAGTGCCTTATTACCTTGCACTATTGCTGGTGTTACAAGAATCACAAGTGCCTTATTACCTTGCACTATTACTGCTGTCACCTGCATCATCTGTGCCTTATCACAGTGCACTATTACTGGTGTCACCTGCTTTACCAGTGCCTTTTTACCTTGCACTATTAATGGTATTACCTGAATCAGCAGTGCCTTATTATCTTGCACTATTATTGCTGTCACCTGCTTCACCAGTGCCTTATTACTATGCAATATTACTGCTGTCACCTGCTTCACTAGTGCCTTATTACCTTGCACTATTACTGCTGTTACCGGCTTCACCAGTGCCTTATTACCTTGCACTATTGCTGCTGTTACCTGCTTCACCATTGCCTTATTACCTTGCACTATTGCTGCTGTTACCTGATTCACCAGTGCCTTATTACCTTGCACTATTGCTGCTGTTACCTGCTTCACCAGAGACTTATTAGCTTGCACTATTACTGCTGTTACCTGCTTCACCAGAGCCTTATTACCTTGCACTATTACTGCTGTTACCTGCTTCACCAGTGCCTTATTACCTTGCACTATTACTGCTGTTACCTGCTTCACCAGTGCCTTATTACCTTGCACTATTACTGCTGTTACCTGCTTCACCAGCACCTTATTACCAAGCACTATTACTGGTGTTACCTGCTTCACCAGTGCCTTATTACATTGCACTATTACTGCTGTCACCTGCTTCACCAGTGCCCTATTACCTTGCACTATTACTTGTGCTACCTGCTTTACTAGTGCCTTATTTCTTGCACTATTGCTGGTGTTGCCTGCTTCACCAGCACCTTATTACCAAGCACTATTACTGGTGTTACCTGCTTCACCAGTGCCTTATTACATTGCACTATTACTGCTGTCACCTGCTTCACCAGTGCCCTATTACCTTGCACTATTACTTGTGCTACCTGCTTCACTAGCGCCTTATTACCTTGCACTATTACTGGTGTTACCTGATTCACCAGAGCCGTATTACCTTGCACTATTGCTGGTGTTACAAGAATCACAAGTGCCTAATTACCTTGCACTATTACTGGTGTTACCTGCTTCACCAGTGCCTTATTACCTTGCACTATTGCGTCTGTTACCTGCTTCACCAGAGCCTTATTACCTTGCACTATTACTGGTGTTACCTGCTTCACTAGCGCCTTTTTACCTTACACTATTACTGCTGTTACCTGCTTCACCAGTGCCTTATTACCTTGCACAGTTACTGGTGTTACCTGCTTCACCAGAGCCTTATTACCTTGCACTATTATTGGTTTTACCTTAATCACCAGTGCCTTATTACCTTGCACTATTGCTGGTGTTACAAGAATCACAAGTGCCTTATTACCTTGCACTATTACTGCTGTCACCTGCATCATCAGTGCCTTATTACAGTGCACTATTACTGGTGTCACCTGCTTTACCAGTGCCTTTTTACCTTGCACTATTAATGGTATTACCTGCTTCACCAGAGCCTTATTATCTTGCACTATTATTGCTGTCACCTGCTTCACCAGTGCCCTATTACATTGCACTATTACTGGTATTACCTGAATCAGCAGTGCCTTATTACCTTGCATTATTACTGCTGTTTCCTGCTTCACCAGTGCCTTATTACCTTGTACTATTGCTGCCGTCACCTGCTTCACCAGTGCCTTATTACCATGCAATATTACTGCTGTCACCTGCTTCACTAGTGCCTTATTACCTTGCACTATTACTGCTGTTACCGGCTTCACCAGTGCCTTATTACCTTGCACTATTGCTGCTGTTACCTGCTTCACCATTGCCTTATTACCTTGCACTATTGCTGCTGTTACATGATTCACCAGAGCCTTATTACCTTGCACTATTACTGCTGTTACCTGCTTCACCAGAGCCTTATTACCTTGCACTATTACTGCTGTTACCTGCTTCACCAGTGCCTTATTACCTTGCACTATTACTGCTGTTACCTGCTTCACCAGTGCCTTATTACCTTGCACTATTACTGCTGTTACCTGCTTCACCAGCACCTTATTACCAAGCACTATTACTGGTGTTACCTGCTTCACCAGTGCCTTATTACATTGCACTATTACTGCTGTCACCTGCTTCACCAGTGCCCTATTACCTTGCACTATTACTTGTGCTACCTGCTTTACTAGTGCCTTATTTCTTGCACTATTGCTGGTGTTGCCTGCTTTACCAGTGCGTTATTACCTGGCACTATTACTTGTGTTACTTGCTTCACCAGTGCTTTATTACCTTGCAGTATTACTGCTCTCACCTGCTTTACCAGTGCATTATTACCTTGAACTATTACTGCTGTCACATGCTTCACCAGTGCCTTATTACCTTGCACTATAACTGATGTTACCTGCTTCACCAGTGCCTTATTACCTTGCACTATTGCTGGTATTACCTGAATCACCAGTGCCTTATTACCTTGCACTATTACTGCTGTTTCCTGCTTCACCAGTGCCTTATTACATTGCACTATTACTGGTGTCACCTGAATCACCAGTGCCTTATTACCTTGCACTATTGCTGCTGTTACCTGCTTCACCAGTGCCTTATTACCATGCACTATAATTGTTGTTACCTGCTTTACCAGAGCCTTATTACCTTGCACAGTTACTCGTGTTACCTGCTTCACCAGAGCCTTATTACCTTACACTATTGCTGGTGTTACCTGCTTCACCAGTGCCTTATTTCATTGCACTATTGCTGGTGTTATAAGAATCACAAGTGCTTTGTTACCTTGCACTATTGCTGGTGTTACAAGAATCACAAGTGCCCTTTTACCTTGCACTATTGCTCCTTTCATCCGCTTCACCAATGCCTTATTACATTGCACTATTGCTGGTGTTTCCTGCTTCAACAGTGCCTTATTACATTGCAATATTGCTGCTGTTTCCTGCTTCACCAGTGCCTTATTACCTTGCACAGTTACTGGTGTTACCTGCTTCACCAGAGCCTTATTACCTTGCACTATTATTGGTTTTACCTTAATCACCAGTGCCTTATTACCTTGCACTATTGCTGGTGTTACAAGAATCACAAGTGCCTTATTACCTTGCACTATTACTGCTGTCACCTGCTTCACTAGTGCATTATTACCTTGCACTATTACTGATGTCACCTGCTTCACTAGTGCATTATTACCTTGCAATATTACTGATGTCACCTGCTTCACTAGTGCATTATTACCTTGCACTATTACTGCTGTTATCGGCTTCACCAGTGCCTTATTACATTCCACTATTGCTGCTGTTACCTGCTTCACCATTGCCTTATTACCTTGCACTATTGCTGCTGTTACCTGCTTCACCAGTGCCTTATTACCTTGCACTATTGCTGCTGTTACCTGCTTCACCAGAGCCTTATTACCTTGCACTATTACTGCTGTTACCTGCTTCACCAGAGCCTTATTACCTTGCACTATTATTGCTGTCACCTGCTTCACCAGTGCCCTATTACATTGCACTATTACTGGTATTACCTGCTTCACCAGTGCCTTATTACCTTGCATTATTACTGCTGTTTCCTGCTTCACCAGTGCCTTATTACCTTGTACTATTGCTGCCGTCACCTGCTTCACCAGTGCCTTATTACTATGCAATATTACTGCTGTCACCTGCTTCACTAGTGCCTTATTACCTTGCACTATTACTGCTGTTACCGGCTTCACCAGTGCCTTATTACCTTGCACTATTGCTGCTGTTACCTGCTTCACCATTGCCTTATTACCTTGCACTATTGCTGCTGTTACCTGATTCACCAGTGCCTTATTACCTTGCACTATTGCTGCTGTTACCTGCTTCACCAGAGACTTATTAGCTTGCACTATTACTGCTGTTACCTGCTTCACCAGAGCCTTATTACCTTGCACTATTACTGCTGTTACCTGCTTCACCAGTGCCTTATTACCTTGCACTATTACTGCTGTTACCTGCTTCACCAGTACCTTATTACCTTGCACTATTACTGCTGTTACCTGCTTCACCAGCACCTTATTACCAAGCACTATTACTGGTGTTACCTGCTTCACCAGTGCCTTATTACATTGCACTATTACTGCTGTCACCTGCTTCACCAGTGCCCTATTACCTTGCACTATTACTTGTGCTACCTGCTTTACTAGTGCCTTATTTCTTGCACTATTGCTGGTGTTGCCTGCTTCACCAGCACCTTATTACCAAGCACTATTACTGGTGTTACCTGCTTCACCAGTGCCTTATTACATTGCACTATTACTGCTGTCACCTGCTTCACCAGTGCCCTATTACCTTGCACTATTACTTGTGCTACCTGCTTCACTAGCGCCTTATTACCTTGCACTATTACTGGTGTTACCTGATTCACCAGAGCCTTATTACCTTGCACTATTGCTGGTGTTACAAGAATCACAAGTGCCTTATTACCTTGCACTATTACTGGTGTTACCTGCTTCACCAGTGCCTTATTACCTTGCACTATTGCGTCTGTTACCTGCTTCACCAGAGCCTTATTACCTTGCACTATTACTGGTGTTACCTGCTTCACTAGCGCCTTTTTACCTTGCACTATTACTGCTGTTACCTGCTTCACCAGTGCCTTATTACCTTGCACAGTTACTGGTGTTACCTGCTTCACCAGAGCCTTATTACCTTGCACTATTATTGGTTTTACCTTAATCACCAGTGCCTTATTACCTTGCACTATTGCTGGTGTTACAAGAATCACAAGTGCCTTATTACCTTGCACTATTACTGCTGTCACCTGCATCATCAGTGCCTTATTACAGTGCACTATTACTGGTGTCACCTGCTTTACCAGTGCCTTTTTACCTTGCACTATTACTGGTATTACCTGAATCAGCAGTGCCTTATTACCTTGCATTATTACTGCTGTTTCCTGCTTCACCAGTGCCTTATTACCTTGTACTATTGCTGCCGTCACCTGCTTCACCAGTGCCTTATTACCTTGCACTATTACTGCTGTTACCGGCTTCACCAGTGCCTTATTACCTTGCACTATTGCTGCTGTTACCTGCTTCACCATTGCCTTATTACCTTGCACTATTGCTGCTGTTACATGATTCACCAGAGCCTTATTACCTTGCACTATTACTGCTGTTACCTGCTTCACCAGAGCCTTATTACCTTGCACTATTACTGCTGTTACCTGCTTCACCAGTGCCTTATTACCTTGCACTATTACTGCTGTTACCTGCTTCACCAGTGCCTTATTACCTTGCACTATTGCTGGTGTTACAAGAATCACAAGTGCCTTATTACCTTGCACTATTATTGGTGTTACCTGCTTCACCATTGCCTTATTACCTTGCACAGTTACTGGTGTTATCTGCTTCACCAGAGCCTTATTACCTTGCACTATTGCTGGTGTTACCTGCTTCACCAGTGCCTTATTACCTTGCACTATTGCTGGTGTTACCTGCTTCACCAGTGCCTTATTACATTGCACTATTGCTGGTGTTACAAAAATCACAAGTGCCCTTTTACCTTGCACTATTATTGGTGTTACCTTAATCACCAGTGCCTTATTACCTTGCACTATTGCTGGTGTTACAATAATCACAAGTGCCTTATTACCATGCACTATTGCTGGTGTTACCTGCTTCACCAGTGCCTTATTACCTTGCACTATTGCTGGTGTCACCTGCTTCACCAGTACCTTATTACCTCTAAATATTGCTGATGTCACCTGCTTCACCAGTGCCTTTTTACATTGCACTATTACTGGTGTTACCTGCTTCACCAGTGCCTTATTGTGTTGTACTATTGCTGGTATTATCAAAATCACCAGTGTTTTAGTACCTTGCGCTATTACTGCTTTCACTTTCTTCACCAGCGCCTTATTACATTGCACTATTGCTGCTGTTACCTGAATCACCAGTGCCTTATTACTTGCACTATTGCTGCTTTCACCTGCTTCACTAGTGTCTTATTACTGTGCACTATTACTGGTGTCACCTGCTTCACCAGTGCCTTATTACCTTGCACTATTATTGCTGGTGTTACCTGCTTCACCAGTGCCTTATTACACTGAAATATTGTTGATGTCACCTGTTTCACCAGAGCCTTATTACCTTGCACTATTGCTGGTGTTACCTGCTTCACCAGCTCCTTATTACATTGCACTATTGCTGGTGTTACAAAAATCACAAGTGCCCTATTACCTTGCACTATTATTGGTGTTACCTTAATCACCAGTGCCTTATTACCTTGCACTATTGCTGGTGTTACAATAATCACAAGTGCCTTATTACCTTGCACTATTGCTGGTGTTACCTGCTTCACCAGTGCCTTATTACCTTGCACTATTGCTGGTGTTACAAGAATCACAAGTGCCTTATTACCTTGCACTATTATTGGTGTTACCTGCTTCACCATTGCCTTATTACCTTGCACAGTTACTGGTGTTATCTGCTTCACCAGAGCCTTATTACCTTGCACTATTGCTGGTGTTACCTGCTTCACCAGTGCCTTATTACCTTGCAATATTGCTGGTGTTACCTGCTTCACCAGTGCCTTATTACACTGAAATATTGTTGATGTCACCTGTTTCACCAGAGCCTTATTACCTTGCACTATTGCTGGTGTTACCTGCTTCACCAGCACCTTATTACATTGCACTATTGCTGGTGTTACAAAAATCACAAGTGCCCTTTTACCTTGCACTATTATTGGTGTTACCTTAATCACCAGTGCCTTATTACCTTGCACTATTGCTGGTGTTACAATAATCACAAGTGCCTTATTACCTTGCACTATTGCTGGTGTTACCTGCTTCACCAGTGCCTTATTACCTTGCACTATTGCTGGTGTCACCTGCTTCACCAGTACCTTATTACCTTGAAATATTGCTGATGTCACCTGCTTCACCAGTGCCTTTTTACATTGCACTATTACTGGTGTTACCTGCTTCACCAGTGCCTTATTGTGTTGTACTATTGCTGGTATTATCAAAATCACCAGTGCTTTAGTACCTTGCGCTATTACTGCTTTCACTTTCTTCACCAGCGTGAATTGCACTATTGCTGCTGTTATCTGAATCACCAGTGCCTTATTACTTGCACTATTGCTGCTTTCACCTGCTTCACTAGTGTCTTATTACTGTGCACTATTACTGGTGTCACCTGCTTCACCAGTGCCTTATTACCTTGCACTATTATTGCGGTTAGCTGCTTCACCAGTGCCTTATTACCTTGCACTAATGATGCTGTTACCTGCTTCACCAGTGCCTTATTACTGGCACTATTGCTCCTTTCATCCACTTCACCAATGCCTTATTACTTTGCACTATAGCTGCTGTCACTTGAATCACTAGTGCCTTATTACATTACACTCTTACTTTTGTTAAATGCTTGACTAGTGCCTTATTATGTTGCACTATTACTTGTGTTACCTGAATAACTGGTGCCTTATTACCATGCACTATTATTGCTGTTAGCTGCTTCACCAGTGCCTTATTACTTTGCACTAATGATGCTGTTACCTGCTTCACCAGTGCCTTATTACTGGCACTATTGCTCCTTTCATCCGCTTCACCAATGCCTTATTATATTGCACTATTGCTGCTGTCACTTGAATCGCCAGTGACTTTATTACCTTACACTCTTACTTCTGTTAAATGCTTGACTAGTGCCTTATTACGTTGCACTATTACTTGTGTTACCTGAATAACTGGTGCCTTATTACCTTGCACTATTACTGGTGTCACTTGCTTCACCAGTGCCTTAATACATTGCAATATTGCTGGTGTTTCCTGCTTCACCAGTGCCTTATTACATTGCAATATTGCTGGTATTTCCTGCTTCACCAGTGCCTTATTACCTTGCACTATTACTGGTGTCACTTGCTTCACCAGTGCCTTATTACCTTGCAATATTACTGGTGTCACCTGCTTCACCAGTGCCGTATTACATTGCAATATTGCTGGTGTTTCATGCTTCACCAGTGCCTTATTACATTGCAATATTCCTGGTGTTTCCTGCTTCACCAGTGCCTTATTATATTGCACTATTGCTGGTGTTTCCTGCTTCACCAGTGCCTTATTACCGTGCACTATTACTGGTGTCACCTGCTTCACCAGTGCCTTATTACCTTGCAATATTGCTGGTGTTTCCTGCTTCACCAGTGCCTTATTAGTTTGCACTATTACTTTTGTTACCTGAATCACCAGTGCCTTATTACTTTGCACTATTACATGTTACCTGAATCACCAGTGCCCTATTACCTTGCACTATTGCTGCTGTTACCTGCTTCACCAGTGCCTTATTACCTTGCACTATTACTTGTGCTACCTACTTTACTAGTGCCTTTTTACCTTGCACTATTGCTGTGTTGCCTGCTTCACCAGTGTTTTATTACCTTGCACTATAACTGGTGTTACCTGCTTCACCAGTGCCTTATTACCTTGCACTATTACTGCTCTCACCTGCTTTACCAGTGCATTATTAACTTGCTATATTACTGCTGTCACATGCTTCACCAGTGCCTTATTACCTTGCACTATAACTGATGTTACCTGCTTCACCAGTGCCTTATCATCTTGAATTATTGCTGGTATTACCTGAATCACCAGTGCCTTATTACCTTGCACTATAACTGATGTTACCTGCTTCACCAGTGCCTTATCAACTTGTACTATTGCTGGTATTACCTGAATCACCAGTGCCTTATTACATTGCACTATTACTGCTGTTTCCTGCTTCACCAGTGCCTTATTAAATAGCACTATTACTGGTGTCACCTGAATCACCAGTGCCTTATTACCTTGCACTATTGCTGCTCTTACTTGCTTCACCAGTGCCTTATTACCATGCACTATTATTGTTGTTACCTGCTTCACCAGAGCCTTATTACCTTGCACTTTTACTGGTGTTATCTGCTTCACCAGAGCATTATTACTTTGCACTATTGCTGGTGTTACCTGCTTCACCAGTGCCTTATTACATGCACTATTGCTGGTGTTACAAGAATCACAAGTGCTTTATTACCTTGCACTATTTTTGGTGTTACCTGCCTCACCAGTGCCTTATTACCTTGCACTATTGCTGGTGTTACAAGAATCACAAGTGCCTTATTACCTTGCACTATTATTGGTGTTACCTGCTTCACCATTGCCTTATTATCTTGCACAGTTACTGGTGCTATCTGCTTCACCAGAGCCTTATTACCTTGCACTATTGCTGGTGTTACCTGCTTCACCAGTGCCTTATTACCTTGCACTAATGCTGGTGTTACCTACTTCACCAGTGCCTTATTAAACTGAAATATTGTTGATGCCACCAGTTTCCCCAGAGCCTTATTACCTTGCACTATTGCTGGCGTTACCTGCTTCACCAGTGCCTTATTACATTGCACTATTGCTGGTGTTACAAAAATCACAAGTGCCCTATTACCTTGCACTATTATTGGTGTTACCTTAATCACCAGTGCCTTATTACTTTGCACTATTGCTGGTGTTACAATAATCACAAGTGCCTTATTACCTTGCACTTTATTGGTGTTACCTGCTTCACCAGTGCCTTATTACCTTGCACAGTTAGTGGTGTTATCTGCTTTACCAGAGTCTTATTACCTTGCACTGTTGCTGGTGTCACCTGCTTCACCAGTGCCTTATTACCTTGCACTATTGCTGGTGTTACCTGCTTCACCAGTGCCTTATTACCTTGAAATATTGCTGATGTCACCTGCTTCACCAGTGCCTTATTACATTGCACTATTACTGGTGTTACCTGCTTCACCAGTGCCTTATTGTGTTGTACTATTGCTGGTATTATCTAAATCACCAGTGCTTTAGTACCTTGCGCTATTACTGCTTTCACTTTCTTCACCAGTGCCTTATTACATTGCACTATTGCTGCTGTTACCTGAATCACCAGTGACTTATTACTTGCACTATTGCTGCTTTCACCTGCTTCACTAGTGTCTTATTATTGTGCACTATTACTGGTGTTACCTGCTTCACCAGTGCCTTATTACATTGCACTATTATTGCTGTTACCTGCTTCACCAGTGCCTTATTACTGGCACTATTGCTCTTTCATCCGCTTCACCAATACCTTATTACATTGCACTATTGCTGCTGTCACTTGAATCACCAGTGCCTTATTACCTTACACTCTTACTTCTGTTAGATGCTTGACTAGTGCCTTATTACGTTGCACTATTACTTGTGTTACCTGAATAACTGGTGCCTTATTACCATGCACTATTGCTGGTGTTACCTGCTTCACCAGTGCCTTATTACCTTGCACTATTGCTGGTGTTACCTGCTTCACCAGTGCCTTATTACCTTGAAATATTGCTGATGTCACCTGCTTCACCAGTGCCTTATTACATTGCACTATTACTGGTGTTACCTGCTTCACCAGTGCCTTATTGTGTTGTACTATTGCTGGTATTATCTAAATCACCAGTGCTTTAGTACCTTGCGCTATTACTGCTTTCACTTTCTTCACCAGTGCCTTATTACATTGCACTATTGCTGCTGTTACCTGAATCACCAGTGACTTATTACTTGCACTATTGCTGCTTTCACCTGCTTCACTAGTGTCTTATTACCGTGCACTATTACTGGTGTCACCTGCTTCACCAGTGCCTTATTACCTTGCACTATTATTGCTGTTAGCTGCTTCACCAGTGCCTTATTACCTTGCACTAATGATGCTGTTACCTGCTTCACCAGTGCCTTATTACTGGCACTATTGCTCTTTCATCCGCTTCACCAATATCTTATTACATTGCACTATTGCTGCTGTCACTTGAATCACCAGTGCCTTATTACCTTACACTCTTACTTGTGTTAGATGTTTGACTAGTGCCTTATTACATTGCACTATTACTTGTGTTACCTGAATAACTGGTGCCTTATTACCATGCACTATTGCCATGGTTACCTGCTTTACCAGTGCCTTATTACATTGCACTATTACTGGTGTCACTTGCTTCACCAGTGCCTTATTACCTTGCACTATTGCTGCTGTTACCTGAATCACCAGTGCCTTATTAACTTGCACTATTACGTTACCTGAATCACCAGTGCTCTATTACCTTGCACTATTGCTGTTGTTACCTGCTTCACCAATGCCTTATTACCTTGCACTATTGCTGCTTTTACCTGAATCACCAGTGCCCTATTACCTTGCACTATTGCTGCTGTTACCTGCTTCACCAATGCCTTATTACCTTGCAATATTACTGGTGTCACTTGCTTCACCAGTGCCTTATTACCTTGCAATATTGCTGGTGTTTCCTGCTTCACCAATGCCTTATTACCTTGCACTATTGCTGCTGTTACCTGAATCACCAGTGCCCTTTTACCTTGCACTATTGCTGCTGTTACCTGCTTCACCAGTGCCTTATTACCTTTCACTATTGCTGCTGTTACCTTATTCACCAGTGCCTTTTTACCTTGCACTATTACTTCTGTCACCTGCTTCACCAGTGCCTTATTACATTGCACTATAACTTGTGTTACCTGCTTCACCAGTGCCTTATTACCTTGCACTATTGTTGGCATTACCTGAATGAGCAGTGCCTTATTACCTTACACTATTATTGCTGTTACCTGCTTTACCAGTGCCTTATTACCTTGCACTATTACTCGTGCTACCTGCTTCTCTAGTGCCTTATTACCTTGCTCTATTTCTGGTGTTGCCTGCTTCACCAGTGCCTTATTACCTTGTACTATTACTTGTGTTACCTGCTTTACCAGTGCATTATTACCTGCCACTATACTGGTGTCACCTGCTTCACCAGTGCCTAATTAACATCCACTATTACTTGTGTTACCTGCTTCACCAGTGCCTTATTGCAGTGCACTGTTACTGATGTCACCTGCTTTACCAGTGCCTTATTACCTTGCACTATTGCTGCTGTTACCTGCTTCACAACTGCCTTATTACCTTGCACTATTACTGGTGTCACCTGCTTCACCAGTGCCTTATTACATTGTACTACTGCTGCTGTCACCTGCTTCACCATTGCCTTAGTACCTTGCCCTATTGCTGCTGTTACCTGCTTCACCATTGCCTTATTACCTTGCACTATTACTTGTTTTACTTTAATCACAAGTGCCTGTCATCTGCTTAACCAGTGTCTTATTACATTGCACTGTTACTTGTGTCACCTGCTTCACCAGTGCCTATTACCTTGCACTATTACTTGTGCTACCTGCTTTACTAGTGGCTTATTACATTGCACTACTACTGCTGTCACCTGCTTCACCAGTGCTTTATTACCTTGCATTATAACTGGTGTTACCTGAATCACCAGTGCCTTATTACCTTGCACTATTATTGCTGATAGCTGCTTCAACAGTGCCTTATTACATTGCACTATTACTTGTGTTACCTGAATAACTGGTGCCTTATTACCATGCACTATTATTGCTTTTAGCTGCTTCACCAGTGCCTTATTACCTTGCACTATTACTGCTGTTTCCTGCTTTACCAGTGCCTTATTACTTTGCACTAATGATGCTGTTACCTGCTTCACCAGTGCCTTATTACTGGCACTATTGCTCCTTTCATCCGCTTCACCAATGCCTTATTACATTGCACTATTGCTGCTGTCACTTGAATCGCCAGTGCCTTATTAGGTATTACCTTACACTCTTCTGTTAAATGCTTGACTAGTGCCTTATTACGTTGCACTATTACTTGTGTTACCTGAATAACTGGTGCCTTATTACCATGCACTATTGCCACGGTTACCTGCTTTACCAGTGCCTTATTACATTGCACTATTACTGTGTCACTTGCTTCACCAGTGCCCTATTACCTTGCAATATTGCTGGTGTTTCCTGCTTCACCAGTGCCTTATTACCTTGCAATATTACTGGTATCACTTGCTTCACCAGTGCCTTATTACATTGCAATATTGCTGGTGTTTCCTGCTTCACCAGTGCCTTATTACATTGCACTATTACTGGTGTCACTTGCTTTACCAGTGCCTTATTACCTTGCAATATTGCTTGGGTTTCCTGCTTCACCAGTGCCTTATTACCTTGCAATATTGCTGGTGTTTCCTGCTTCACCAGTGCCTTATTAGTTTGCACTATTACTTTTGTTACCTGCTTTACCAGTGCCTTATTATCTTGCACTATTACTTGTGCTACCTGCTTCACTAGTGCCTTATTACCTTGCACTATTGCTGGTGTTGCCTGCTTCACCAGTGCCTTATTACCTTGCACTATTACTGCTGTCACCTGCTTTACCAGTCCATTATTACCTGCCACTATACTGGTGTCACCTGCTTCACCAGTGCCTTATTACCTTGCACTATTACTTGTTTTACTTTAATCACAAGTGCCTTATTACCTTGCACTATTACTGCTGTCATCTGCTTAACCAGTGTCTTATTACATTGCACTGTTACTTGTGTCACCTGCTTCACCAGTGCCTTATTACCTTGCACTATTACTGCTGTCACCTGCTTCACTAGTGCCTTATTACCTTGTACTATTGCTGTTGTTTCCTGCTTCACTAGTGCCTTATTACCTTGCACTATTACTGCTGTTACCTGCTTCACCAGTGCCTTATTACTTGCACTATTGCTGCTGTTACCTGCTTCACCAGTGCCTCATTACCTTGCACTATTACTGCTGTTACCTGCTTCACCAGTGCCTTATTACTTGCACTATTGCTGCTGTTACATGCTTCACCAGTGCCTTATTACTAGGCCCTATTGTTGGTATTACCTGCTTCATCAGCACCTTATTACCTTGTACTGTTACTGGTGTCACTTGCTTAACCAGTGCCTTATTACCTTGTACTGTTACTGGTGTCACTTGCTTAACCAGTGCCTTATTACCTTGTACTGTTACTGGTGTCACTTGCTTAACCAGTGCCTTATTACCTTGTACTGTTACTGGTGTCACTTGCTTCACCAGTGCCTTATTACCTTGCATTATAACTGCTGTAACCTGCTTCACCAGTGCCTTATTACCTTGCACTATTGCTGCTGTTACTTGAATCACCAGTGCCTTATTACCATGCACTATTACTGCTGTTACTTGCTTCACCAGTGCCTTATTACCTTGCACTATTGCTGCTGTTACCTGCTTCACCATTGCCTTATTACCTTGCACTATTACTGGTGTCACCTGCTTCACCAGTGCCTTATTACCTTGCACTATTGCTGCTGTTACCTGCTTCACCATTGCCTTATTACCTTGCACTATTACTGGTGTCACCTGCTTCACTAGTGCCTTATTACCTTGCACTATTACTGGTGTCACCTGCTTTACCAGTGCCTTATTACCTTGCACTATTACTGCTGTTACCTGCTTCACCAGTGCCTTATTACCATGCACTATAACTGATGTTACCTGCTTCACCAGTGCCTTATTACCTTGCACTATTGCTGCTGTTACCTGCTTCACCATTGCCTTATTACCTTGCACTATTGCTGGTGTCGCTTGCTTCACCAGAGCCTTATTACATTGTACTACTGCTGCTGTCACCTGCTTCACCAGTGTCTTATTACATTGAACTGTTACTTGTGTCACCTGCTTCACCAGTGCCTTATTACCTTGCACTATTACTTGTGCTACCTGCTTCATCAGTGCCTTATTACCTTGCACTACTACTGCTGTCACCTGCTTCACTAGTGCCTTATTACCTTGTACTACTACTGCTGTCACCTGCTTCACTAGTGCCTTATTACCTTGTACTACTACTGCTGTCACCTGCTTCACTAGTGCCTTATTACCTTGTACTACTACTGCTGTCACCTGCTTCACTAGTGCCTTATTACCTTGTACTATTGCTGTTGTTTCCTGCTTCACTAGTGCCTTATTACCTTGCACGATTACTGCTGTCATCTACTTAACCAGTGTCTTATTACATTGCACTGTTACTTGTGTCACCTGCTTCACCAGTGCCTTATTACCTTGCACTATTACTGCTGTTACCTGCTTCACCAGTGCCTTATTACCATGCACTATTGCTGCTGTTACCTGCTTCACCATTGCCTTATTACCTTGCACTATTGCTGGTGTCACCTGCTTCACCAGAGCCTTATTACATTGTACTACTGCTGCTGTCACCTGCTTCACCAGTGCCTTATTACTTTGCACTATTGCTGCTGTTACCTGCTTCACCATTGCCTTATTACCTTGCACTATTACTTGTTTTACTTTAATCACAAGTGCCTTATTACTATGCACTATTACTGCTGTCATCTGCTTAACCAGTGTCTTATTACATTGCACTGTTACTTGTGTCACCTGATTCACCAGTGCCTTATGACCTTGCACTATTACTTGTGCTACCTGCTTCATCAGTGCCTTATTACCTTGCACTACTACTGCTGTCACCTGCTTCACTAGTGCCTTTTTACCTTGTACTACTACTGCTGTCACCTGCTTCACTAGTGCCTTTTTACCTTGTACTACTACTGCTGTCACCTGCTTCACTAGTGCCTTATTACCTTGCACTATTACTGCTGTTACCTGCTTCACCAGTGCCTTATTACTTGCACTATTGCTGCTGTTACCTGCTTCACCAGTACCTCATTACCTTGCACTATTACTGCTGTTACCTGCTTCACCAGTGCCTTATTACCTTGTACTAAGACTGGTGTTACCTGCTTCACCAGTGCCTTATTACTAGGCCCTATTGTTGGTATTACCTGCTTCATCAGTGCCTTATTACCTTGCACTATTGCTGCTGTTACCTGAATCACCAGTGCCTTATTACCATGCACTATTACTGCTGTTACCTGCTTCACCAGTGCCTTATTACCTTGCACTTTTACTGCTATTAGCTGCTTCACCAGTGCCTTATTACCTTGCACTATTGCTGCTGTTACCTGCTTCACCAGTGCCTTATTACCTTGTACTGTTACTGGTGTCACTTGCTTCACCAGTGCCTTATTACCTTGCATTATAACTGCTGTAACCTGCTTCACCAGTGCCTTATTACCTTGCACTATTGCTGCTGTTACCTGAATCACCAGTGCCTTATTACCATGCACTATTACTGCTGTTACCTGCTTCACCAGTGCCTTATTACCTTGCACTTTTACTGCTATTAGCTGCTTCACCAGTGCCTTATTACCTTGCACTATTGCTGCTGTTACCTGCTTCACCAGTGCCTTATTACCTTGCACTATACTGGTGTAACCTGCTTCACCAGTGCCTTATTACATTGCACTATACTGGTGTTACCTGCTTCACCAGTGCCTTATTACCTCGCACTATACTGGTGTCACCTGCTTCACCAGTGCCTTATTACCGTGCACTATTGCTGCTGTTACCTGAATCACCAGTGCCTTATTACCTTGCACTATTGCTGGTGTTAACTGCTTTACAAGCGCCTTATTACCTTGTACTATTGCTGCTATTAACTTAATCACCAGTGCCTTATTACCTTACACTATTACTGCTGTCACATGCTTCACCAGTGCCTTATTACCTTGCACTATTGCTGCTGTTACTTGCTTCACCAGTGCCTTATTACCTTGCACTATACTGGTGTCACCTGCTTCACCAGTTCCTTATTACCTTGCACTATACTGGTGTCACCTGCTTCACCAGTGCCTTATTACCTTGCACTATACTGGTGTCACCTGCTTCACCAGTGCCTTATTACCTTGCACTATACTGGTGTCACCTGCTTCACCAGTGCCTTATTACCTTGCACTATTACTAGTGTTACCTGCTTCACTAGAGCCTTATTACTTTGCACAGTATATACTTATATGCATTTTGTGATTGGCTGATGGCTGTCACATGATACAGGGGGAGGGAAAATTGGATTAACTTTGACATTTTCCAGAAAATATTTTACAGTTCAGTTACTTGCTTCACCAGTGCCTTATTACCTTGCACTATACTGGTGTCACCTGCTTCACCAGTGCCTTATTACCTTGCACTATTGCTGCTGTTACTTGCTTCACCAGTGCCTTATTACCTTGCACTATACTGGTGTCACCTGCTTCACCAGTTCCTTATTACCTTGCACTATACTGGTGTCACCTGCTTCACCAGTGCCTTATTACCTTGCACTATACTGGTGTCACCTGCTTCACCAGTGCCTTATTACCTTGCACTATACTGGTGTCACCTGCTTCACCAGTGCCTTATTACCTTGCACTATACTGGTGTCACCTGCTTCACCAGTGCCTTATTACCTTGCACTATACTGTTGTCACCTTCTTGACCAGTGCCTTATTACCTTGCACTATTACAAGTGTCACCTGCTTCACCAGTGCCTTATTACCTTGCACTATACTGGTGTCACCTGCTTCACCAGTGCCTTATTACCTTGCACTATTACTAGTGTCACCTGCTTCACCAGTGCCTTATTACCTTGCACTATACTGGTGTCACCTGCTTCACCAGTGCCTTATTACCTTGCACTATACTGGTGTCACCTGCTTGACCAGTGCCTTATTACCTTGCACTATTACTAGTGTCACCTGCTTCACCAGTGCCTTATTACCTTGCACTATGCTGGTGTTACCTGCTTGACCAGTGCCTTATTACCTTGCACTATTACTAGTGTTACCTGCTTCACTAGAGCCTTATTACTTTGCACAGTATATACTTATATGCATTTTGTGATTGGCTGATGGCTGTCACATGATACAGGGGGAGGGAAAATTGGATTAACTTTGACATTTTCCAGAAAATATTTTACAGTTCAGTTCAAATTCAAAGTAATTGCTATTGACTTCTATTATGTATTTGTCAATGATTAATTTCTACTGTATTTAGTTGCTATTAATTGTATACCGTTATTAATATCAATGTACTATCTATCTGTGTTGTATGTGTTTATTATTCTCTGTAACTTCTTGAGAAACGTAAAACAAATATCTAATCCTGTATGTCTCTGGTTAATAGATCTGATACAAACTTGTGAAATAAAGCAATACATGTGATCTCCATGTTTGCTCATGTGAAAGCTTAAAGGGATAATCTACTTGATTGTGTAAAAAGATAGATAATCCCTTTATTACCCATTCCCCAGTTTTGCATAACCAACACGGTTATATTAATGTACTTTTAACCTCTGTGATTATCTTGTATCTAAGCTTCTGCTGACTGCCCCTTATCTCAGTTATATTAATATACTTTTTACCTCTGTGATTATCTTGTATCTAAGCCTCTGCAGACTGCCCCCTTATCTCAGTTATATTAATATACTTTTTACCTCTGTGATTATCTTGTATCTAAGCCTCTGCTGACTGCCCCTTATCTCAGTTATATTAATATACTTTTTACCTCTGTGATTATCTTGTATCTAAGCTTCTGCTGACTGCGCCATTATCTCAGTGCTTTTGACAGACATGCAGTTTAGACAATCAGTGCAGACTCATACATAACTCAATGGGAGTGAGCACAATGTTATCTACATAGCACACATGAACTAGCGCTGCCTAGGATTGAAAAACTGTCAAAATGCACTGAGATAAGAGGCAGCTCTCAATGGCTTAGAATTAGCACATGAGTCTACCTAGTTTTAGCTTCCAACAAAGAATACCAAGAGAACAAAGCAAATGTGATGATAAGGTAAATTAGAAAGCTGTTTAAAATGGCATGCTCTATCTGAATCATGCAAGTTTAAGTTTGACTAGACTGTCCCTTTAAGATCAATATGATTTGTGTCACAGTTGGGTACTTGCTACAGAAAGGTTGAGAAACACTGCCATAGGTTGCTGAACCTTCTATTCCAGTGACTCACACAAGATGGGTGTGGATATTTGTGCACCTGGTTCTGCTGGTGCTGGGGAGGAGCTGCAGGATCAAGCACAGCAATGGGTCTGTAGCAGTCAGGCAGGTGAGCATCAGTATTTGTATGTAATGTAATGTCATGTACAGCTCTCAGTGTCAGACATGGGTTACTGGAGGTGTCTGCTCTCTGTTACTGGCCTCGAGGTGTTAAACTGACTTTTCTTTGTTACTGACATTTCATGGTTTAAAATGCTGGTTCTGTGTTATGAGCATCAAGAAGTTAAAATCTGTTACTGGCATCACAAGGATTAAATCACTTCTCTCTGTTACATGTACTTGTGGTTAACGGGTTAAATCTAGCAAATGTAATGCTGAATGTTAATACACAGCACAGTGTTTAGGAGGTTTGTATAAACTAATGATAAACAGAAGTAGCTGCAACATACAGAGATCTGGATTTGCACTGCTCTATGTGTGTTGCACAAACAAATTGGTTAATAGGAACAAATGCACCTGTTGCTTAGGAGTAGCTGAAATGTGCACAAATGCATTCAGGTGGAAACAGAAGCAGTTTTGTAATTTATTTCCATTAGCAAAAATGCTTTTAGTAAAAGTTATAACTTTTTTTTTTTAAAAGCAGCATACGCACATATGCTTTGTGTGCCCCGTGCACCAGCATTCAAACACCCACCTTCTCATAGAGTCACAAACTGACACGATACATACCACCGCCAGCTGATCAGGTATAGTGTTTGTATCCTGACTCTCTGGTTGCATGTAGCATATGTGCGTATGCCACCAAAATAAGTATTAATGAACATTTCAGTCTTCACCTTTCTGTGAAGATACTGGTTGTAGTAACAGTCTCAAAACCACCTTATAAATACATATTTAAGTCCCCAAGGGCTCCTATTTTAGCACCTTACCCAGCTGCCCCAGGTATTTTGAAATAAGGTAGTACAGGCCCTCCCAAAACACACTGCTGTCCTTCTGACATAAAGAATAGGCTGCTGGCATCTAATATATGACAAGTGTGACCCTGGCAGTATGGCTTGTGATTGGCTGTACTGACCAGCACTTACATTTGGGAGAAATACATCTTATGGTCAAGGGGCAGATGTGGGCATACAACTGGCATGGGGGATGGTAGGGGGCATGTAATGTGGGCATGCAACTGGCATGGGGAATGTATATAATCTGAGGTATGTGGACATGCAACTGGCATGGGGCATGTATATGATCTGAGGTGTAATGTGGGCATGCAACTGGCATGGAGAATGGTAGGGGACATGTATATGATCTGAGGTGTAATGTGGGCATGCAACTGGCATGGGGAATGGTAGGGGACATGTATATGATCTGAGGTGTAATGTGGGCATGCAACTGGCATGGGGAATGGTGGGGGCATGTATATGATCTGAGGTGTAATGTGGGCATGCAACTGGCATGGAGAATGGTAGGGGACATGTATATGATATGAGGTGTAATGTGGGCATGCAAGTGGCATGGGGAATGGTAGGGGACATGTGTATGATCTGAAGTGTAATGTGGGCATGCAGCTGGCATGGGGAATGGTGGGGGCATGTATATGATATGAGGTGTAATGTGGGCATGCAACTGGCATGGGGAATGGTGGGGGCATGTATATGATATGAGGTGTAATGTGGGCATGCAACTGGCATGGGGAATGGTGGGGGCATGTATATGATATGAGGTGTAATGTGGGCATGCAACTGGCATGGGGAATGGTGGGGGCATGTATATGATCTGAGGTGTAATGTGGGCATGCAACTGGCATGGGGAATGGTGGGGGCATGTATATGATATGAGGTGTAATGTGGGCATGCAACTGGCATGGGGAATGGTAGGGGACATGTATATGATCTGAGGTGTAATGTGGGCATGCAACTGGCATGGGGAATGGTAGGGGACATGTATATGATCTGAGGTGTAATGTGGGCATGCAACTGGCATGGGGAATGGTAGGGGACATGTATATGATCTGAGGTGTAATGTGGGCATGCAACTGGCATGGGGAATGGTAGGGGGCATGTTTATGATCTGAGGTGTAATGTGGGCATTTAACTGGCATGGGGAATGGTAGGGGGCATGTATATGATCTGAGGTGTAATGTGGGCATGTAACTGGCATGGGGAATGGTAGGGGGCATGTATATGATCTGAGGTGTAATGTGGGCATGTAACTGGCATGGGAAATGGTAGGGGCATGTATTTGATCTGAGGTGTAATGTGGGCATGTAACTGGCATGGGAAATGGTAGGGGGCATGTATATGATCTGAGGTGCAGTGTGGGCATGCAACGGCATGGAGAATGGTAGGTGGCATGTTTATGATCTGAGGTGTAGTGTGGGCATGCAACTGGCATGGGTAATGATAAGGGGGCGTGTATATGATCTGAGGTGTAATGTGGGCCTGCATCTGGCATGGGAAATGGTAAAGGGGCGTGTATAAGATCTGAGGTGTAATGTGGGCCTGCAACTGGCATGGGGAATGGTAAAGCGGCGTGTATATGATCTGAGGTAAAGGGACGCGGCGTGGGGGGATTACGATGTTGCTTTTCACAGAAGGAAAGTTGGTACCCCCCTGCTTGTCCTTTGGGGATGTGGATATGCGCCTTTGGGCCCAATTGGGGCCTGAACAACCAGTTGTGCCTGGGCAGCCCTCTGCCGGGCCTGCTGGTAACAGAGCTTCTCAGCGGTATCGGCGGCGGCTCGCAGGGTTCTGCTGGCGTTTTCAGGGTAAGCTCTGCGTCAAGGGAGCAGCCTGCGGTTTCCAACACGCCTGCAGGTATTGTAGTGGGAGCCACTCCGGCTCCGAATGCACAAGGTCCCAGGAAGCTGGGCGCTCCCAGAAGAGACAGGCCCCTGGGTCCAGAACTTTCACTGGTAGAAAGGGCGGCCACCCCGCTGAGTGTAGCCGTAATTGAAAAGGGCTGATGCTATACCCTAATAGGGAGGCCGCAAGTATTGGGCTCAGGCCCCCGATGGGGATCCGTTATTCCCGTCAATTCAAATGTATGTGGGTCCTTGGTTCGCAGGAAGTTGGAATCAACATATCAATTTCCAGGTAGTGAGGAAGATAATTGGGCAAGAAAATAGCATTGGGCCGTATGGCTGGCCCATTTAGGGATATACCGATTCCGGGATTGTATCTCCGTTGGGTTAATTCAACACCTTTCTTTTCTGAAAGGTCGGTCCGTAAATTATGCTATTTCTGCTGAACTTAGTTCAGTTCACTACCAGTCCTTTGACAATGCTCTTGCATTGGGAGGAGGGCAGGTAAGGGATCTCTTTTGGCTTTCGGCACCTTCCCATCCACCCCTCCTCTTTTCACCTCATGGGTTGTTGGTTTGAGGGTGAGTTTTCATGGACAGATGCCCTGCTCCATTTCTTGTGTTTATTTAGACGCTTTCAGTAGCTTTCTCCTCTGGACTATTGCTGCGACTGACGGTTTTGAAGGCCTGGCGCCTACCCGGATGATTTTCTGTTGGTAGGCCACTCTGGAATGTCCGATTGCGCCTTTCTGAGGAAAGTCATGAGACTGTTGTCGGGGAGGTTGGGCATTTCCTTTGGCAGAAGACAAGAGGCAAGGTCCTTGTACTTGCCTTGAACTCGTAGGTCCATAAAGGATCTACGGACCCCTTTTGGGCCTTCTGAACTTTGTTGGGAGAGTCAATCCCATGGGGGAGGGTTTTCCTCAGGTTGCTCGTACGACAATTGCGTGGGGCCCGGTTCCACACTTGCAGGTTTCATGTATCTCCTGAGATGGTTGACGACCTGGCAGTGTGGGAACTTTTTCTGAGTCACTTTAAGGGGATCTGCATGTGGAGGAAGGAAGTTTTTCTTCCAACACGGCAATACAATTGTTCACCAACGCCGCAGGGTCTCATGGGTATGGTGCTTTCTTGTCCGGGCAATGGAGTGCTGGCCCTTGGCCTCTGTGTGGATTGACAGGAGGCTAGTAAAGAATCTCTGTCTTTTTGAACTTTTCCCCATTATAGTGGCCCTTGAGATATGGGGCGTACAGCTCCGTGACCATGAGGTAGTTTATTGGACAGACAACATGAGTGTTGTCTTCACCATTAACAAACTTACGTCCGGATCCCCAGCAATACTGAGGTACTTGAGGCTACTGGTGCTAAGGTATCTGCACCTGGACATTGTGTTCCATGTGCGACGTGTTCCTGGGGTGCAGAATAGGATTGCTGATGTGCTCTCCCGCTTTTAGTGGGAAGCCTTCTATGCTTTGGTTGCTCAGGCGGTTGTTAACGGTTATCTTTGGCCTGATTACTTGTGGCTGGTGGCGTTGGATAGGGACCTCTAATAACGATGATCTGTTCTTCGTTGGCTCCTTTTACCTGGAACACTTATGTAAGACACTGGTCTGAGTGGATCTCCTTCTGCGATGTGAAGGGTCGGCGGTCGTGTGATGGTGATCTATGGGGTCTCCTGGGCTGGATCGCTGAAATTCAAGGTAATGGGGTGTCTAAGGGGGTGGTCTGTTCCCGACTGACCGCTATTTCCTTCTCTTGCAAACTATATGGCCTCATTGTCTCTTCCAAGACTTTCTTGGTGAGAGAGGAAATGTTGAAGAATGAAGGACATTAGGGATCCCGTTACTATTGAACCACTGTCAAGCCTTGTCTGACGTGTGTTCTTCTTATTATGAGGCTACCCTGTTCACAACTGCCTTTGGGCTGGCTTTTCTCGGGGCACTCAGGGTGGGTAAATTAGTCCCCCCCCTTCGAGGAACAAGCCTGATGGCCTCTCATGTACGCAACATTGAGTTGGCTGTACTCGTTTTCCTGCCTAGATCAAAGACCGACCAAGAAGGCAGAGGTTCTTGGATCTCTTTACCTGCCCAGATGGGCTCCACCTGTTGCCCAGTTAGACAAGTTAGGGCCTACATGGATGCGCTTCCGGAGGGTCTCTTACTATTTCTAGTTCACTTGGATGGTTCCCCGTTGACTAGATTTCAGTTTCGGAAGTCTTGAACTGGACAGTGGCTAGAGTAGGCCTTGACCCTAGGGTCATTGCTCCTCATTCATTTAAGGTTGGAGGAGCTACCACCGCCACTGGGTTGGGTTGGTCTGCTGACCGTATTAGATCATTGGGGTGGTGGAGGTCAAAAGATTCCTGTTGTACGTTAGGCAATTGACTGAATAAGTGTTTTCTTTGCCTAGCGATGTTCCTTTGTTAATTATTGTTTCTTTGCAGGACTAAGAGTGGGTCCGTTGAGAGTTCAGATCACGGGTCACTCCAACATCCATTGGGCAGAGCTGAGAGCGATCGCGAGACCAGATGGACACCAGTTGGGATTTCCTTCCTCTAGGGTTACCGTTTAGATGGTTGGGCCACAAGGAGTTGACTTGGTCTGGTCTGCCTGGGTTGCTGTAGGGGGCTGTGCACCGGTGGGAGAAACCTCACGTTCTAATCATTCATGCTAGTGTGAATGATATAGGACTCCTGCCATTTTTCAAACAGCTCAGTGCGGTGGTTCAGTCATGCCTGCGCACTTTCCATACTTGGGTCCCCAATGCTAGGATTGGATGGTCCACCATAATCCCTAGAATTGAGTGGCGCCATATGCAGTTCCACAGGGTGGCCTTTCAGGTCTGTAAGAAGCTGAACAGTGAAGTTTGGCCCGCGGCCCGGTTTGCCATCAGAGGTTGAATAACGGCTGCCCCAGGGGGAGGGTATTGTCCTCATGCGCGCGCCTGGTGTACCTCCCCCATTTTGACGTTGCCAAGAACTCCCTAAGCCCTTCTGCACGCAGCTTAGCTCCGCTTGAGTCGGCCTTCACGGGCGCAGCCCATCTTCCTAGCAGGGGGTGCTTACTCTCCTAGCTAGATTGCCGCAACCTGGTGTTGGTTTGCCTTGTGGCTTTCAGCGGGTTCTCTTGTTTCACAATAAACATGACCCATGGGTCATTTCCCACACTTTGTGTCTTATATTTATTTATTACAAGTTATAAGTTATATAAGTTATGGTTCAGTCAGTTCTATGACTGTTAAGTTATAATACAGCAGGAGGATAGGACATTAAATTACTTATGTATATGTGTATGTATAGATGTATGTGTGTGTGTGTGTATATAGATGTATATGTGTGTGTATATAGGTGTGTGTGTATATATATATATATATATATATATATATAGGTGTGTGTGTGTGTATAGATGTGTGTGTAGATATGTATATGTGTGTGTATAAATGTAGACGTGTGTGTATAGATTATTTATTTGTAACATTATATATGGTCTGTAACATTATATATGGTTTTGTAACATTATATATGGTCTTGTAACATTATATATGGTCTTGTAACATTATATATGGTCTGTAACATTATATATGGTCTTGTAAGAAACTTCTATGGGCAAAGAAGAATTTAGGCTTTTTTTCAAGAGGACTAATAACTTTTTCCCCCTCTTGAGCTAGTAATAATCCCCCCCCCCCCCGATTAGTAAATTGCAGTGATATTTTTCACCTGTGTGCACATGTGTGTGTGAATGTCAGACTATCTTATCTTATCTGTCTGCCTGTCTAGCTATACACACACAGGCTCTAACAGCAGGTAAATAACACACATATTACTATTGTCACATTGCTTTCAGGTTTGAGTGCTGATTCTGCCCCCGTTTTGCATCTCAGGAAATTTTGAGTAAATAGAGCCCAAGGACTTGGTTATAAATGGATTGGCTCTTTATATAGATGTCTGTGGTTTGGTAAATGAAATCCCTTAAGCACTGTGAGTCACTGCAATGCGCCACTTCACATAGCATTTCAGGGAGCCTCAGGCACGCGACACAATGACTTCATAATCACAAATTCACTCCATCTCTGAGTGAGGCTATAAATGTTTCTGCTCTGCTTGTGGCAACAAGGAGCCTTATTTTGATGTTGGGATTTCCTAATTGTAATAAAGTCAGACACCGTCATTAATACTTTATACAACTCTGAGAGGGCCTTGTGTGTGTTTTTGGTAAAGTCGCTTCTTCATATCGGTGTCAGTGCCGGAGTTTAGCTGAGAATTAGAGTCATATACAATGTCACAACTTAATAAAGGGCTTTAATTCCATTTACATTTGTAGTTTGTTTTCTAGTTTCCTTCTCATTAAAGAAGCCGTAAATAATAATATGAAGAAAAGCCATCTATAATTCTGTGATACATCCGTTTTAAATTCTACTCTTGATGGACGTTAAAGGACATAAAACTCCACATTTCTCTGTCATGATTCAGACAGAGGAGATCATTTTATTCAGCTTTCTAATTTACTTCTGTCATCAAATTTGCTTCATTCTCTTGGTATCTTTGTTTGAAAAGGCAGGAATGTACCCTTACGAGCCGGCCCATTTTTGGTTCTGCATCTGGGTAGCGCTTGCTGATTGGTGGCTAAATATAGCTACCAATCAGTAAGCACTACCCAATGTGCTGAACCAAAAATGGGCTTGACTCCTAAGCTTACATTCCTGCTTTTTCAAATAAAGATACCAAACAACGAATACAAATTTGATAATTGGAGTAAATTAGAAAGTTGCTTAAAATTGCTGCTCTATCTGAATCACAAAAGAAAAGTTTGGGTTTCGTGTCCCTTATAGATAATGTGTAATTATCTAACAATTATAATGTCCTACTCTCTAAAGGACTCTCTGTTGTGACAAGATACATCTGTAGGGATCATTTAAAAACCAATATTTATTACAAAATATAGGTTTTGTATTTATGCCCTTCACAAAGCTTGACCTTTAAAGGGACAGAATATTTTATTGTTTTAATAGATAGACAATCCCTTTATTACCCATTCCCCAGTTTAGCATAACCAACACAGTTATATTAATATACTTATTACCTCTGTGATTATCCTGTATCTAAGCCTCTGCAGACTGCTCCTTATCTCAGTTATATTAATATACTTTTTACCTCTGTGATTACCCTGTATCTAACCCTCTGCAGACTGCTCCTTATCTCAGTTATATTAATATACTTTTTACCTCTGTGATTACCTTGTATCTAACCCTCTGCAGACTGCTCCTTATCTCAGTTATATTAATATACTTTTTACCTCTGTGGTTACCTTGTATCTAAGCCTCTGCAGACTGCTCCTTATCTCAGTTATAATCATATACTTTTTACCTCTGTGATTACCTTGTATCTAAGCCTCTGCAGACTGCCCCTTATCTCAGTTATATTAATACACGTTTTACCTCTGTGATTACCTTGTATCTAAGCCTCTGCAGACTGCTCCTTATCTCAGTTATATTAATATACTTTTTACCTCTGTGATTACCCTGTGTCTAAGCCTCTGCAGACTGACCCTTATCTCAGTTATATTAATATACTTTTTACCTCTGTGATTACCTTGTATCTAAGCCTCTGCAGACTGCTCCTTATCTCAGTTATATTAATATACTTTTTACCTCTGTGATTACCTTGTATCTAAGCCTCTGCAGACTGCTCCTTATCTCAGTTATATTAATATACTTTTTACCTCTGTGATTACCCTGTATCTAAGCCTCTGCAGACTGCTCCTTATCTGTTATATTAATATACTTTTTACCTCTGTGATTACCCTGTGTCTAAGCCTCTGCAGACTGCCCCTTATCTCAGTTATATTAATATACTTTTTACCTCTGTGATTACCTTGTATCTAAGCCTCTGCAGACTGCTCCTTATCTGTTATATTAATATACTTTTTACCTCTGTGATTACCTTGTATCTAAGCCTCTACAGACTGCCCTTATCTCAGTTATATTAATATACCTTTAACCTCTGTGATTACCCTGTATCTAAGCCTCTGCAGACTGCTCCTTATCTCAGTTATATTAATATACTTTTTACCTCTGTGATTACCCTGTATCTAAGCCTCTGCAGACTGCTCCTTATCTCAGTTATATTAATATACTTTTTACCTCTGTGGTTACCTTGTATCTAAGCCTCTGCAGACTGCCCCCTGGTCACGTGACTTATTTATTATCTATTGACTTGCATTTTAGCTAATTAGTGCAGTGTCATCCACATCTCCATGGGAGAGAGCACAACGTTATCTATATGGCACACATGAACTAGCAGTCTCCCGTTGTACAAAGCTAATAAAAAAGCATGTGATTAATAGGCTGTCTAGAGTGGCTTAGAAACAGGCAGATATTTAGAGGCTTAAATATTATAAAATATATTAATATAACCGTGTTGGTTATGCAAAGCTGGGGAATGAGTAGTAAAGGGATTATCTATCTTTTTAAACAATAACAATTTTAGTGTCGACTGTCCCTTTTTAATGACGGCAAATGATAAATTACAAACTGCTTGCTGTTCTGCACATAGGTTTAATTGCTTAAGTTTGGAAGGTTTGAGATTCTCAGCTGACTGTGTAGATGCCTCGGCCATAGAGCCCTCTCCGCGCTATGGCGTCAGAATGCTGGGCGCTGAAGGCTTTGCGACGTGCTTCTTGGCTTGGGAAGGTGTCAAGGTGAGGTCCAATCTAAAACAAAAGATGCAGACTCATTAATATGGGATAGGGTTATACAATGCTGACACTTTTGGTGTTAAAGGGATAGTCTAGTAAAAAATTAACTTTCATGGTTCTGATAGAGCATGCAATTTTAAGTAACTTCCTAATTTACTCCTATTATCAATTTTTCTTCATTCTCTTGGTCTCTTTATTTGAAAAAGCAAGAATGTAAGCTAAGGAGTCGGCCCATTTTTGGTTCAGCACATGGGTAGCGCTTGCTGATTGGTTGCTGCATTTAGACACAAATCAGCAAGCGCTACCCAGGTGCTGAAAAAAAAATGGGCCGGCTTCTAAGCTCACAGTCTTGCTTTTTCAAATAAAGATACTAAGAGAACTAAGAAAAAATTGATAATAGGAGTAAATGAGAAAGTTGCTTAAAATTGCCCGCTCTATCTGAATCATGAAAGTTTAATTTTGACTACACTATTCCTTTAATTACCTCTGCAAATGTGCCTGAACAGCTGCTAGAGATTGTTATCTATCATGAATGTAGCACTATATACACAGGCTCACTACAAGCATGGGAATACAACAAACACATTTAAATAAGAGATCGATATAGTTTCTAGATAATATAGCACTACAGCTGGAAAAAACTCTCACCCTTAGAACTAACAAAAAGCAAAGTACACAGCTATTCCTGAAGCGCCTACCCATGGCTGTAGGTACAGCTGATGCCACCCTTATCCTTGTACTTATTGCCGGGCATAATCTGAAGAACCACTAAAAACACAGATGCTGTGAGATACCAGGGTACCACTTAACTCCATTAAATAAACTATCTCCTAGATTCTGCTTCTTATGTCAAACCAATTCCTGCTTACTCCTCACTCGCTCTGTACAAAAACCTAGGGACTGCAGAGGCTGCCACAGCATTAGTGACTCTAGAGCACAGACACACGTCAGCTTCTGACTACTACACATATTAATAATACACAGCACCTGTATCATTTCCAGGGCAAATCCTTTACAAACTAATTGTAGGCGGTTACTAATAGTAAGAGCACAATGGTTGCCGCACAGTATACTTAGACATTGGCAGTTGATAAGATAAAAATCTGTCACACTGGTTTATGCATATCCCAGGCATTCGTGTATTTATCCTTACCATCTCTACTGGAAGACTATTCCGGGAACCAACCAGCTCTTCTGCTTCTGAACCTGCTGCCCTTCAACTTGAGATCAAGACCTCTTGTTCTAGTCTTGCTCTTTTTTGTAAAAAATAATTACAGCCATGGTTTTCTTTAAATCCCTTAAATAAATATAAACTACACCTATAGCACCACAATGATGTGCAGACAGGTTTTTAGCACAAATAACCAACAGGCCTATCAACTTTGTCTAATATATTTAAAGGGACAGTATACACCAATTTTCTGCATGTAATAGACACTACTATAAAGAAGAATATGCACAGATACTGATCTAAAAACCCAGTATACAACCTTTTCAAACCTTACTTAGAAGCTCCCAATTTAGCACTGTTGATGAGGTAAGGCTGAGACACCCAGTAAAAGGGGCTGAGAGCAGACCCCCCCCCCCCTGCATATGAAAAGACACATTATACAAACAGAAGTAATCTGAAGTCTGTATACATCTAAAACTTTGGGGCTTGGTTAGGTGTCTGAAAATCAGCACAATGTTTTTTTAAAAATAAGCAAAACTATACATTAAAAAAACAAAACGGTATGGGCTATATAAATGTATCATCTACAAAACATTTATGCAAAGAAAAATCTACTGTACAATGTCCCTTTAATGGAAAAGACAGCTGTTAGCTGGCTCTTCACTAAAGACATAATTTAGGTTTCGAACCACGCAGACACGATGCACCTATAACCCCAGCGCCCTGGATGCAAATTCACAAATACTTTATATACAGCACACAAACACGCCTATAAAAAGTACACCTACAACAGCTTGCACTCAACACCAAGAACACATCCAGTACTGGACACACAACTATATAAGTGCATACTTAACGTGAACAGCACAGTCTGCACACACAATACATAGCCATACGTGCTACCCTGCATATAAGCAACCAAACTGCTCATTAATACACAGTGATCAACCAGACACACTGACACTAACTCACTGTACACAGCATTAGTGTCACAAACATTAAATGACAACTCAATAAAAGTGCATTGCAACTCACACACTCCCCTACACTAGCAATGCCAGCACAAGCTGTCTGTAAGGCACATTACAGAGCACACACACACCTACACAAGCAATGCCAGCACAAGCTGTCTGTAAGGCACATTACAGAGCACACACACACACCTACACAAGCAATGCCGGCACAAGCTGTCTGTAAGGCACATTACAGAACACACACTCCCCTACACTAGCAATGCCAGCACAAGCTGTCTGTAAGGCACATTACAGAGCACACACACACCTACACAAGCAATGCCAGCACAAGCTGTCTGTAAGGCACATTACAGAGCACACACACACCTACACAAGCAATGCCAGCACAAGCTGTCTGTAAGGCACATTACAGAGCACACACACACCTACACAAGCAATGCCAGCACAAGCTGTCTGTAAGGCACATTACAGAGCACACACACACACCTACACAAGCAATGCCAGCACAAGCTGTCTGTAAGGCACATTACAGAGCACACACACACACCTACACAAGCAATGCCAGCACAAGCTGTCTGTAAGGCACATTACAGAGCACACACACACACCTACACAAGCAATGCCAGCACAAGCTGTCTGTAAGGCACATTACAGAGCACACACTCCCCTACACAAGCAATGCCAGCACAAGCTGTCTGTAAGGCACATTACAGAGCACACACTCCCCTACACAAGCAATGCCAGCACAAGCTGTCTGTAAGGCACATTACAGAGCACACACTCCCCTACACAAGCAATGCCAGCACAAGCTGTCTGTAAGGCACATTACAGAGCACACACACACACCTACACAAGCAATGCCAGCACAAGCTGTCTGTAAGGCACATTACAGAGCACACACACACACCTACACAAGCAATGCCAGCACAAGCTGTCTGTAAGGCACATTACAGAGCACACACTCCCCTGCACAAGCTGTCTGTAAGGCACATTACAGAGCACACACACTCCCCTACACAGGCAATGCCAGCACAAGCTGTCTGTAAGGCACATTACAGAGCACACACACACACCTACACAAGCAATGCCAGCACAAGCTGTCTGTAAGGCACATTACAGAGCACACACACACACCTACACAAGCAATGCCAGCACAAGCTGTCTGTAAGGCACATTACAGAGCACACACACTCCCCTACACAAGCAATGCCAGCACAAGCTGTCTGTAAGGCACATTACAGAGCACACACACTCCCCTACACAGGCAATGCCAGCACAAGCTGTCTGTAAGGCACATTACAGAGCACACACACACACCTACACAAGCAATGCCAGCACAAGCTGTCTGTAAGGCACATTACAGAGCACACACACACACCTACACAAGCAATGCCAGCACAAGCTGTCTGTAAGGCACATTACAGAGCACACACACTCCCCTACACAAGCTATGCCAGCACAAGCTGTCTGTAAGGCACATTACAGAGCACACACTCCCCTACACAAGCAATGCCAGCACAAGCTGTCTGTAAGGCACATTACAGAGCACACACACACACCTACACAAGCAATGCCAGCACAAGCTGTCTGTAAGCACATTACAGAGCACACACTCCCCTACACTAGCAATGCCAGCACAAGCTGTCTGTAAGGCACATTACAGAGCACACACTCCCCTACACAAGCAATGCCAGCACAAGCTGTCTGTAAGGCACATTACAGAGCACACACACACACCTACACAAGCAATGCCAGCACAAGCTGTCTGTAAGCACATTACAGAGCACACACTCCCCTACACAAGCAATGCCAGCACAAGCTGTCTGTAAGGCACATTACAGAGCACACACACACACCTACACAAGCAATGCCAGCACAAGCTGTCTGTAAGGCACATTACAGAGCACACACACACACCTACACAAGCAATGCCAGCACAAGCTGTCTGTAAGGCACATTACAGAACACACACACCTACACAAGCAATGCCAGCACAAGCTGTCTGTAAGGCACATTACAGAGCTAGCGCACACTCCCCTACACAAGCAATGCCAGCACAAGCTGTCTGTAAGGCACATTACAGAGCACACACACTCCCTTACACAAGCAATGCCAGCACAAGCTGTCTGTAAGGCACATTACAGAGCACACACACACCTACACAAGCAATGCCAGCACAAGCTGTCTGTAAGGCACATTACAGAGCACACACACACTCCCCTACACAAGCAATGCCAGCACAAGCTGTCTGTAAGGCACATTACAGAGCACACACACACCTACACAAGCAATGCCAGCACAAGCTGTCTGTAAGGCACATTACAGAGCACACACACACTCCCCTACACAAGCAATGCCAGCACAAGCTGTCTGTAAGGCACATTACAGAGCACACACACTCCCTTACACAAGCAATGCCAGCACAAGCTGTCTGTAAGGCACATTACAGAGCACACACACACCTACACAAGCAATGCCGGCACAAGCTGTCTGTAAGGCACATTACAGAGCACACACACACCTACACAAGCAATGCCGGCACAAGCTGTCTGTAAGGCACATTACAGAGCACACACTCCCCTACACAAGCAATGCCAGCACAAGCTGTCTGTAAGGCACATTACAGAGCACACACACTCCCTTACACAAGCAATGCCAGCACAAGCTGTCTGTAAGGCACATTACAGAGCACACACTCCCCTACACAAGCAATGCCAGCACAAGCTGTCTGTAAGGCACATTACAGAGCACACACTCCCCTACACAAGCAATGCCAGCACAAGCTGTCTGTAAGGCACATTACAGAGCACACACACTCCCCTACACAAGCAATGCCAGCACAAGCTGTCTGTAAGGCACATTACAGAGCACACACACTCCCTTACACAAGCAATGCCAGCACAAGCTGTCTGTAAGGCACATTACAGAGCACACACACTCCCCTACACAAGCAATGACGGCACAAGCTGTCTGTAAGGCACATTACAGAGCACACACACTCCCCTACACAAGCAATGACGGCACAAGCTGTCTGTAAGGCACATTACAGAGCACACACACTCCCCTACACAAGCAATGCCGGCACAAGCTGTCTGTAAGGCACATTACAGAGCACACACACTCCCTTACACAAGCAATGCCGGCACAAGCTGTCTGTAAGGCACATTACAGAGCACACACACACTCCCTTACACAAGCAATGCCAGCACAAGCTGTCTGTAAGGCACATTACAGAGCACACACACACCTACACAAGCAATGCCAGCACAAGCTGTCTGTAAGGCACATTACAGAGCACACACACTCCCCTACACAAGCAATGCCGGCACAAGCTGTCTGTAAGGCACATTACAGAGCACATACACACTCCCTTACACAAGCAATGACGGCACATGCTGTCTGTAAGGCACATTACAGAGCACACACACTCCCTTACACAAGCAATGACGGCACAAGCTGTCTGTAAGGCACATTACAGAGCACACACACACCTACACAAGCAATGCCAGCACAAGCTGTCTGTAAGGCATATTACAGAGCACACACACTCCCTTACACAAGCAATGCCAGCACAAGCTGTCTGTAAGGCACATTGCAGAGCACACACTCCCTACACAAGCAATGCTAGCACAAGCTGTCTGTAAGGCACATTGCAGAGCACACACTCCCCTGCACAAGCAATGCTAGCACAAGCTGTCTGTAAGGCACATTACAGAGCACACACACTCCCCTACACAAGCAATGACGGCACAAGCTGTCTGTAAGGCACATTACAGAGCACACACACTCCCTTACACAAGCAATGCCGGCACAAGCTGTCTGTAAGGCACATTACAGAGCACACACACACTCCCTTACACAAGCAATGCCAGCACAAGCTGTCTGTAAGGCACATTACAGAGCACACACACACCTACACAAGCAATGCCAGCACAAGCTGTCTGTAAGGCACATTACAGAGCACACACACTCCCCTACACAAGCAATGCCGGCACAAGCTGTCTGTAAGGCACATTACAGAGCACATACACACTCCCTTACACAAGCAATGACGGCACATGCTGTCTGTAAGGCACATTACAGAGCACACACACTCCCTTACACAAGCAATGACGGCACAAGCTGTCTGTAAGGCACATTACAGAGCACACACACCTACACAAGCAATGCCAGCACAAGCTGTCTGTAAGGCATATTACAGAGCACACACTCCCCTACACAAGCAATGCCAGCACAAGCTGTCTGTAAGGCATATTACAGAGCACACACACTCCCTTACACAAGCAATGACGGCACAAGCTGTCTGTAAGGCACATTACAGAGCACACACACACCTACACAAGCAATGCCAGCACAAGCTGTCTGTAAGGCATATTACAGAGCACACACTCCCCTACACAAGCAATGCCAGCACAAGCTGTCTGTAAGGCAGATTACAGAGCACACACACTCCCTTACACAAGCAATGACGGCACAAGCTGTCTGTAAGGCACATTACAGAGCACACACACACCTACACAAGCAATGCCAGCACAAGCTCTCTGTAAGGCATATTACAGAGCACACACACTCCCTTACACAAGCAATGACGGCACAAGCTGTCTGTAAGGCACATTACAGAGCACACACACACCTACACAAGCAATGCCAGCACAAGCTGTCTGTAAGGCATATTACAGAGCACACACACTCCCTTACACAAGCAATGCCAGCACAAGCTGTCTGTAAGGCACATTGCAGAGCACACACTCCCCTACACAAGCAATGCTAGCACAAGCTGTCTGTAAGGCACATTGCAGAGCACACACTCCCCTGCACAAGCAATGCTAGCACAAGCTGTCTGTAAGGCACATTACAGAGCACACACACACTCCCTTACACAAGCAATGCCGGCACAAGCTGTCTGTACGGCACATTACAGAGCACACACACTCCCTTACACAAGCAATGACGGCACAAGCTGTCTGTAAGGCACATTACAGAGCACACACACACACCTACACAAGCAATGCCAGCACAAGGTGTCTGTAAGGCATATTACAGAGCACACACACTCCCTTACACAAGCAATGCCAGCACAAGCTGTCTGTAAGGCACATTGCAGAGCACACACTCCCCTACACAAGCAATGCTAGCACAAGCTGTCTGTAAGGCACATTGCAGAGCACACACACTCCCTTACACAAGCAATGCCGGCACAAGCTGTCTGTAAGCACATTACAGAGCACACACACACCCCTGCACAAGCAATGCCAGCACAAGCTGTCTGTAAGGCACATTGCAGAGCACACACACACCCCTGCACAAGCAATGCCAGCACAAGCTGTCTGTAAGGCACATTACAGAGCACACACACTCCCCTACACAAGCAATGCCAGCACAAGCTGTCTGTAAGGCACATTACAGAGCACACACACTCCCCTACACAAGCAATGCCAACACAAGCTGTCTGTAAGGCACATTACAGAGCACACACACTCCCCTACACAAGCAATGCCAGCACAAGCTGTCTGTAAGGCACATTACAGAGCACACACACTCCCCTACACAAGCAATGCCAACACAAGCTGTCTGTAAGGCACATTACAGAGCACACACACTCCCATACACAAGCAATGCCAGCACAAGCTGTCTGTAAGGCACATTACAGAGCACACACACTCCCTTACACAAGCAATGCCAGCACAAGCTGTCTGTAAGACACATTACACAGCACACACACCTACACAAGCAATGCCAGCACAAGCTGTCTGTAAGTCACACTACAGAGCACACACACACACCTACACAAGCAATGCCAGCACAAGCTGTCTGTAAGGCACATTACAGAGCACACACACACCTACACAAGCAATGCCGGCACAAGCTGTCTGTAAGGCACATTACAGAGCACACACACTCCCCTACACAAGCAATGCCAGCACAAGCTGTCTGTAAGCACATTACAGAGCACACACACACCCCTGCACAAGCAATGCCAGCACAAGCTGTCTGTAAGCACATTACAGAGCACACACACACCCCTGCACAAGCAATGCCAGCACAAGCTGTCTGTAAGGCACATTACAGAGCACACACACTCCCCTACACAAGCAATGACGGCACAAGCTGTCTGTAAGGCACATTACAGAGCACACACACTCCCTTACACAAGCAATGCCGGCACAAGCTGTCTGTAAGGCACATTACAGAGCACACACACACTCCCTTACACAAGCAATGCCAGCACAAGCTGTCTGTAAGGCACATTACAGAGCACACACACTCCCCTACACAAGCAATGCCGGCACAAGCTGTTTGTAAGGCACATTACAGAGCACACACACTCCCCTACACAAGCAATGCCAGCACAAGCTGTCTGTAAGCACATTACAGAGCACACACACACCCCTGCACAAGCAATGCCAGCACAAGCTGTCTGTAAGGCACATTACAGAGCACACACACCTACACAAACGACCATGACACACACATTTAGATGCAAATCACTTTGTGAAGCCGTCACTGTGATGCTTGACAGAAAATAATGAGAAACGTTAAATCTTTTATGAGGTCAACATCCAGTTTCCTGAGCAGCTGTCAAACAAGAAAGAATTTAGCAAAGAGTCGAAAAACTTCCATCACCTCATTAAACCCGACAGGCTCGGACTGCGCACATTCGCCATCAATACGCCGGCCGTTTTGTGTCAGTAATTTGTGGTGATACGAAGAATGAGTAAAAAAAAACTGCAGAGACGCTAGGGCCTTGGGGGAGGCTTGGGAATAGTCTCTGCACTAGGAGCATCTCTGCTCCTAATTGGAAGCATTGGGCATTATCAACCGAGGATTTTCCTAGGCTCCCTGACAGCTAGCGATACCGGAATGATAGCCCACTTGTCAGTGTAAAAGGCCATTAAAAACAAACAATTTTGATTTAATTGGAGGCGTGCGCTGGGGGCCCAGGTGAGGTGTCTCATCATCCCTTTTCTGCCTCTCTCTTTCTTCCTGCGTATTGATGGGTTTCAGAACTATCTGGGAAGAAGAGAACGAGAGGGGAAGAGAGAGTGGGAGGAGGGGAAGGCGTTGTGAGTAATGTGTCAGCTCTTGTTTTTGACAAGTCTGGGATCTTTGAGTGTTTGTCACCCAGCAGAACACAACATGGAATCTATTTTACTAGTCCACAAAATGCTGCGTTCATTTAGAAAGAGAACGGCGCCTCAAGACTAGTTGTATTTTATTCTGGGGATGACCTTGATTGGACTTGAGTTTGCATTAACCCTGATATGATGAAGTTTCCCTACAGAGATGCCCTTATGCCCTTTTGACTTGACAAATCCGTATTAGTGCTAAAGCTCTATGGCTTCAAAATTAAGTTGTGTAGTTTCATAGTTACAGCTTTGAAGTGTGGTTCACTTTCTCACTGCCCTGCTACAATGTTAAGCGGTTATTGTTGTGAGAATGGTGGTCATTTGTTCTACTTACTAGCTAAACCAAGATAACGCAATGCACAGATTTACATGGCGCGTGACATCTCTCAGGTCCACGGTTATGGAGATCTCATGCATCTGAAACTCGTGGTTACTTTAACAAAATGATTACATACTACACTAGGCTACGTTACCTATAACACAAGAAGGGCTGGATCACAAATGAAGCGCACAAGCAATAAGGAGTATTTTGCCACTCTTTGTGCATGTTGGAAATAGCGTGTGTATTACGAGTTGAAAGTAAACATGTCCGATGGAGCACAATCAAATTTAACGCACGTTGGGTTAGCGTGACTTCAGAGCTCTGGTTAATTGTTGCACAAAACACATCAAAAATACATTTAAAAAAGTACAGTTGCACTTATAATAACACTGTTTGATCAAAATGACATAAAATTGCATTAAAAAGTTATAAAAAGTTTAAGGGCTCAAAGATACGATGTCTTTGGTGTTAGAGAGAGAAAAAAAAGGCAGGTAAAGGGCTTTAAAGGGCCACTAAACCCAAAATCTTTCTTTCATGATTCAGATAGAGAATAGAAATTTAAACAACATTACAATTTACTTGCATAATTTATTTTGCTTCATTTTTTAAATATCCTTATTTGAAGAAAAAGCAATGTACATGGTGAGCAAATCACATGATGCTTCTATGTGCAGCAACCAATCAGCAGCTACTGAGCATATCTAGATATGCTTTTCATCAAAGAATATCATGAGAATAAAACAAATTAGATAATATAAGTAAATTAGAAAGGTGTTTAACATTGCATTCTCTTTCTAAATCATAAAAGAAAAAATGTGGGTGGCATGTCCCTTTAACTAACACACACACATACATATATATACACACACACACACGTACATATGTACTTGTGTTTTTACTGTATATCTACTGGAAATATTTCACATTCCAATGTTCAACTGCAGGATAATAATGTCCTTTTTTATTATAAATACCTATTTCTATATATAGCTGTATGTCTTTTACAATAGATAAATAGGTATAGATATGTATTTTACATGAGCAGTATCAGATATACATAAAAATATATATTAATACAGGGAGTGCAGAATTATTAGGCAAATGAGTATTTTGACCACATCATCCTCTTTATGCATGTTGTCTTACTCCAAGCTGTATAGGCTCAAAAGCCTACTACCAATTAAGCATATTAGGTGATGTGCATCTCTGTAATGAGAAGGGGTGTGGTCTAATGACATCAACACCCTATATCAGGTGTGCATAATTATTAGGCAACTTCCTTTCCTTTGGCAAAATGGGTCAAAAGAAGGACTTGACAGGCTCAGAAAAGTAAAAAATAGTGAGATATCTTGCAGAGGGATGCAGCACTCTTAAAATTGCAAAGCTTCTGAAGCGTGATCATCGAACAATCAAGCGTTTCATTCAAAATAGTCAACAGGGTCGCAAGAAGCGTGTGGAAAAACCAAGGCAAAAAATAACTGCCCATGAACTGAGAAAAGTCAAGCGTGCAGCTGCCAAGATGCCACTTGCCACCAGTTTGGCCATATTTCAGAGCTGCAACATCACTGGAGTGCCCAAAAGCACAAGGTGTGCAATACTCAGAGACATGGCCAAGGTAAGAAAGGCTGAAAGACGACCACCACTGAACAAGACACACAAGCTGAAACGTCAAGACTGGGCCAAGAAATATCTCAAGACTGATTTTTCTAAGGTTTTATGGACTGATGAAACGAGAGTGAGTCGTCTTGGGCCAGATGGATGGGCCCGTGGCTGGATTGGAAAGGGCAGAGAGCTCCAGTCCGACTCAGACGCCAGCAAGGTGGAGGTGGAGTACTGGTTTGGGCTGGTATCATCAAAGATGAGCTTGTGGGGCCTTTTCGGGTTGAGGATGGAGTCAAGCTTAACTCCCAGTCCTCCTGCCAGTTTCTGGAAGACACCTTCTTCAAGCAGTGGTACAGGAAGAAGTCTGCATCCTTCAAGAAAAACATGATTTTCATGCAGGACAATGCTCCATCACACGCGTCCAAGTACTCCACAGCGTGGCTGGCAAGAAAGGGTATAAAAGAAGAAAATCTAATGACATGGCCTCCTTGTTCACCTGATCTGAACCCCATTGAGAACCTGTGGTCCATCATCAAATGTGAGATTTACAAGGAGGGAAAACAGTACACCTCTCTGAACAGTGTCTGGGAGGCTGTGGTTGCTGCTGCACGCAATGTTGATGGTGAACAGATCAAAACACTGACAGAATCCATGGATGGCAGGCTTTTGAGTGTCCTTGCAAAGAAAGGTGGCTATATTGGTCACTGATTTGTTTTTGTTTTGTTTTTGAATGTCAGAAATGTATATTTGTGAATGTTGAGATGTTATATTGGTTTCACTGGTAAAAATAAATAATTGAAATGGGTATATATTTGTTTTTTGTTAAGTTGCCTAATAATTATGCACAGTAATAGTCACCTGCACACACAGATATCCCCCTAAAATAGCTATAACTAAAAACAAACTAAAAACTACTTCCAAAACTATTCAGCTTTGATATTAATGAGTTTTTTGGGTTCATTGAGAACATGGTTGTTGTTCAATAATAAAATTAATCCTCAAAAATACAACTTGCCTAATAATTCTGCACTCCCTGTAAAAAAAAGTAAATTATTTTCTTTGAAGAAAATAGGAATGTAAAATATGTGTTTTGAGTATCAGGTTTCGTGATTTAGATTTTAATGCGGTCGGGTTAGTGCACATAAAAACTTAGTAATCTTAGGTCGCGTTATTGAAATGTTACAATCATTAAACATACTGTAAAATATTTTGAATAATCCATAGACTATATCTATATATTATACAGTGTGTTTAATATTTTTTATAAATATTTAGATAATATTTCAATAATGCGCAAACTTTTTTACTTTTAACTTTGTAATACGAGCACAACCTGACGTGAGCAAAAAGCCTCCATTTCGGGGCTGGACTGACCTTACTTGGCAGGATCAGACTGATATACTTAAGGTAAGTTTTCCTTTGTGAAAAGCACATTGGTCTAAAAGAGGCTGCTTCCGGGTGGTAAATCGCCATAGAACTAGCTGATGAGCTGTTGTTCGTTCCTGGTAGAGCGCTTCTCTCTTTGTATGCAAATTAATATGACCCTAGGGAAGTCTCTCTATGGTTGATGGGGGAAACCAGACGTGGACTCCTTGCCCAGTGTGCTTAGAGGAATGTGGCTGCACCTCACTGACGAGGCCCATAGAAGGCCGAAACTATTGTCTGGGGTTGTCATGTTCCTTGTTCAGAGGCGAATTGCCTGGTATTTCGGGACTGGACTGACCTTACTTGGCGGGATCAGACTGATATACTTAAAGGGACACTGAACCCAAAATGTTTCTTTCGTGATTCAGATAGAGCATGCCATTTTAAGCAACTTTCTAATTTACTCCTATTAGCAATTTTTCTTCGTTCTCTTGCTATCTATATTTGAAAAAGAAGGCATCTAAGCTTTTTTGGGGGTTCAGAACTTTGGATAGCACATATGGTGAGTGATAAATAGTATTTCTCAGAATCCATGTAATCGGGTCCATTGGTTATCAAAATAGTGCAGCCCTATAAACTTATGAACCAAATATAAACATATATAGAAATTACATATATTGAAAGAATGCAATGTAAACACATTGCAGGATAGATGATAAGCTATCAGTTATCAACATCACATCCTTGTCCATTAGCAACAACAACCCTCTTCTTTTTTTTTTTTTTTATAAGCCCATTGACTAATCGTATGATAATTTAGAAAAATTACATCTTGAAGAAAGGACAACATTTTATTTACATAGCTACCGGTTACTGTTATGGAGATGTATGGGCCAATACTAAGAATAAAGTAATTTCTAGCAAAATATAAATATGAAAGTGCAAACATAATTATTATTAAAGGGGGGTTGCAGACAGATATGGAGATTCAGGGTCAAACTTTTACCAACACTAACTTTTGGATAGCACTTTTTTATTGGTGGATGAATTTATCCACCAATCAGCAAGGACAACCCAGGTTGTTCACCAAAAATGGGCCGGCATCTAAACTTACATTCTTACATTTCAAATAAAGATACCAAGAGAATGAAGAAAATTTGATAATAGGAGTAAATTAGAAAGTTGCTTAAAATGTCATGCTCTATCTGAATCACCAAAGAAAAAAATTGGGTTCAGTGTCCCTTTAACCCCTTAACGACCAAGGATGTACGCCACACGTCCTCAAAAAAAAAGACAGTTAATGACCGAGGACGTGTGGCGTACGTCCTTGGTCTGGAAAGTAGCTGGAAGCGATCCTGCTCGCTTCCAGCTGCTTTCCGGTTATTGCAGTGATGCCTCGATATCGAGGCATCCTGCAATAACCCCCCTTGGCCATCCGATGCAGAGAAAGCCACTCTGTGGCCCTCTCTGCACCGGACATCGGTGGCCGGTATCGTTGGTGGGTGGGAGCAAGTCTGGGAGGCGGGTGGGCGGCCATCGATGTGCCGAGTGGACTGGAGGGGGGCGGGATCGGGCGCGTGCACGGGGGGCGGCAGCGGGCGGGCGCGTGCACGGGGCGGGAGCAGGAGGGAACCGCTACACTACAGAAAAATAAACTTGCAAAAGTAAAAAAATAAAAGATTTTTGAAAGCTGTAAATAAACAGCTAAGAGATCTGGAAGGAGTGGGGGGTTGATCTTGGGGGGGGGGGAAGCTACACTACAGAAAAGGTTTTTTTTTTTTAAAAAAAGGCAAATTTTTTCACTAAACTGGGTACTGGCAGACAGCTGCCAGTACCCAAGATGGCGCCCATTAAGGCAGAGGGGGAGGGTTAGAGAGCTCTTTGGTGGGGGATCAGTGAGGCTGGGGGCTAAGGGGGGATCCTGCACAGCAGCATATGTAAATATGCTTAAAAACCCCCCACAAAAAAAGCCCAAATATAGCTTTTATTTTAGTACTGGCAGAGTTTCTGCCAGTACTTAAGATGGCGGGGACAATTGTGGGGTGGGGGAGGGAAGAGAGCTGTTTGGGAGGGATCAGGGGGTCTCATGTTTCAGGTGGGAGGCTGAGCTCTACACTTAAGCTAAAATTAACCCTGCAAGCTCCCTACAAGCTACATAATAACCCCTTCACTGCTAGCCATAATACACGTGTGAAATGCAGCGGCATTTGGCGGCCTTCTAATTACCAAAAAGCAACGCCAAAGCCATATATGTCTGCTATTTCTGAACAAAGGGGATCCCAGAGAAGCATTTACAACCATTTGTGCCATAATTGCACAAGCTGTTTGTAAATGATTTCAGTGAGAAACCTAAAATTGTGAAAAATTTAACGTTTTTTTTAATTTGATCGCATTTGGCGGTGAAATGGTGGCATGAAATATACCAAAATTGGCCTAGATCAATACTTGGGGTTGTCTACTACACTACACTAAAGCTAAAATTATCCCTAAAAGCTCCCTACATGCTCCATAATTAACCCCTTCACTGCTGGGCATAATACATGTGTAGTGCGCAGTGGCATTTAGCAGCCTTCTAATTACTAAAAAGCAACGCCAAAGCCATATATGTCTGCTATTTCTGAACAAAGGGGATCCCAGAGAAGAATTTACAACCATTTAAGCCATAATTGCACAAGCTGTTTGTAAATAATTTCAGTGAGAAACCAAAAGTTTGTGAAAACATTTGTAAAAAAGTGAACGATTTTTTGTATTTAATCGCATTTGGCGGTGAAATGGTGGCATGAAATATACCAAAATGGGCCTAGATCAATACTTTGGGATGTCTACTAAAAAAAAATATATACATGTCAAGGGATATTCAGAGATTCCTGAAAGATATTAGTGTTCTAATGTAACTAGCGCTAATTTTGAAAAATAATGGTTTGGAAATAGCAAAGTGCTACTTGTATTAATGACCCTATAACTTGCAAAAAAGCAAAGAACATGTAAACATTGGGTATTTCTAAACTCAGGACAAAATTTAGAAACTATTTAGCACGGGTGTTTTTTGGTGGTTGTAGATGTGTAACAGATTTTGGGGGTCATAGTTAGAAAAAGTGTGTTTTTTTTTCAATTTTTTCCTCATATTTTATAATTTTTTTTATAGTAAATTATAAGATATGATGAAAATAATGGTATCTTTAGAAAGTCCATTTAATGGCGAGAAAAACGGTATATAATATGTGTGGGTACAGTAAATGAATAAGAGGAAAATTACAGCTAAACACAAACACTGCAAAAATGTAAAAATAGCCTTGGTCCCAAACGGACAGAAAATGGAAAAGTGCTGTGGTCATTAAGGGGTTAAGGAAAGTTTTCCTTTGTGAAAAGCACACTGGTCTAAAAGAGGCTGCTTCCGGGTGGTAAATCGCCATAGAACAAGCCACTGAGCTGTTGTTCGTTCCTGGTAGAGCGCTTCTCTCTTTGTATGTATGTATGTGTATATATATATATATATATATATATATATATATATATATATATATATATATATACTGTATATACACACACACACATATGTACTTGTGTTTTTACTGTATATTTACTGGAAATATTTCACATTCCAATGTTCAATTGCAGGATAATAATCAAGAATGAATTTGAAGAAAATAGGAATGTAAAATATGTGTTTTGAGCATCAGGTTTCGTGATTTAGATTTTAATGCGGTTGGGTTAGTGCACATAAAAACGTAGTAATCTTGGGTCGCGTTATTGAAATGTTACATATCAAATATTTATAAAAATTATTAAACATACTGTAAAATATTTTAAATAATCCATAGACTATATCTATATATTATACAGTGTGTTTAATAATTTTTACAAATATTTTACATATAATATTTCAATAATGCGCAAACTTTTTTACTTTCAACTTGCAATAAGAGCGCAACCTGACGTGCGCAAAAAGCCTCCATCTAGCGTAGTTTATGCTCAAGTTGGAGCGCTAAGATGTGCTCCACTTGTTATCTAGCCCCAAGTTGTCTATCTACGGAACTCATCAAAATAGGTCGTTATTAAAAGTAAATAAAGACTGTACAAGAATAATTACTAGATCTGATATAGGGTAATTATGATAAACAGTAATACATTGGTTGTAGTGTAGTTAAATGTGCTATTAGGTCAAAAATATAGTCCTTTGGGAGCAGCTTCTTTTAGCCCAGTTGTGTTTTTCATAGAGGAAATTTTTCCTGAAGTATATCAGGTTGATCCCGCCTAACAAGGTCAGTCCAGTGCCGAAATACCAGGCAATTCTCCTCTGAACAATGGAAATGGCAACCAGAGACGATGCCAGAGGACCTTGGGGAGGTCTCCCTAAGGGTAATGGGGGAAAACAGACGTGGACTCTTTGCCCAGTGAAGCGTAGAGGAATATGGCTGCACCTCACTGACGAGGCCCAAAGGAGGCCGAAACGATCGTCTGGGATTGCCGAAACGATTGTCAGTATCATTTTTGGAACTATTTAAATGTTGGCTTGATTTCCATAAAAGCTAATCGAACCCCAGGATCTTCTTGTACAATAGTATGTGGGTTTTGTAAAAATGAAGAATATGGGCCCAACTGAAAAGGTGCAGAACCTATGAAGTATGGCAAGTTGCAAATAGTATGCCTTGTGGAGTTCATCCTTTTAATGCCTTCTTACTTTGAATCTCAAGCTTTATTGTAGAGGCAAACTGTTGAAGGTCCACATGGGAGTCATTCACAGGAGGATTTTGGAGGATAGTGGGAAGCTCTGGAGGCAGAATTGCCTTGGGCACTTTCAAGCAAAAAAGCATGGAAGTTTTCAGGAAAGTGAAAACAAGTCAGTCTTTTCATAAATGAACGGTTCCTTTAATGAAAAAACTAACAAACAAATGCATTTAACAAACACAAGCTGTGTACTCCATTAAGGTGGTTAAGGCTTCAAAATTAAATAACAACAATCCAGCAATGTCCTTATTAGTAGATTGAATGTGTCAGCCAATAAGTATGTAAGCTTCATTTTTGTTCTTGGACAATCATGCTGCTGGTCTGTAACATTAGCGCTAACTACTACTTTAACTTTATGCAAGTTTAAAGGGACACTAAACCTACATTTTTTTTTTCTTTCATGATTCTGATAGAACATGCAATTTTAAGAAACTTTCTATTTTACTCCTATTTTCAAATTTTCTTCGTTCTCTTGCTATCTTTATTTGAAAAAGAAGGAATCTATGCCAAAAAGCCAGACAAGTTTTGGTTCAGCCCCTGGACAGCACTTGTTTATTGGTGCTATCCAATCAGCAAGGACAACCCAGGCTGTGAACCAAAAACGGTCCGGCTTCTAAACTTGCATTCTTGCTTTTCAAATAAAGATAGAAAGAAAATGAAGAAAAATTAAAATATCTGAATCATGAAAGAAAAAATTTGGGTTCAGTGTTCCTTTAATCTCCTCTCCTATTGCTCCTCTACTGCCCTTGGGAAATAGCAGGTAAATGGAACATGTTTGTTTGCAAGTCTAGGACACATCTGTTAGCTGAAAACTCTACTAGGCTATACAGTAATCCAGCTACACCATGAACCTGCATAGTTATGTCAGAAACAAACAAGTGCCCCATCTATAAAACACTGAAAAGTCTTTTGATAATAACTAGGCATTGCATTAAAAACAACTTCTGTTTAAGAGAAGGAAAAAAGCACAATTGTTATCCTACTAGATTCACTAACAGAGTTCTCTCCTATCTTCCTGCAGTTTGAATGTCATTGTGTCACTTAAATAAAAGGCACGGGCATTTGTTACCTATGTTTTTATAATCTGTTTCTAATTTAAACCATTGGTATCGTGCTTAAATCTGGCAGCCTAAATTATGCACGTTTGTCTCCAGAGACCAGCAGTGCACCGAGCAAAAATCCACAGATCATTAAAAGAAGAAGCAAAGCATACAGGCAGCCGGCACTGACCGTTCTTGTAAATCAGATGCTAAGCTAACAGAGAGCGCCATTATTCCCAGGCAGTGAAGCTGAACGCTAGCGCAGAATAAATACATAGCCCATTTGTCTATACTTTACTGACTGAATGACTATGTAATCTCAAGGAATCTTTGTGCTCCTAGCATACGAGCAGAGGCAATTAGTGCGCAAAGCATTTTATACCGTGCTGTGCCCACCTTATGGGCAGGAGGTGTCTCTTTACTCAGGGTGTGACAGCTGCAAAGTGTCCTATAATACGTCTGAACACCGGTGACAGTGTGCTTGTGCCTAGGGACAACCTGCAAGCCCTGTGTGTGGACTCTAAATGGGACTTTTGTGGGTAGAAAATACAGCACTTGGTCAGGGGCATAGTGTGCTTATTTAGGGGTGCACAACACTTGTTCAGGGGCACAGTGTGTTTAATTAGGGGTGCATGACATGTTTATGGGCACAGTGCTGTTATTTAGGGGTGTATGCCATGTTTATGGGCAAAGTGTGCTTGCTTAGGGGTGTATGACATGTTTATGGGCACAGTGCTGTTATTTAGGGGTGCATAACACTTTTTCAGGGGCACAGTGCTGTTATTTAGGGGTGTATGCCATGTTTATGGGCAAAGTGTGCTTGCTTAGGGGTGTATGACATGTTTATGGGCACAGTGCTGTTATTTAAGGGTGCATGGTACTTGTTCAGGGGTAGAGTTGCCACCTGTCCGGGAATAACCTGCAAAGTTCGGGTTTCCATTTGTGTGTCCGGGTGTAAAGCTGAGTCATGTACGGAAATGCAAGTGTCAGGATTTGGTGGGAAACAGCCACAGCCAAAAAGGTGAGATTGTGCATTTGCAACATACTGCACAGGCCTAGTTATTTCTCGTGTGTCTGTGTGTGTGCATTTGTGTGAGTCTCTGTGTGAGTGTGTGTGTCTCTGTGTGAGTGTGTGTGTCTCTGTGTGAGTGTGTGTGTCTCTGTGTGAGTGTGTGTGTCTCTGTGTGAGTGTGTGTGTCTCTGTGTGCATGTGTGTGTGTCTCTGTGTGCATGTGTGCATGTGTGTGTGTGTCTCTGTGTGAGTTTGTGTATCTGTGTGAGTGCATGTCTGTGTGTGTGTGTCTGTGTGCATGTATGTGTGTGTGTGTCTGTGTGCATGTGTGTGTGTGTGTGTGTGTGTCTCTGTGTGAGTTTGTGTATCTGTGTGAGTGTGTGTCTGTGCGCATGTGTGCATGTCTCTGTGTGCATGTGTGTGTCTGTGCGCATGTGTGTGTGTGTGTGTCTATGTGTGCATGTCTGTGTAAGTGTATTTGTGTTTGTATATTTCTGTGTGTGTGAGTCTGTGTGTCAGAGTGAGTGTATTTGTGTGTGAGCGTTTGTCTTTATATCTTTCTATGTGTTTGAGTCTGTGAGTGTATTTGTGTGTGTAATAGAGAATGTGTCAGAGTGTGTCTTTGTGTTTGTATATTTTTATGTGTATGAGTCTGTGTGAAAGAGTGACTTTATGTGTGTGTGAGAGTGTTAGTGTCTTTATGTGTATGTGAGGGTGAGCATATGTGTGTGAGTGTAAATATGTGTGAGTTGGTGTTTATTTGATATTATACATAGCGTGTACAAAATAATTGTTGCTGTTCACAACACAAGTGTTCCAGGTTTGACCTGAACTAAGGGTGGCGACTCTATTCAGGGGCATAGTGTGCTTATTTAGGGGTAAACGGCGCGTCTTTATCTTGTCACGTTACAAACAAGCATTCTGCAGCGAAGTGCTTGTTTGTATAGGTAGAGGTATCTGCAGCACAAAAGTAAGATTTTTTATGCCACTTAACAAGTCACTAGTTAGGCCTCATCTTGAGTATTGTGTGCAGTTCTGGAGCCTGTATCTCATGAAAGATTAAAACTGGAATCTGTTCAAAGAAGGCTGCTAAATGGTACATGATCTAAACAATAACACTTTCAAAGAAAGACTTAATTACCGAAATATGTATAGCTTAGACGAGAGGAGGGAGGGGATAAAAACGCTATAAAGTCTATAAAGGAGCTTAGTAAAGCTGGAGCTGTGAGTATGTTTCACAAAAAATAACAATTACAAAAAAAGATTCATGATCTAAAGTTGAATGGGAGCAGGTTCAGTAGCACATCTTTACAGAAAGCGTGGTTGATTCAAGGAATAAACTTCCATTAGAGGTGGTAAAGACTAATGCCTGGGATAAGTATAAGGCTATCCTACATACTAAATAATGCCTAGAATAAGCATAAGGCTATCTTACGTACTAATTAATGACCGAGATAAGCATAAGGCTATCTTACGTACTAATTAATGGCAGAGGTAAGCATAAGGCTATCTTAATGGCCGAGGTAAGCATAAGGCTATCTTACGTACTAATTAATGGCCGAGGTAAGCATAAGGCTATCTTACGTACTAATTAATGGCCGAGGTAAGCATAAGGCTATCTTACGTACTAATTAATGCCTGAGATAAGCATAAGGCTATCTTACGTACTAATTAATAACTGAGATAAGCATAAGGCTATCTTACGTACTAATTAATGGCCGAGGTAAGCATAAGGCTATCTTACGTACTAATTAATGCCTGAGATAAGCATAAGGCTATCTTACGTACTAATTAATGGCCGAGATAAGCATAAGGTTATCTTACGTACTAATTAATGGCCGAGGTAAGCATAAGACTATCTTACGTACTAATTAATGGCCGAGGTAAGCATAAGGCTATCTTACGTACTAATTAATGACTGAGATAAGCATAAGGCTATCTTACGTACTAATTAATGGCCGAGGTAAGCATAAGGCTATCTTACGTACTAATTAATGGCCGAAGTAAGCATAAGGCTATCTTACGTACTAATTAATGGCCGAGGTAAGCATAAGGCTATCTTACGTACTAATTAATGCCTGAGATAAGCATAAGGCTATCTTACGTACTAGTTAATAACTGAGATAAGCATAAGGCTATCTTACGTACTAATTAATGGCCGAGGTAAGCATAAGGCTATCTTACGTACTAATTAATGCCTGAGATAAGCATAAGGCTATCTTACGTACTAATTAATGGCCGAGATAAGCATAAGGTTATCTTACGTACTAATTAATGGCCGAGGTAAGCATAAGACTATCTTACGTACTAATTAATGGCCGAGGTAAGCATAAGGCTATCTTACGTACTAATTAATGACTGAGATAAGCATAAGGCTATCTTACGTACTAATTAATGGCCGAGGTAAGCATAAGGCTATCTTACGTACTAATTAATGGCCGAGGTAAGCATAAGGCTATCTTACGTACTAATTAATGGCCGAGGTAAGCATAAGGCTATCTTACGTACTAATTAATGACCGAGATAAGCATAAGGCTATCTTACGTACTAATTAATGGCCGAGGTAAGCATAAGGCTATCTTACGTACTAATTAATGGCCGAGGTAAGCATAAGGCTATCTTACGTACTAATTAATGGCCGAGGTAAGCATAAGGCTATCTTACGTACTAATTAATGGCCGAGGTAAGCATAAGGCTATCTTACGTACTAATTAATTACCGAGATAAGCATAAGGCTATCTTACGTACTAATTAATAACCGAGATAAGCATAAGGCTATCTTACGTGCTAATTAATGCCTGAGATAAGCATAAGACTATCTTACGTACTAATTATTGGCCGACATAAGCATAAGGCTATCCTACGTACTAATTAATGACCGAGATAAGCATAAGGCTATCTTACGTACTAATTAATGACCGAGATAAGCATAAGGCTATCTTACGTACTAATTAATGGCCGAGGTAAGCATAAGGCTATCTTACGTACTAATTAATGGCCGAGGTAAGCATAAGGCTATCTTACGTACTAATTAATGGCCGAGGTAAGCATAAGGCTATCTTACGTACTAATTAATGGCCGAGGTAAGCATAAGGCTATCTTACGTACTAATTAATTACCGAGATAAGCATAAGGCTATCTTACGTACTAATTAATAACCGAGATAAGCATAAGGCTATCTTACGTGCTAATTAATGCCTGAGATAAGCATAAGACTATCTTACGTACTAATTATTGGCCGACATAAGCATAAGGCTATCCTACGTACTAATTAATGACCGAGATAAGCATAAGACTATCTTACGTACTAATTATTGGCCGACATAAGCATAAGGCTATCTTACGTACTAATTAATGACCGAGATAAGCATAAGGCTAGCTTACGTATTAATTAATGCCTGAGATAAGCATAAGGCTATCCTACAAACTAGAGAAGTTTACACCTTTAGGACATTTTGGGCAGACTTGTTGGGCCTATGGTTCTTTTCTGCTGTCAGTCTGTTTCTATGTCCCCCTCACCTAACTGCATGAGAGCCAATGACCTGTATTAATTACCTTGCCCACCTCTGTTAGCATTTCCACCTCAGTGTGAGGCACTTGGCTTATTCACATTTCACAGCTGTTTCCTGCAAGCCGGTGCCCTCTACTGCAGACACCCGCCTGCCCACACCCACCAGTAGTCAGATTTAGCATTGCCCCACATCTATAAACTTCATTAAGGGGCTCTCGTTGACATCTCCTGTGACTTCTGCAATCTGTTCCCTGCTGGCCAGCTCTGTTAAGAAGCAGAACACGCAGCCCTGAATGTTTCTGGTGCCTAATAAATGATTACTGACATATGTTAACGGAACATTTCAGGGTGAGCAAAGTGCACAGAGCGGTGCCACTCTTTATCATCTTCAGCACAAGAACAGATCTCTCAGACCTTGAAAATATTCACATACTCTGTTCAAGACAGAGGTTTCTAGTTGGCACTTGTGATAAAATATACTTATTTCCCTTTCCCAGCCACAGAACAGATTACTAAAGTCTGGTTATATAGATAGAGGCACACACACACATACACACACACGCACACACACACACAGGGACAGAGAGAGTCGCGCACACACACAGGGACAGAGAGAGGCACACACACACACAGGGACAGAGAGAGTCGCGCACACACACAGGGACAGAGAGAGGCACACACACACAGGGACAGAGAGAGTCGCGCACACACACAGGGACAGAGAGAGGCACACACACACACAGGGGCAGTGAGAGGCAAACACACACACACACAGGAACAGAGAGAGGCACACACACACACAGGGACAGAGAGAGTCGTGCACACACACAGGGACAGAGAGAGTCGTGCACACACACAGGGACAGAGAGAGGCACACACACGCACAGGGGCAGAGAGAGGCAAACACACTCACACACAGGGACAGAGAGAGGCACACACACACACACAGGGACAGAGAGAGTCGCGCACACACACAGGGACAGAGAGAGGCACACACACACACACACAGGGACAGAGAGAGTCGCGCACACACACAGGGACAGAGAGAGGCAAACACACTCACACACAGGGACAGAGAGAGGCACACACACACACAGGGGCAGAGAGAGGCAAACACACTCACACACAGGGACAGAGAGAGGCACACACACACACAGGGGCAGAGAGAGGCAAACACACATATACACACAGGGACAGAGAGAGTCGCGCACACACACTGGGACAGAGAGAGGCACACACACACAGGGGCAGAGAGAGGCAAACACACATACACACAGGGACAGAGAGAGTCGCGCACACACACACTGGGACAGAGAGAGGCACACACACACTGGGACAGAGAGAGGCACACACACACTGGGACAGAGAGAGGCACACACACACTGGGACAGAGAGAGGCACACACACACAGGGGCAGAGAGAGAGGCAAACACACATACACACAGGGACAGAGAGAGGCACACACACACACAGGGGCAGAGAGAGGCAGGCACACACACACACACAGGGGCAGAGAGAGGCAAACACACATGCACACAGGGACAGAGAGAGTCGCGCACACACACTGGGACAGAGAGAGGCACACACACACACACACAGGGACAGAGAGAGGCACACACACACACACACAGGGACAGAGAGAGTCGCGCACACACACTGGGACGGAGAGAGGCACACACACACACACAGGGATAGAGAGAGGCAAACACACATACACACAGGGACAGAGAGAGTCGCGCACACACACTGGGACGGAGAGAGGCACACACACACAGGGACAGAGAGAGTCGCGCACACACACAGGGACAGAGAGAGTCGCGCACACACACAGGGACAGAGAGAGTCGCGCACACACACAGGGACAGAGAGAGTCGCGCACACACACACAGGGACAGAGAGAGGCAAACACACTCACACACAGGGACAGAGAGAGTCGCGCACACACACAGGGACAGAGAGAGTCGCGCACACACACAGGGACAGAGAGAGTCGCGCACACACACAGGGACAGAGAGAGTCGCGCACACACACAGGGACAGAGAGAGTCGCGCACACACACAGGGACAGAGAGAGTCGCGCACACACACAGGGGCAGAGACAGGCACACACACACAGGGGCAGAGACAGGCACACACACACAAAGGGACAGAGAGAGGCACACACACACACAGGGGAAGAGACAGGCACACACACACAAAGGGACAGAGAGAGGCGCACACACACAGGGGCAGAGAGAGGCAAACAAACATACACACACAGGGACCGAGAGAGGCGCACACTCACACACAGACCGAGAGAGGCACACACACACACAGGGACAGAGAGAGTCGTGCACACACACAGGGACAGAGAGAGTCGCGCACACACACTGGGACAGAGAGAGGCACACACACACACACACACACACAGGGACAGAGAGAGTCGCGCACACACACAGGGACAGAGAGAGGCACACACACACACACAGGGACAGAGAGAGTCGCGCACACACACAGGGACAGAGAGAGGCACACACACACACAGGGACAGAGAGAGGCAAACACACATACACACAGGGACAGAGAGAGTCGCGCACACACACAGGGACAGAGAGAGGCGCACACACACACACAGGGACAGAGAGAGGCAAACACACATACACACAGGGACAGAGAGAGTCGCGCACACACACAGGGACAGAGAGAGGCACACACACACACAGGGACAGAGAGAGGCAAACACACATACACACAGGGACAGAGAGAGGCACACACACACACACACAGGGACAGAGAGAGTCGCGCACACACACAGGGACAGAGAGAGGCACACACACACACAGGGACAGAGAGAGGCAAACACACTCACACACAGGGACAGAAAGAGTCGCGCACACACACAGGGACAGAGAGAGTCGCGCACACACACAGGGGCAGAGACAGGCACACACACACACACACACAGGGGCAGAGACAGGCACACACACACAAAGGGACAGAGAGAGGCACACACACACACAGGGGAAGAGACAGGCACACACACACACAGGGACAGAGAGAGGCAAACACACATACACACAGGGACAGAGAGAGTCGCGCACACACACAGGGACAGAGAGAGGCACACACACACACACAGGGACAGAGAGAGGCAAACACACATACACACAGGGACAGAGAGAGTCGCGCACACACACAGGGACAGAGAGAGGCACACACACACACAGGGACAGAGAGAGGCAAACACACATACACACAGGGACAGAGAGAGGCACACACACACACACACAGGGACAGAGAGAGTCGCGCACACACACAGGGACAGAGAGAGTCGCGCACACACACAGGGACAGAGAGAGGCACACACACACACAGGGACAGAGAGAGGCAAACACACTCACACACAGGGACAGAAAGAGTCGCGCACACACACAGGGACAGAGAGAGTCGCGCACACACACAGGGGCAGAGACAGGCACACACACACACACACACAGGGGCAGAGACAGGCACACACACACAAAGGGACAGAGAGAGGCACACACACACACAGGGGAAGAGACAGGCACACACACACAAAGGGACAGAGAGAGGCGCACACACACAGGGGCAGAGAGAGGCAAACAAACATACACACACAGGGACCGAGAGAGGCGCACACTCACACACAGACCGAGAGAGGCACACACACACACAGGGACAGAGAGAGTCGTACACACACACAGGGACAGAGAGAGTCGCGCACACACACTGGGACAGAGAGAGGCACACACACACACACAGGGACAGAGAGAGTCGCGCACACACACAGGGACAGAGAGAGGCACACACACACACAGGGACAGAGAGAGTCGCGCACACACACAGGGACAGAGAGAGGCACACACACAGGGACAGAGAGAGTCGCGCACACACACTGGGACAGAGAGAGGCACACACACAGGGACAGAGAGAGTTGCACACACACACAGGGACAGAGAGTCGCGCACACACACAGGGACAGAGAGAGGCACACACACACAGGGGCATAGAGAGGCACACACACACAGGGGCATAGAGAGGCACACACACACACAGGGACAGAGAGAGGCACACACACACACAGGGACAGAGAGAGGCACACACACACACAGGGACAGAGAGGCACACACAGGGACAGAGAGGCACACACAGGGACAGAGAGGCACACACAGAGACAGAGAGAGGCACACACACAGGGGCAGAGACACACACACACACACACAGGGACAGACACACACACACAGGGACAGAGAGAGGCACACACACACACACACACACACACACACACACAGGAACAGAGAGAGGGAGACACACACACACACACACAGGGACACAGAGAGGCACACAGGGACACAGAGAGGCGCACACACACACACAGGGACATAGAGAGGCACACACACACAGGGACATAGAGAGACACACACACACAGGGACATAGAGAGGCGCACACACACACAGGGACATAGAGAGGCGCACACACACACAGGGACATAGAGAGGCGCACACACACACAGGGACATAGAGAGTCACACACACACACAGGGACAAAGAGACACACACACACAGGGACAGAGAAAGACACACACACACAGGAACACAGAGAGGCACACACACACAGGGACACAGAGAGGCACACAAACAGGGATAGAGAGAGGCACACACACAGGGACAAAGACACACACAGGGACACACACACACACAGGGACAGAGACACACACACACACACACACACACAGGGACAGAGACACACATACAGGGACAGAGACACACATACACAAGGACAGAGACAGACGAGACAAACACACACACACACACACACAAGGACAGAGACACACACACACACACGGACAGAGAGACACACACACACACACACAAGGACAGACAGACAGAGAGAAAGATACATAGAGCTAAAAACAGAGAAAAGCGCACACAAACACACACACACACAGAAACTGAGAGACACAGAGACACACACACACACAGAGAGAAAGACAGACACACACACACACTGATAGAGACAGAGAGACACACAGACAGTGATAGAGACAGACAGAAACACATACTGATAGAGTACCTCTAAGGGTAGAGAGAAACAGACACCGATAGAGAGAGACACACACAGAAAGAGAGAGAAACACAGAGAGAGAGATTCGGAAAGACACAGAAACACATAGAGACAAACACATAGAGAGACAAAGATATAAAGATATATATATATATATATATATATGTGTGTGTGTAGGTATTTCTTTGAATAAAATGTTTAGTATAATGACATCTAATTATAATAACTTATTCAGTACTAAAGTGACATGAAAGTAAAATCTTTAATAGTTTAGACAGAGCATGCAATAATATAATACTTTGTCATTTATTTTTTTCTCTTGGTAGCCATTACTAAAAAGCATACTTAGGTAGGCTCAGGAGCAGCAATGCTAGGAGCCAGCTGCTGATTGGTGGCTGCATGTATACTTCTCTATTGGCTCAGCTAGCTCCCAGAAGCTGGAAATGTGCTCCTAAAGTTGTACTTTTTTATACAACTAAACAGTGATTTTATCCTCTTGGCTGCAAATAGTACATAAATCCAATTATTTTACCTCTTTGGCTGCCAGTAACGTACACACAGCAGTGATTTCACCCCGCTGCCAGCCAGTAACATACACACAGCAGGGATTTCTCCCCGCTGCCAGCCAGCAACATACACACACAGCAGGGATTTCACCCCACTGGCAGCCAGTAACATGCACACAGCAGTGATTTCACCCCACTGGCAGCCAGTAACATACAGCAGGGATTTCCCCCCGGTGCCAGCCAGCCAGCAACATACACACAGCAGGGATTTCACCCCGGTGCCAGCCAGCAACATACACACAGCAGGGATTTCACCCCACTGCCAGCCAGCAACATACACACAGCAGGGATTTCACCCCACTGCCAGCCAGCAACATACACACAGCAGGGATTTCACCCCACTGCCAGCCAGTAACATACACACAGCAGGGATTTCACCCCACTGCCAGCCAGTAACATACACACAGCAGGGATTTCACCCCACTGCCAGCCAGTAACATACACACAGCAGGGATTTCACCCCACTGCCAGCCAGTAACATACACACAGCAGGGATTTCACCCCACTGCCAGCCAGTAACATACACACAGCAGGGATTTCACCCCACTGCCAGCCAGTAACATACACACAGCAGGGATTTCACCCCACTGCCAGCCAGTAACATACACACAGCAGGGATTTCACCCCACTGCCAGCCAGCAACATACACACAGCAGGGATTTCACCCTGGTGCCAGCTAGCAACATACACACAGCAGGGATTTCACCCCACTGCCAGCCAGTAACATACACACAGCAGGGATTTCACCCCACTGCCAGCCAGTAACATACAAACAGCAGGGATTTCACCCCACTGCCAGCCAGTAACATACAAACAGCAGGGATTTCACCCCACTGCCAGCCAGTAACATACACACAGCAGGGATTTCACCCCACTGCCAGCCAGTAACATACACACAGCAGGGATTTCACCCCACTGCCAGCCAGTAACATACACACAGCAGGGATTTCACCCCACTGCCAGCCAGTAACATACACACAGCAGGGATTTCACTCCACTGCCAGCCAGTAACATACACACAGCAGGGATTTCACTCCACTGCCAGCCAGTAACATACACACAGCAGGGATTTCACCCCACTGGCAGCCAGTAACATACACACAGCAGGGATTTCACCCCACTGGCAGCCAGTAACATACACACATCAGGGATTTCACCCCACTGGCTGCTAGTAACATACACACAGCAGTGATTTTACCCCACTGGCTGCTAGTAGCACACACAGAAGTGATTTCACGCCACTGACAGACAGTAATGTACACACAAGTGATTTCACGCCACTGACAGACAGTAACATACACACATATGGGATTTCACCCCACTGGCTGCTAGTAACATACACACAGCAGTGATTTTACCCCACTGGCTGCTAGTAGCACACACAGAAGTGATTTCACGCCACTGACAGACAGTAATGTACACACAAGTGATTTCACGCCACTGACAGACAGTAATGTACACACAAGTGATTTCACTCCACTGCCAGACAGTAATGTACACACAAGTGATTTCACCCCACTGCCAGACAGTAACATACACACAGAAGGGATTTCACCACACTGCCAGCCAGTAACATACACACAGCAGGGATTTCACTCCACTGCCAGCCAGTAACTTACACACAGCAGGGATTTCACTCCACTGCCAGCCAGTAACTTACACACAGAAGGGATTTCCCCCCACTGCCAGCCAGTAACTTACACACAGCAGGGATTTCACTCCACTGCCAGCCAGTAACATACACAGCGCAGGGATTTCACCCCACTGGCTGCTAGTAACATACACACAGCAGGAATTTCACCCCACATACAAACAGCATTGATTTTACCCCACTGCCTGCCAGTAGCACACACAGCAGTGCTTTCACCCCACTGCCTGCCAGTAGCACACACAGCAGTGATTTCACCCCACTGGCTGCTAGTAGCATACACACTGCAGTGATGTCACCCCACTGCATGCCATTAGCACACACAGCAGTGATGTCACTTCACTGCCTGCCAGTAGCACACACAGCAGTGATTTCACCCCACTGGCTGCTAGTAGCACACACAGCAGTGATTTCACCCCACTGCCTGCCAGTAGCGCACACAGCAATGATTTCACCCTACTGCCTGCCAGTAGCATACACACAGCAGTGATTTCACCCCACTGCCTGCCAGTAGCATACGCACAGCAGTGATTTCACCTCACTGGCTGCCAGTAGCACACACAGCAGTGATTTAACCCCACTGGCTGCCAGTAGCACACACAGCAGTGATTTCACCCCACTGGCTGCCAGTAGCACACACAGCAGTGATTTCACCCCACTGGCTGCTAGTAGCATATACACAGCAGTGATGTTACCCCACTGCCTTCCACTGCCTTACAGTAGCACACACAGCAGTGATTTCAATCCACTGCCTGCCACTAGCACACACAGCAGTGATTTCACCCCACTGGCTGCTAGTAGCACACATAGCAGTGATTTCACCCCACTGCCTGCCAGTAGCACACACAGCAGTGATTTCACCCCACTGGCTTCTAGTAGCACACAAAACAGTGATTTCACCTCACTGGCTGCCAGTAGCACACACAGCAGTGATTTCACCTCACTGGCTGCCAGTAGCATACACAGCAGTGATTTCACCCCACTGGCTGCCAGTAGAACACACACACAGCAGTGATTTCACCCCACTGCCTCCCAGTAGCACACACAGCAGTGATTTCACCCCCTGGCTGCCAGTAGCACACACAGCAGTGCTTTCACCCCACTGCCTTCTAGTAGCACACACATCAGTGATTTCACCCCACTGGCTGCCAGTAGCACACACAGCAGTGCTTTCACCCCACTGCCTTCTAGTAGCACACACATCAGTGATTTCACCCCACTGGCTGCCAGTAGCACACACAGCAGTGATTTCACTTCACTGCCTCCCAGTAGCACACACATCAGTGATTTCACCCCACTGGCTGCTAGTAACATACACAAAGCAGTGATTTTACCTCACTGTCTGCCAGTAGCACACACAGAATAGTGTATATAATATCAACAATAGTTACAGGATAGTAAATACACAGCTGTTACAGGAACGTACCTTCTGGAAGCGCGGCAGCTGCCAGAGAGGGGCTGGTTCATCAGGCGGTTGATATCTCCTAAGCAGGGTGGTCCGTGTGTCCTGTACCTTTCCTATCTTGTTCTGTGAAATAGACATGAACATGATGATTATTATTATTATCGGTTATTTGTAGAGCGCCAACAGCAATGAGACCTCTTTACAGTGACAATCTACAGTTCATTCCCAGTATGACGATTCCCTGACCTTGGTGTATATTCTATCCCAGGTAAAAACCTTGCTGACGCATTTTAATAAATAATGGGTCTGTGCATTAAATACAGTAGAATAAATAAACTCACAACCCAATAACACTCTGACATTTAAATGAACAGAAGATTTTAGTTTTCTGCCAAATTTACATCATTTAGCTGGCCCCTAGTACCATGTGACAGCCATCAGCCAATCACAGACTCATACTGAACTGTTGCACATGCTCAGTGGCAGCTGATGCCTCAGTAAATGTGTATATAAAACGACTGAGCACAATTTCATAATGAAAGCATGTATTTTATTGTTACGGCTGGAGAAACGACGGCCATTTTCCTTTGGAGGTGGGATCTTGCTTTGTTCAGCACTACAGGTGTCTCGCTCTATATTTGTTACTGATATAAACACATATATATATATTTATATTTAGCTCACCTTGGAATGCCGTTTGGATCGTTCTTGGGGAGGAGCCATAGAAACACTTGGCTGTGATACCTTTTCACTTTTTTATTGATTGCCATCTGAGCAACTTGTATTAATGAAGAGGTTAACTGGAATCTGTGATGGAGGACCTTTGTTTTGGACTCTGTTATAGCTCCTACATTTAATGGACGGTATCTTTTAGGCTTAGCCTCTTGTATAAATAATCTTACACATTGTATATATAACTTCTCTATACTTAGTTATTGGGTGTTAAGTAGGCAGCGCTAAGTGTTATCCTTTTTTACTATATATATATATATACAGTATATATATATATATATATATATATATATATATATATATATGTATATATATATATATATATATATAGTGCATTTAGAGCCCTTTGCAGTATCATTTTATACAATATTCATATTTAATAAAGAGTTTAACTTTGTATTAACAGTAGATATTTGGGACATTCCAATGTTCTGTATATATGTGTTTATATATATATATATATATGTGTGTGTGTGTATATATCTGAATGCTACAAGCAGCCGTCTTCGTCCGAAGGATCCGAATGCCACGAGCTGCTGCCCTCTTCTGAAGGACCCGAATGCACACGTCTAATATGTGTAGTATGATGTGCTTCTGTATTTTGTTTGTGTTCTAGGTTCTGGCTCTGTGGGGCTTTTGGAACGTTTATACTTTTGTATTCTAGGAACTCAGACATTTGCTATTTTGACAATGTGGATTAGTTTGACTGTGTTTTCCAAAAGAAATGAATCCACGCTGATAATTTGTTCTGTATTTGACCTTTGGCATGACTGGGTTTTCCTTGAGACATTATGCTGACAATTTGAATTAATATTGTATTTGTCTACGCTCCTCCTGTTTCGCTTTATATGTTTGCCTTTGTCTGTGAACATGTCTTTGTTAAATACATGTTTTCAAGACCAATAACAGAATTTATGCTTACCTGATAAATTACTTTCTCCAACGGTGTGTCCGGTCCACGGCGTCATCCTTACTTGTGGGAATATCTCTTCCCCAACAGGAAATGGCAGAGTCCCAGCAAAGCTGGCCATATAGTCCCTCCTAGGCTCCGCCCACCCCAGTCATTCGACCGAAGGACAGGAGGAAAAAATAGGAGAAACCATAGGGTGTCGTGGTGACTGTAGTTAGAGAAAATAATTCATCGGACCTGATTAAAAAACCAGGGTGGGCCGTGGACCGGACACACCGTTGGAGAAAGTAATTTATCAGGTAAGCATAAATTCTGTTTTCTCCAACATTGGTGTGTCCGGTCCACGGCGTCATCCTTACTTGTGGGAACCAATACCAAAGCTTTAGGACACGGATGAAGGGAGGGAGCAAATCAGGTCACCTAAACGGAAGGCACCATGGCTTGCAAAACCTTTCTCCCAAAAATAGCCACCGAAGAAGCAAAAGTATCAAATTTGTAAAATTTGGCAAAAGTGTGCAGTGAAGACCAAGTCGCTGCCTTACATATCTGATCAACAGAAGCCTCGTTCTTGAAGGCCCATGTGGAAGCTACAGCCCTAGTGGAGTGAGCTGTGATTCTTTCAGGAGGCTGCTGTCCGGCAGTCTCATAAGCCAATCGGATGATGCTCTTAAGCCAAAAGGAAAGAGAGGTAGAAGTTGCTTTTTGACCTCTCCTTTTACCAGAATAGACGACAAACAGGGAAGAAGTTTGTCTGAACTCTTTTGTAGCTTCTAAGTAGAATTTTAGAGCACGGACTACATCTAAATTGTGTAGCAAACGTTCCTTCTTTGAAATTGGATTCGGACACAAAGAAGCTACAACTATCTCCTGATTAATATTTTTGTTGGAAACAACCTTTGGTAGAAAACCAGGCTTAGTACGCAGAACAACCTTATCTGAATGGAACACCAGATAGGGTGGAGTACACTGTAGAGCAGATAACTCTGAAACTCTTCTAGCAGAAGAAATAGCAACCAAAAACAAAACTTTCCAAGATAACAACTTAATATCTATGGAATGTAAAGGTTCAAACGGAACCCCTTGAAGAACTGAAAGAACTAGATTTAAACTCCAGGGAGGAGTCAAAGGTCTGTAAACAGGCTTGATCCTAACCAAAGCCTGAACAAATGCTTGAACATCTGGCACAACTGCCAGTCGTTTGTGTAGTAGGACAGATAAAGCAGAAATCTGTCCCTTTAGAGAACTCGCAGATAATCCTTTATCCAAACCTTCTTGTAGAAAGGAAAGAATCCTAGGAATCTTTATCTTATTCCATGGGAATCCCTTGGATTCACACCAGCAGATATATCTTTTCCATATTTTATGGTAAATCTTTCTAGTTACCGGTTTTCTGGCTTGAACCAGAGTATCTATCACGGAATCTGAAAACCCACGCTTTGATAGAATCAAGCGTTCAATCTCCAAGCCGTCAGCTGGAGGGAGACCAGATTTGGATGTTCGAATGGACCCTGAACAAGAAGGTCCTGGCTCAAAGGTAGCTTCCATGGTGGAACCAATGACATATTCACCAGGTCTGCATACCAAGTCCTGCGTGGCCACGCAGGAGCTATCAAGATCACAGAGGCCCTCTCCTGTTTGATCCTGGCTACCAGCCTGGGAATGAGAGGAAACGGTGGAAACACATAAGCTAGGTTGAAGGTCCAAGGCGCTACTAGTGCATCCACTAGAGTCGCCTTGGGATCCCTGGATCTGGACCCGTAGCAAGGAACCTTGAAGTTCTGACGAGACGCCATCAGATCCATATCTGGAATGCCCCATAGTTGCGTCAACAGGGCAAAGATCTCCGGGTGGAGTTCCCACTCCCCCGGATGGAATGTCTGACGACTCAAATAATCCGCTTCCCAGTTTTCCACACCTGGAATGTGGATCGCAGATAGGTGGCAGGAGTGATTCTCCGCCCATTGTATTATTTTGGTCACTTCTTTCATCGCCAGGGAACTCCTTGTTCCCCCCTGATGATTGAGATACGCAACAGTCGTCATGTTGTCTGATTGGAATCTTATGAATCTGGCCTTTGCTAGCTGAGGCCAAGCCCTGAGAGCATTGAATATCGCTCTTAGTTCCAGAATGTTTATCGGGAGAAGAGACTCTTCCCGAGACCACAGTCCCTGAGCTTTCAGAGATTCCCAGACCGCGCCCCAGCCCACTAGGCTGGCGTCGGCCATGACGATGACCCACTCTGGACTGCGGAAGCTCATTCCCTGGGATAGGTGATCCTGGGTTAGCCACCAACGGAGTGAGTCTCTGGTCTTCTGATCTACTTGAATCACTGGAGACAAGTCTGTATAGTCCCCATTCCACTGTTTCAGCATGCAAAGTTGTAATGGTCTTAGATGAATTCGCGCAAAAGGAACTATGTCCATTGCTGCAACCATCAATCCTACTACTTCCATGCACTGAGCTACGGAAGGACGAGGAATAGAATTAAAAACTTGACAAGCGTTTAGAAGTTTTGACTTTCTGACTTCTGTCAAGAAAATCCTAATTTCTAAGGAATCTATTATTGTTCCCAAGAAGGGAACTCTTGTCGACGGAGACAGGGAACTTTTTTCTATGTTCACCTTCCATCCGTGAGATCTGAGAAAGGCCAGAACGATGTCTGAGTGAGCCTTTCCCTTTGAAAGAGACGACGCTTGTACTAGAATGTCGTCCAAGTATGGTACTACTGCAATGCCCCTTGGTCTTAGAACCGCTAGAAGGGATCCGAGTACCTTTGTGAAAATCCTTGGAGCAGTGGCTAACCCGAATGGGAGGGCCACAAACTGGTAATGTTTGTCCAGAAAGGCGAACCTTAGGAACTGATGATGTTCTTTGTGGATAGGGATATGTAGATACGCATCCTTTAGATCCACGGTAGTCATAAATTGACCTTCCTGAATTGTGGGTAGAATCGTTCGAATGGTTTCCATCTTGAACGATGGTACTCTGAGAAATTTGTTTAGGATCTTTAAATCCAGGATTGGTCTGAAAGTTCCCTCTTTTTTGGGAACTACAAACAGATTTGAGTAAAATCCCATTCCTTGTTCCGCCGTTAGAACTGGGTGTATCACTCCCATCTTTAACAGGTCTTCTACACAATGTAAGAATGCCTGTCTCTTTATTTGGTTTGAGGATAAGTGAGACATGTGGAACCTTCCCCTTGGGGGTAGTTCCTTGAATTCCAGAAGATAACCCTGAGAAACTATTTCTAGCATCCAGGGATCCTGAACATCTCTTGCCCAAGCCTGAGCAAAGAGAGAGAGTCTGCCCCCCACTAGATCCGGTCCCGGATCGGGGGCTACTCCTTCATGCTGTTTTGTTAGCAGCGACAGGCTTCTTGGCCTGCTTACCCTTGTTCCAGCCTTGCATCGGTTTCCAGGCTGGTTTGGTCTGTGAGGTATTACCCTCTTGCTGAATTAGAGCCCGGTCCGTTACTGAAATTACGAAAGGAACGAAAATTAGACTTATTCTTGGCTTTGAAAGGCCTATCTTGTGGGAGGGCGTGGCCCTTACCCCCAGTGATGTCTGAGATAATCTCTTTCAATTCTGGCCCAAAGAGAGTTTTACCCTTGAAGGGAATATTAAGCAATTTTGTCTTGGATGATACATCCGCTGACCAAGACTTTAGCCAAAGCGCTCTGCGCGCCACAATTGCAAACCCTGAATTTTTCGCCGCTAATCTAGCTATTTGCAAAGCGGCATCTAAAATAAAAGAGTTAGCCAACTTAAGTGCGTGAACTCTGTCCATAACCTCCTCATATGGAGTCTCTCTACTGAGCGACTTTTCTAGTTCCTCGAACCAGAACCACGCTGCTGTAGAGACAGGAACAATGCACAAAATGGGTTGAAGAAGGTAACCTTGCTGTATTAAAATCTTTTTAAGCAAACCCTCCAATTTTTTTATCCATAGGATCTTTGAAAGCACAATTATCCTCGATAGGAATAGTAGTGCGCTTGTTTAGAGTAGAAACTGCCCCCTCGACCTTAGGGACTGTCTGCCATAAGTCCTTTTTGGGGTCGACCATAGGAAATAATTTCTTAAATATAGGAGGGGGAACAAAAGGTATGCCGGGCTTCTCCCATTCCTTATTCACTATGTCCGCCACCCGCTTGGGTATAGGAAAAGTGTCGGGGTGCACCGGAACCTCTAGGAACTTGTCCATTTTGCATAATTTTTCTGGAATGACCAGGTTGTCACAATCATCCAGAGTAGATAACACCTCCTTAAGCAGTGCGCGGAGATGTTCCAATTTAAATGTCACAACATCAGGTTCAGCCTGTTGGGAAATTTTTCCTGAATCTGAAATTTCCCCATCTGACAAAACCTCCCTCATGGCCCCTTCAGATTGGTGTGAGGGTATGACAGAACAATTATCATCAGCGCCCTCCTGCTCTTCAGTGTTTAAAACAGAGCAATCGCGCTTTCTCTGATATGCAGGCATTTTGGATAAAATATTTGCTATGGAGTTATCCATTACAGCCGTCAATTGTTGCATAGTAATAAGCATTGGCGCGCTAGAAGTACTAGGGGCCTCCTGCGTGGGCAAAACTGGTGTAGACACAGAAGGAGATGATGTAGAACCATGTCTACTCCCTTCATCTGATGAATCATCTTGGGCAACTTCATTATCTGTGACAGTACTGTCCTTACTTTGTTTGGACGCTTTGGCACAATTATCACATAATTTAGAAGGGGGAGACACATTGACTTTCATACATATAGAACATTGCTGAAGGCACAGACATGTTAAACAGGCTTAAACTTGTCAGTAAAACACAAAAACCGTTTTAAAACAAAACCGTTACTGTCTCTTTAAATTTTAAACAGAGCACACTTTATTACTGAATATGTGAAAAAATATGAAGTAATTGTTCAAAATTTACCAAAATTTCACCACAGTGTCTTAAAGCATTAAAAGTATTGTACACCAATTTTCAGAGCTTTAACCCTTAAAATAACGAAACCGGAGCCGGTTACAGTTTTAACCCCTCTACAGTCCCAGCTACAGCCTTTGCTGCGACTCTACCAAGCCCAGAGGGGAATACGATACCAAATGACGCCTTCTAGGAACTTTTCCAACTATTTTAAGGTCCTCACACATGCATCTGCATGTCTTGCTCTCAAAAACAACTGCGCAGTAATGGCGCGAAAATGAGGCTCAGCCTACAACTGGGAAGGCCCTTCCTGACTGGAAAAGGTGTCTAACATAGTGCCTGACGTTAAAAAACGTTCCCCAAGTTTATAAATGTGAAATACCAGCATAAACATGTATAAAATGCCCAAATAAAGCAATCGATTTTGCCCATAAAAGTGTATACCAGTTTTATAGCCCATATTAAGCCCTTTATTCTGCTTGAGACTAAGAAAATGGCTTACCGGTCCCCATGAGGGGAAATGACAGCCTTCCAGCATTACACAGTCTTGTTAGAAATATGGCTAGTCATACCTTAAGCAGAAAAGTCTGCTAACTGTTTCCCCCAACTGAAGTTACTTCATCTCAACAGTCCTATGTGGAAACAGCAAACGATTTTAGTTACTGTCTGCTAAAATCATCTTCCTCTCACAAACAGAACTCTTCATCTTTTTCTGTTTCAGAGTAAATAGTACATACCAGCACTATTTTAAAATAACAAACTCTTGATAGTAGAATAAAAAACTACAACTAAACACCACATACTCTTAACCATCTCCGTGGAGATGTTGCCTGTGCAACGGCAAAGAGAATGACTGGGGTGGGCGGAGCCTAGGAGGGACTATATGGCCAGCTTTGCTGGGACTATTTGCCATTTCCTGTTGGGGAAGAGATATTCCCACAAGTAAGGATGACGCCGTGGACCGGACACACCAATGTTGGAGAAATCTAATTAAGGTCTAGATTACGAGTGGATCGCTATTTAGTGCTCCCGCGCTAACTATGCTAGAAGTAAGCTTTTTGTGCACGTCGGGTAGCGCGCATATTGTAAGTTGAAAGTAAAATGTTTTTAGCTTGTGCGCTAACACGATACACTCAAAAAGCCAAGCTTAGAATATTGTGCGCGTCAACATATAACCAGAAAGAAGTAAATGGTGCAACCCTACTTGCATGCTAACCGGATTGCATAATCTCAAGTGCGCTAACCTGACATAAAAGAGATGAATATTTCACTTTACAATGTTCTTCACATAGAAGAATATTTTCTATTTATTCATAAATACTTATTTCTACATATATCTGATGGTACAATATATATATATGTACATGATTACAAATAGGTATAGATATATACAGATATATATATAGGAATATCTAATATATGTTTTTTTATGTTTTAATCTACTTGACTGCAAAGGGCTCCAATGCCCTTATATATATGTCTGTATATGTATACATATAAATTTGTGTTTATATGTCTGTAAATACATATATACACACATATAAATACATATGTACACACACACACACACACATATACACATACACATATATATATAAATATGTATATACATAAACACACACACGCATGCACATCTTTAGACATGTATGTATCTTTATGCTAAAGCCTTTTTTTCCTCTAATACCTGAGATCTCATATCTTTGAGCCTTTATAAATCGTTTGCAATTTTTTTGTAATAATTTTTATTAGATTGTGTTATTAGTGTACCTGTACTTTTACGTGTAATTTGTGGTTTTTGTGCGACTTTTTATTCTAGCGCAACAGTTAACCAGAGCTTAAAAATCACGCTAACCCGAGGGGGTTAAATTCAATTGCGCTCGAGCGAACACGTTTCCGTATAACTTGTAATATGCGCTACTTCCGAAGCGTGCAAACAGGCACGATAAACCCGATAACGCTTGTGCGCAACTGTTAGCGCGCCACTCGTAACCTGTCCCTAAATGTTTTGTTTAAACTATTAATAAGGCCAAGCAGTTCTGCTTGTGTCATTTTATCATCAGACCGATAAGGAGACAAGCTGAGAGAGACAAAAAGACAGATCCCTAGAGAGAGAGAAGTACAGATATAGGCGACGAAAGCTATAAGGGGAGATATATGTCACATGAGAGGGATTATAGTTTGCTAAAGCTAATAATGATCTTTTCATGCACGTCTGTGAAAATGGCATCTTCACGTTATGTGCTTGTGATAGTATAAATAAACCGCATTTGCATATTTTCTGGGGGCTATAAGTAATTTCTGACACACAAGCCGTAAACTGGTTTCTAATTAAACAAACAGTGTACTCCTGCACTTAAGCCATAAAACATAGGATTCTAACGCAATAAACCCCCTCGGAAAACGGTCATTACCATATTAACTCAACTTCAGCTCAGCCATTAACTTAAAAACCAGTTATTGGCTGCTCTTAAACGTTATCTAAATATTATCCGGCGCTTTGCTTGTGTCTCATTTCTGATATATATTAAAACATTTCTTATTTAGTTTTTTTATTTCTTTGCTGTAATCACCATAGTATTTTTTTATGTTTCTTTCTAGTAAATTGTGTAAATAAAGAATCTGTACAGCACTGATTATATTTATTTGGTGCTTATACACATTTTTGCAAGACATAAAATATATGACATACTGCACATTTAAATGATCTGTGATATGTTTAGCACACAAAAAAACCATTCTTCTGTGTATTGTTGCTTTGTGTATGGGGAAACACTGTAAGGAAACCGTGGAAATGCTTAATTGATTGAAATCTATTTTTATTCTGATTGATGTAATCACTATGGGTAATGCACTCACTTCAGATTATCATCAGATTTATGACAGGCTGATTTTTAAAGGGAAATTATTCCAGATTTACAAGAAATTTTGTCTATGAATATTTGCGTTTTGAGGTTTAGAAACCTAAAGTTGTCAGACATGTCTAACCCCTCCCACGAGGGGCAGAGGTGTATTTAATAAGCATGTGAGATAGTCGGATCATTTTCAGGGCTAGAGGCCTGTACGTTGCAACTACTTATGATATGAAAAGACATTATCACTGAAGCGATCTCACGAATATTCTTATGTACAAATTGCTAAACACATATCGGAATCACACTTCATAGGAACTATTCTGAACACGTGTGAATAGAGCTGATACCTTTCTTATGTTTGTTTTCTATACTTACAAAATACTGTGTTCCTGCATGCAACCACTTACCATTTGCTTGGCTTTATGTCTAAGCTCCTCTGTCACCTTTCTCTGCTGCTCTTCCCAGAGATGTTGGTACCTGTTCTCCATGAGGTCAAATATGGGTGTTGATGGCCTGTAACAAGAAGAGGAACGTTATACACAAAGACACGTTCCGCACATATTCCGCCAGCTAACTGGTACAGGTCAGGGCATGTCTGTACCGCTGTTAGATCATGTAAAAGGGCATGTCTGTACCGCTGTTAGATCATGTAAAAGGGCATGTCTGTACCGCTGTTAGATCATGTAAAAGGGCATGTCTGTACCGCTGTTAGATCATGTAAAAGGGCATGTCTGTACCGCTGTTAGATCATGTAAAAGGGCATGTCTGTACCGCTGTTAGATCATGTAAAAGGGCATGTCTGTACCGCTGTTAGATCATGTAAAAGGGCATGTCTGTACCGCTGTTAGATCATGTAAAAGGGCATGTCTGTACCGCTGTTAGATCATGTAAAAGGGCATGTCTGTACCGCTGTTAGATCATGTAAAAGGGCATGTCTGTACCGCTGTTAGATCATGTAAAAGGGCATGTCTGTACCGCTGTTAGATCATGTAAAAGGGCATGTCTGTACCGCTGTTAGATCATGTAAAAGGGCATGTCTGTACCGCTGTTAGATCATGTAAAAGGGCATGTCTGTACCGCTGTTAGATCATGTAAAAGGGCATGTCTGTACCGCTGTTAGATCATGTAAAAGGGCATGTCTGTACCGCTGTTAGATCATGTAAAAGGGCATGTCTGTACCGCTGTTAGATCATGTAAAAGGGCATGTCTGTACCGCTGTTAGATCATGTAAAAGGGCATGTCTGTACCGCTGTTAGATCATGTAAAAGGGCATGTCTGTACCGCTGTTAGATCATGTAAAAGGGCATGTCTGTACCGCTGTTAGATCATGTAAAAGGGCATGTCTGTATCGCTGTTAGATTATGTAAAAGGGCATGTCTGTACCGCTGTTAGATCATGTAAAAGGGCATGTCTGTACCGCTTTTAGATCATGTAAAAGGGCATGTCTGTACCGCTGTTAGATCATGTAAAAGGGCATGTCTGTACTGCTGTTAGATCATGTAAAAGGGCATGTCTGTACCGCTGTTAGATCATGTAAAAGGGCATGTCTGTACCGCTGTTAGATCATGTAAAAGGGCATGTCTGTACCGCTGTTAGATCATGTGAAAGGGCATGTCTGTACCGCTGTTAGATCATGTAAAAGGGCATGTCTGTACCGCTGTTGGATCATGTAAAAGGGCATGTCTGTACCGCTGTTGGATCATGTAAAAGGGCATGTCTGTACCGCTGTTGGATCATGTAAAAGGGCATGTCTGTACCGCTGTTGGATCATGTAAAAGGGCATGTCTGTACCGCTGTTAGATCATGTAAAAGGGCATGTCTGTACCGCTGTTGGATCATGTAAAAGGGTATGTCTGTACCGCTGTTGGATCATGTAAAACTGCATTAAATGCCACAGAAAATAGCAGCAAATAAATATCAGACATATATTTTGTGCATAAAACCGGTTCTGACAATGAAGTGACCAGGAAATGCACATTTGTACACAACTCATCTCTCACTGACCAAAAGATCTGCACTCACAACTCTATTAGTGAGGAGGGACACCCCTCACAACAAGTACAATAAAACAATATTTGTATTTTATTTTTACCTATTATGGATAAGAAAAAATACCGTTTCAAAATAGATCAACACACAGGTTTATTTACTAATAAATATTTGGATTTCATCTAAGATTGTTGGCAACATATACTGAATGAAATTAATATTCTACTAAAACACAATAAATACAAAGAAGTAACCAGTTCGTATATCACTCGGCCTTCTTGAATGACATCACCAGATGTGCAAATTAATGCTCGTTGTGACATAAGTTTCAAAGTTGGAAGGTTTCAAAAATAAAAAAATTCTTCTAACAGCAGCAAGACCGACCCAATTGTGCTATGTGCAGCTGGAGACATTTAACAGGCTGCTCAGTAAATTCTATAAATGGCAGATAACTTTCAGAGCTTTCCTATTCCTTTATAAATTTGAAATATAGCACCAGGAAGAAATGTCACTGGCAGCCAAAAACAATAAAGAAATCACTGTCTTATGTGTAACTGGAAATCAAAAGGGGGAGGGATTAAAATATTGCTTTCTGAGTGCGCTATTGCTATGTATTTGTAATGGAAATCATGGGGGGGATAAAAACACTGATATGTTAGAGCTACTGACAATCATGGGGGGGGGATAAAAACACTGATATGTTAGAGCTACTGACAATCATGGGGGGGGGGGATAAAAACACTGATATGTTAGAGCTACTGACAATCATGGGGGGGGATAAAAACACTGATATGTTAGAGCTACTGACAATCATGGGGGGGGGATAAAAACACTGATATGTTAGAGCTACTGGCAATCATGGGGGGGGATAAAAACACTGATATGTTAGAGCTACTGGCAATCATGGGGGGGGGATAAAAACACTGATATGTTTAGGCTTACCATAATTTTTAGAGGTGAAACTGGGACCACCTGGCGCAGTGCCAGCGGGGGTGTGGTCAGGGGTGTGGTCAGGGGCGCGGCCAAGGGCGGGGCATTTGCCGACCGGAACTAATTTTTAAGTTAAAGATAAATTTGACAGTTAAAAATAAGAAACTAAACTCTTTTTTTCAAAAAAACATTTTATTAGTCAGGAGGTAATGTAAAACAAAAAAACACTTAGTGCAACATTAAGAACTTGCAAAATCCTCCTTAGGATGTGTCTCTATGCACCCCATAGATAAAATGACTTAATAATCGAAAATGCAATGCAATACACTCTCCCTTTTGTTAACAGAAAAATAAAACCATAACAATAAAATCAAAGTGAAATATATCTGTTTGGTGAATTTGAGGCCCAGATGTGGTGATTCAACATATTTTTCTTGACAGGTAATATTTTATTCAATCACTAGTACTTCCATATTTTTCACTTGAAACAACTTTTCTGAGAAATTGTTTGTTTCTTTTAATTTTTTCATAAAACTCTAAACAGCTTAAAGGCAAATTTATTTTAACCATCAAAAGACCCCTGACTGTAGCTTCCAACATTTGACCCCTGTCTTCTGACCATACATTATTAATTATAGAAAACACTCGTTCAACTGGTGCAGAAGTACCAGGAAGACAAAGAATGTATTCTACTAAAGCATTAAGATTTTGTACCAATATGTTTTTTTCTTTGCAATGGACAAAAAAATCTTTCCACTTTTCTTCATAATTAAAATTTTGTATTGGCCAAATTTCTTCCCTAGAAGCCCAAAAGCTCTTAGCAATAACCACCTCATCAAATAATTGATCAATGTTTATTGCTTGCTTGCCTATCTTTTTATTTATCGTAACTGCAGACTCTTCAACAGTTGGCCAAGATATGTCTCCAGAATTTAACCAGACAAAGTCTTCTGCCTGTCCAAAGCTTTCCTTCCATAGGTCTAGGTATGAAAGACATCTTTCATAAAATCTTTCAAATTCTCCCTTCACTTTTTCAATGTTACCACCATTTTCTTCAAGTTTTCTCAGCAAAGCCTTTGCTCCTTGAGGTATAAATTCACACTGTTTCCGTTCATTGATATTTGTAATCAATGTTTGCATTTCTAGTGTGACATCTGCTGCACTGGCATTGTTCTTTTCCATGACCAAAATCACTTTGTTGAAAAGGCTAAGTTGCCCGTGTACAAACCATAAATATATTTCACCACACTCATTGTCAAAGAATTGTTTTATCAATTCTGGGCAGTGTTCTTCAGAACAAAAGTAGGATTTCAAGCCCTCAAAAATGTAAAGAATTCTTTCAACTGCTGGCAGCATTGACAAAAATCTGGTATTAATGTAATAGTTTTTTGTATTCCACTCCGACAAAGTCACAAAATTCCTTTAAATGAGTTACACGAACTGTGTATATGTGAAAATATTTAAAAATTTTGACAACAAGTGCTTCAATGTCAATTGGTAATACGTCAACAGCTGTTTGGAGACAGTTGTGCACAATGTGTGCACCACAGCCAATGCCAACAAGGTCCCTTGCTAGTTTAGCTTTTAATCGGCTAAAAACATTGTTCTTGCCTTTTCGTTTTACACCGCCAAAATTTGTGTTACAATTGTCTCCACAAAATCCAACAACTTTTTCGTTTAACCCGTATTTGTCAATAACCGAGAATAAGGCATCAGTCAAGATCTCAGCCGTCTCACCAGGAACAGTTTGCATATCTAAAAATTTGACTTGTACCCCTTGACCAGGTATATAGTATCGAATCATGAAAGGTATCATTTTTACATCTTTTCTATTTGAAGCATCCATAGAAATTGTGACAAAATTTGCCACTGCTAGGTCTTCAGTAAGTTCAGATTTGGCCATTGGTGCAATAACATTCAAAATCACTGCTTCACATTTTGTTCGTGCCAGATGAAATTTTGGCTCAAAGAATTTTGAGACCAACTTTGACGAACAGTCAGATGTCTTGAAACTCAAGTCATGGGAAACTGTGTGAAAAGCAAAGGTAGCTTCTTTAGCGGCAATGAGAAGTTCCAATTCGGTTGTTTCTGAGCTTTTAAAAAAACTATCTACTCGTGATGATGTAGCAACTGAGGCAACACTCACCTTGTGTTTTTGAGTTTGCAAATGGTTTTTAATATCAGACCTCCCTCCGTGCGACACCGAGAACACTGCAAGATAATGATCACATTTTACCCTGTCCAAAGAAAGCTTTTTTAAAAAAGGGTATTCCTGTTCTAGTTCTTTGGTAAATGTGCATGCTCTTTTCGGCATATTAAATTAGAAATTTAAAACTACAAATAAAACTACAAAATCTTTGCCAAAGTAAAGTTCAAAATTTTGTGAATGTCAACAGTCTCTTGCACATGAGCTGTGACCACTGTGCAAAGTCCTAAGTGTTCCCCCTCAGCACCTCAGCTTCTTTGTCTCTATGGTAGGCTTCACCTTAGATTAAGTAGAGCTGTGGGATGCCTGAGGCTACGACCAGCAGCTCACTATCTGGTGCACTCCTGTAGAAAAGAAGGGTTAGTGAGTGGTGAGCAAAGTTCAAATGAAAGATCCTTTGCAACCACTTCATTAAAGTCTTACCTGTAAATCTCCAAGATCGTGGCTCCTGCGAACACTACACTAAACTACACGCCAAAGTGTCAAAATTATTCTGAAAAGAAAATATAAATATATATATAAATATAAGTGGTGAGCAAAGTTCAAATGAAAGATCCTTTGCAACCACTTCATTAAAGTCTTACCTGTAAATCTCCAAGATCGTGGCTCCTGCAAACACTACACTAAACTACACTCCAAAGTGTCAAAATTATTCTGAAAAGAAAATATAAATATATATATAAATATAAGTGGTGAGCAAAGTTCAAATGAAAGATCCTTTGCAACCACTTCATTAAAGTCTTACCTGTAAATCTCCAAGATCGTGGCTCCTGCAAACACTACACTAAACTACACTCCAAAGTGTCAAAATTATTCTGAAAAGAAAATATAAATATATATATATAAATATAAGTGGTGAGCAAAGTTCAAATGAAAGATCCTTTGCAACCACTTCATTAAAGTCTTACCTGTAAATCTCCAAGATCGTGGCTCCTGCGAACACTACACTACACTCCAAAGTGTCAAAATTATTCTGAAAAGAAAATATAAATATATATATAAATATAAGTGGTGAGCAAAGTTCAAATGAAAGATCCTTTGCAACCACTTCATTAAAGTCTTACCTGTAAATCTCCAAGATTGTGGCTCCTGGCAAACACTACACTACACTACACTACACTCCAAAGTGTCAAAATTATTCTGAAAAGAAAATATAAATATATTCATTAAATCATTACTACCAAGGTTCTCTCAGTACAAATACATGGCGAGTCTGAGTGCTGACCTCTCAAAAACCCTTCTAGTCACCAATAGCTGGGTGGAAGGATTCGGTAAAAAAACCCTTCACCTGCTGAGCAGAAGGGGAGGTGTTAAGTATAAATGGGAAAGCACCAGGTGCTTCCCTCCTATACCAATATATGTGGCTGAGGGGGTCACTTTGAAAATATAGAATAATGAAATAATAACAAGAATAAACAGGAATTAATACACAAAAATTTAGTGAACATCTCAACTAAATCAGATCTTTGCTTTCCTGGCCTTTGGAATCAATGCCTTTCCATTTTACTTGTATACCTAGATAGGCTCAGAGGTAGCAATACACAACAAGGAGCTATCTGATTGGTGGCTGCACAATATGCCTCTTGTCATTGACTTACCAGATAGCTGCTCCTTCACAAAGGATACAAAGAAAATTAAGGAAATTTAATTATAGATGTAAATTGGAAAGTTGGTAAAAATTATATGCTCTATCTGAATCATGAAAGAAAAAAAATATTTCATACCTCTTTAAATTCATGTCCAAAATCAAGGTTACCTTATAAGCACACCCTTATTAATTATTTCATGACCCAAGCAGCACACTCTTATTTAATTACCCCAGCAGCACACCCTTATTATTTAATGAACATAGCAGCACACCCTTATTATTTAATGAACATAGCAGCACACCCTTATTATTTAATGAAAATAGCAGCACACCCTTATTATTTAATGAAAATAGCAGCACACCCTTATTATTTAATTACCCCAGCAGCACACCCTTATTTAATGAACATGACAGCAAACCATTATTATTTAATGACCCCCGCAGCAAACCATTATTATTTAAAGGGACACTGAACCCAATTTTTTTCTTTTGTGATTTAGATAGAGCATGCAATTTTAAGCAACTTTCTAATTTACTCCTATTATCAATTTTTCTTCATTCTCTTGCTATCTGTATTTGAAATAAAAGCCATCTAAGCTTTTTTGGGTTAAGAACTCTGGACAGCACTTTTTGATTGGTGGATGAATTTTTTCCACCAATCAGCAAGGACAACCCAGGTTGTTCACCAAAAATGGGCCGGCATCTAAACTTAGATTCTTGCATTTCAAATAAAGATACCAAGAGAATAAAGAAAATTTGATAATAGGAGTAAATTAGAAAGTTGCTTAAAATTTCATGCTCTATCTGAATCAAGAAAGAAAAAATTTGGGTACAGTGTCCCTTTAATGACCCCCGCAGCAAACCATTATTATTTAATGACCCCCGCAGCAAACCATTATTATTTAATGACCCCCGCAGCAAACCATTATTATTTAAATTAAATAATTGTATGCTGCTGGGGTCATTAAATAGTAAGTGTGTGCTGTTACTGTTATTATAATAGTTAATAAGATAAGTATTATTTATTTATTAGTATTATTTCAACAAGCCTGCTTTGAGCAACATTACACTCCCCAGTTGAAAAATACATAGCTTCTTGCACAGTAGCCCACACAAAAGTATTGTTCCATTGTTTGACATTGCTGAGTTACTCAAACAAAATGATTTTGTTATTTAATTATTTATTTATAAATAATTAATGATGATGACCCTAGCAGCACAATATAACCATAATAAATTATGAAGACCCCAGCAACACAATTGACACAATTAATGGATGATGACCCCAGCAGCACAATTAACACAATTAATGATGACCCCAGCAGCACAATTAACACAATTCATGATGACCCCAGCAGCACAATTAACACAATTCATGATGACCCCAGCAGCATAATTATATTGCCATTATTAATGATGATGACCCCAGCAGCACAATTATATTAACACAATTAATGATGACCCCAGCAGCACAATTATATTAACAATTAATGATGACCCCAGCAGCACAATTATATTAAAGGGACAGTCTACACCAGACTTTTTATTGTTTTAAAAGATAGATAATCCCTTTATTACCCATTCCCCAGTTTTGCATAACCAACACAGTTATATTAATGTACTTTTTACCTCTGTGATTATCTTGTATCTAAGCCTCTGCAAACTGCCCCTTTATTTCAGTTATTTTGATAGACTTGCAGTTTAGCCAATCAGTGCCTGCTCCCAGATAACTTCACGTGCACAAGCACAGTGTTATCTATATGAAACACATGAACTAACACCCTCTAGTGGTGAAAAACTGTTAAAATGCATTCTGAAAAGAGGTGGCCTTCAAGGTCTAAGAAATTAGCATATGAACCTCCTAGGTTAAACTTTCAACTAAGAATACCAAGAGAACAAAGCAAAATTGGTGATAAAAGTAAATTGGAAAATTGTTTAAAATTACATGCCCTATCTGAATCATGAAAGTTTATTTTGGCCCTTCAACATAATTAATGATGATGACCCCAGCAGCACAATTATATAAACACAATTAATGATGATGACCCCAGCAGCACAATTATATTAACATAATTAATGACCCCAGCAGCACAATTAAATTAACATAATTAATGATGATGACCCCAGCAGCACAATTATATTAACACAATTAATGATGATGATCCCAACAGCACAATTAAATTAACACAATTAATGATGATTAATGATGACCCCAGCAGCACAATTATATTAACACAATTAATGATGATGATCCCAACAGCACAATTAAATTAACACAATTAATGATGATTAATGACCCCAGCAGCACAATTATATTAACATAATTAATTACATTAATTATGGTAATATAATTGTGTTGCTGAGGTCATCATCATTAATTATGTTAATTTAATTGTGCTGCTGGGGTCATCATCATCATTATGTTAATTTAATTGTGCTGCTGGGATCATCATCATTAATTATGTTAATATAATTGTGCTGCTGGGGTCATCATCATCATTAATTTAATGATGATGACCCCAGCAGCACAATTTTATATTAACATAATTAATGACCAGCAGCACAATATTACCATAAATTATAATTAATGATGATTGATCAGTGACCCCAGAAGCAATAATTATATAAATTACACAGCAAATATCATATCATAATATAAATATTATAAATAAATATAAATAAAATAATATAACTTGACTTGATTGTACATATTACAATCAACACATATAGCCTAGCTGTTAGTAACTAAGTCTATACCAGTGGCAGTTTCTAACTTAGTAACTGCCACTGGTATAGACTTAGTAAGTAGTAAAAAACGACACATATACTTATGTTATTTTATTTAACTTATTTAAAAATTATCCTCAAGTTACCTTACCAGGCTCAAGAAGATCGGCAAGCTGCTGCAAGAATCAGATTCAAAAATGTTTTTTTTTTCTACCGCTGCACACACAGACAGTCTGACAGTCTAGTCACAGACAGTGTGCAGCCGCACGATGCTTTTTCAGAACTGGCGCCTAAAACATAGGATGAAGAAGAGGCGGAGCAGTGGAACACAAGCTATCTGTCGGATTCTGCGACCCGTCTGTTGTGGTGACGTCACGGTCGCACATTCCGACAGGCAGCAGAGAGCAGAGTGAGACACCTGTAAAAGGCAGCGCATGCGCAAAACGCTGGATGACAGTAGAACACCGGCGGCCGGGACAAAATGTAAAAACGGGTGGGACACTGGGACAGGGGCTCAAAACAGGGACAATCCCGGTAAAAACGGGACGTATGGTAAGCCTAGATATGTTAGAGCTACTGACAATCATGGGGGGGGGATAAAAACACTGATATGTTAGAGCTACTGACAATCATGGGGGGGGGGGATAAAAACACTGATATGTTAGAGCTACTGACAATCATGGGGGGGGGATAAAAACACTGATATGTTAGAGCTACTGACAATCATGGGGGGGGGGGGATAAAAACACTGATATGTTAGAGCTACTGGCAATCATGGGGGGGGATAAAAACACTGATATGTTAGAGCTACTGACAATCATGGGGGGGGGATAAAAACACTGATATGTTAGAGCTACTGACAATCATGGGGGGGGGATAAAAACACTGATATGTTAGAGCTACTGGCAATCATGGGGGGGGATAAAAACATTGATATGTTAGAGCTACTGGCAATCATGGGGGGGGGGGATAAAACACTGATATGTTAGAGCTACTGGCAATCATGGGGGGGGGATAAAAACACTGATATGTTAGAGCTACTGGCAATCATGGGGGGGGGGTAAAACACTGATATGTTAGAGCTACTGACAATCATGGGGGGGGGTAAAAACACTGATATGTTAGAGCTACTGGCAATCATGGGGGGGGGTAAAACACTGATATGTTAGAGCTACTGGCAATCATGGGGGGGGGATAAAAACACGGATATGTTAGAGCTACTGGCAATCATGGGGGGGGATAAAAACACTGATATGTTAGAGCTACTGGCAATCATGGGGGGGGGGATAAAAACACTGATATGTTAGAGCTACTGGCAATCATGGGGGGGGATAAAAACACTGATATGTTAGAGCTACTGACAATCATGGGGGGGGGATAAAAACACTGATATGTTAGAGCTACTGACAATCATGGGGGGGGGGGGTAAAACATTGATATGTTAGAGCTACTGACAATCATGGGGGGGGGGGATAAAAACACTGATATGTTAGAGCTACTGGCAATCATGGGGGGGGTAAAAACACTGATATGTTAGAGCTACTGACAATCATGGGGGGGGGGATAAAAACACTGATATGTTAGAGCTACTGACAATCATGGGGGAGGGGATAAAAACACTGATATGTTAGAGCTACTGGCAATCATGGGGGGGGGATAAAAACACTGATATGTTAGAGATACTGGCAATCATGGGGGGGGGGATAAAAACACTGATATGTTAGAGCTACTGGCAATCATGGGGGGGGGGATAAAAACACTGATATGTTAGAGCTACTGACAATCATGGGGGGGGGATAAAAACACTGATATGTTAGAGCTACTGGCAATCATGGGGGGGGGGATAAAAACACTGATATGTTATAGCTACTGGCAATCATGGGGGGGGGATAAAAACACTGATATGTTAGAGCTACTGGCAATCAAGGGGGGGGATAAAAACACTGATATGTTAGAGCTACTGGCAATCAAGGGGGGGGATAAAAACACTGATATGTTAGAGCTACTGGCAATCATGGGGGGATAAAAACACTGATATGTTAGAGCTACTGGCAATCATGGGGGGGGGGATAAAAACACTGATATGTTAGAGCTACTGGCAATCAAGGGGGGGGATAAAAACACTGATATGTTAGAGCTACTGGCAATCAAGGGGGGGGATAAAAACACTGATATGTTAGAGCTACTGGCAATCATGGGGGGGGATAAAAACACTGATATGTTAGAGCTACTGGCAATCATGGGGGGATAAAAAAACAGATATGTTAGAGCTACTGGCAATCATGGGGGGGGGGATAAAAACACTGATATGTTAGAGCTACTGGCAATCATGGGGGGGGTAAAAATACTGATATGTTAGAGCTACTGACAATCATGGGGGGGGGGATAAAAACACTGATATGTTAGAGCTACTGACAATCATGGGGGGGGGGGATAAAAACACTGATATGTTAGAGCTACTGGCAATCATGGGGGGGGGATAAAAACACTGATATGTTAGAGATACTGGCAATCATGGGGGGGGGATAAAAACACTGATATGTTAGAGCTACTGGCAATCATGGGGGGGGGATAAAAACACTGATATGTTAGAGCTACTGACAATCATGGGGGGGGGGATAAAAACACTGATATGTTAGAGCTACTGGCAATCATGGGGGGGGATAAAAACACTGATATGTTAGAGCTACTGGCAATCATGGGGGGGGGATAAAAACACTGATATGTTAGAGCTACTGGCAATCAAGGGGGGGGATAAAAACACTGATATGTTAGAGCTACTGGCAATCAAGGGGGGGGATAAAAACACTGATATGTTAGAGCTACTGGCAATCATGGGGGGATAAAAACACTGATATGTTAGAGCTACTGGCAATCATGGGGGGGATAAAAACACTGATATGTTAGAGCTACTGGCAATCATGGGGGGGATAAAAACACTGATATGTTAGAGCTACTGACAATCATGGGGGGGGGGGTAAAAACACTGATATGTTAGAGCTACTGACAATCATGGGGGGGGGGATAAAAACACTGATATGTTAGAGCTACTGGCAATCATGGGGGGGGATAAAAACACTGATATGTTAGAGCTACTGACAATCATGGGGGGGATAAAAACACTGATATGTTAGAGCTACTGGCAATCATGGGGGGGGGATAAAAACACTGATATGTTAGAGCTACTGACAATCATGGGGGGGGGGTAAAAACACTGATATGTTAGAGCTACTGACAATCATGGGGGGGGGGGGATAAAAACACTGATATGTTAGAGCTACTGGCAATCATGGGGGGGGGATAAAAACACTGATATGTTAGAGCTACTGGCAATCATGGGGGGGGGATAAAAACACTGATATGTTAGAGCTACTGGCAATCATGGGGGGGGGATAAAAACACTGATATGTTAGAGCTACTGGCAATCATGGGGGGGATAAAAACACTGATATGTTAGAGCTACTGGCAATCATGGGGGGGGGGTTAAAAACACTGATATGTTAGAGCTACTGGCAATCATGGGGGGGGGTAAAAACACTGATATGTTAGAGCTACTGGCAATCATTAGGGGGGGGGGATAAAAACACTGATATGTTAGAGCTACTGACAATCATGGGGGGGGTAAAAACACTGATATGTTAGAGCTACTGACAATCAAGGGGGGGGATAAAAACACTGATATGTTAGAGCTACTGGCAATCATGGGGGGGATAAAAACACTGATATGTTAGAGCTACTGGCAATCATGGGGGGGGGGGTAAAACATTGATATGTTAGAGCTACTGACAATCATGGGGGTGGGGTAAAAACACTGATATGTTAGAGCTACTGACAATCATGGGGGGGGGATAAAAACACTGATATGTTAGAGCTACTGGCAATCATGGGGGGGGGGATAAAAACACTGATATGTTAGAGCTACTGACAATCATGGGGGGGGGATAAAAACACTGATATGTTAGAGCTACTGACAATCATGGGGGGGGGATAAAAACACTGATATGTTAGAGCTACTGACAATCATGGGGGGGATAAAAACACTGATATGTTAGAGCTACTGACAATCATGGGGGGGGATAAAAACACTGATATGTTAGAGCTACTGACAATCATGGGGGGGGGATAAAAACACTGATATGTTAGAGCTACTGGCAATCATGGGGGGGGGATAAAAACACTGATATGTTAGAGCTACTGACAATCATGGGGGGGGGATAAAAACACTGATATGTTAGAGCTACTGGCAATCATGGGGGGGGGATAAAAACACTGATATGTTAGAGCTACTGGCAATCATGGGGGGGGGGGATAAAAACACTGATATGTTAGAGCTACTGACAATCATGGGGGGGGGGGATAAAAACACTGATATGTTAGAGCTACTGGCAATCATGGGGGGGGGATAAAAACACTGATATGTTAGAGCTACTGACAATCATGGGGGGGGGGATAAAAACACTGATATGTTAGAGCTACTGGCAATCATGAGGGGGGGGATAAAAACACTGATATGTTAGAGCTACTGGCAATCATGGGGGGGGGGATAAAAACACTGCTATGTTAGAGCTACTGGCAATCATGGGGGGGGATAAAAACATTGATATGTTAGAGCTACTGGCAATCATGGGGGGGGGGTAAAACATTGATATGTTAGAGCTACTGGCAATCATGGGGGGGGATAAAAACACTGATATGTTAGAGCTACTGACAATCATGGGGGGGGATAAAAACACTGATATGTTAGAGCTACTGACAATCAAGGGGGGGGATAAAAACACTGATATGTTAGAGCTACTGGCAATCATGGGGGGGGGGATAAAAACACTGATATGTTAGAGCTACTGACAATCATGGGGGGGGGGATAAAAACACTGATATGTTAGAGCTACTGGCAATCATTGGGGGGGGGGGGGATAAAAACACTGATATGTTAGAGCTACTGACAATCATGGGGGGGGATAAAAACACTGATATGTTAGAGCTACTGACAATCATGGGGGGGATAAAAACACTGATATGTTAGAGCTACTGACAATCATGGGGGGGGATAAAAACACTGATATGTTAGAGCTACTGGCAATCATGGGGGGGGTAAAAACACTGATATGTTAGAGCTACTGACAATCATGGGGGGGGATAAAAACACTGATATGTTAGAGCTACTGACAATCATGGGGGGGGGATAAAAACACTGATATGTTAGAGCTACTGGCAATCATGGGGGGGATAAAAACACTGATATGTTAGAGCTACTGACAATCATGGGGGGGATAAAAACACTGATATGTTAGAGCTACTGACAATCATGGGGGGGATAAAAACACTGATATGTTAGAGCTACTGACAATCATGGGGGGGATAAAAACACTGATATGTTAGAGCTACTGACAATCATGGGGGGGGGATAAAAACACTGATATGTTAGAGCTACTGACAATCATGGGGGGGGGGGATAAAAACACTGATATGTTAGAGCTACTGACAATCATGGGGGGGGATAAAAACACTGATATGTTAGAGCTACTGACAATCATGGGGGGGGGGGATACAAACACTGATATGTTAGAGCTACTGGCAATCATGGGGGGGGGGGGGATAAAAACACTGATATGTTAGAGCTACTGACAATCATTAGGGGGGGGATAAAAACACTGATATGTTAGAGCTACTGGCAATCATTAGGGGGGGGATAAAAACACTGATATGTTAGAGCTACTGGCAATCATGGGGGGGGATAAAAACACTGATATGTTAGAGCTACTGGCAATCATGGGGGGGGATAAAAACACTGATATGTTAGAGCTACTGGCAATCATGGGGGGGGGATAAAAACATTGATATGTTAGAGCTACTGGCAATCATGGGGGGGGGTAAAACACTGATATGTTAGAGCTACTGACAATCATGGGGGGGGGGATAAAAACACTGATATGTTAGAGCTACTGACAATCATGGGGGGGGGGGATAAAAACACTGATATGTTAGAGCTACTGGCAATCATGGGGGGGGATAAAAACACTGATATGTTAGAGCTACTGGCAATCATGGGGGGGATAAAAACACTGATATGTTACAGCTAATGGCAATCATGGGGGGGGGGGGGAATAAAAACACTGATATGTTAGAGCTACTGACAATCATGGGGGGGGGTAAAACACTGATATGTTAGAGCTACTGGCAATCATGGGGAGGATAAAAACACTGATATGTTAGAGCTACTGGCAATCATGGGGGGGGGGGGATAAAAACACTGATATGTTAGAGCTACTGGCAATCATGGGGGGGGGGGATAAAAACACTGATATGTTAGAGCTACTGACAATCATGGGGGGGGGGGTAAAAACACTGCTATGTTAGAGCTACTGGCCATCATTAGGGGGGGGATAAAAACACTGATATGTTAGAGCCACTGGCAATCAGGGGGGGGATAAAAACACTGATATGTTAGAGCTACTGGCAATCATGGGGGGGGATAAAAACACTGCTATGTTAGAGCTACTGGCAATCATGGGGGGGGATAAAAACACTGCTATGTTAGAGCTACTGGCAATCATGGGGGGGGATAAAAACACTGCTATGTTAGAGCTACTGGCAATCAAGGGGGGGGATAAAAACACTGATATGTTAGAGCTACTGGCAATCAAGGGGGGGGGGATAAAAACACTGATATGTTAGAGCTACTGGCAATCATGGGGGGGATAAAAACACTGATATGTTAGAGCTACTGGCAATCATGGGGGGGGGTAAAAACACTGATATGTTAGAGCTACTGGCAATCATGGTGGGGGGGTAAAAACACTGATATGTTAGAGCTACTGGCAATCATGGGGGGGGGGGGTAAAAACACTGATATGTTAGAGCTACTGGCAATCATGGGGGGGGATAAAAACACTGCTATGTTAGAGCTACTGGCAATCAAGGGGGGGGATAAAACACTGATATGTTAGAGCTACTGGCAATCAAGGGGGGGGATAAAAACACTGATATGTTAGAGCTACTGGCAATCATGGGGGGGGGGGTAAAAACACTGATATGTTAGAGCTACTGGCAATCATGGGGGGGGGGATAAAAACACTGATATGTTAGAGCTACTGACAATCATGGGGGGGGTGGGTAAAAACACTGATATGTTAGAGCTACTGACAATCATGGGGGGGGGGTAAAAACACTGCTATGTTAGAGCTACTGGCCATCATTAGGGGGGGGATAAAAACACTGATATGTTAGAGCCACTGGCAATCATGGGGGGGATAAAAACACTGATATGTTAGAGCTACTGGCAATCATGGGGGGGGATAAAAACACTGCTATGTTAGAGCTACTGGCAATCATGGGGGGGGATAAAAACACTGCTATGTTAGAGCTACTGGCAATCATGGGGGGGGATAAAAACACTGCTATGTTAGAGCTACTGGCAATCAAGGGGGGGGATAAAAACACTGATATGTTAGAGCTACTGGCAATCAAGGGGGGGGGGGGGATAAAAACACTGATATGTTAGAGCTACTGGCAATCATGGGGGGGATAAAAACACTGATATGTTAGAGCTACTGGCAATCATGGGGGGGGTAAAAACACTGATATGTTAGAGCTACTGGCAATCATGGTGGGGGGGTAAAAACACTGATATGTTAGAGCTACTGGCAATCATGGGGGGGGGGGTAAAAACACTGATATGTTAGAGCTACTGGCAATCATGGGGGGGGATAAAAACACTGCTATGTTAGAGCTACTGGCAATCAAGGGGGGGGATAAAACACTGATATGTTAGAGCTACTGGCAATCAAGGGGGGGGATAAAAACACTGATATGTTAGAGCTACTGGCAATCATGGGGGGGGGGGTAAAAACACTGATATGTTAGAGCTACTGGCAATCATGGGGGGGGGATAAAAACACTGATATGTTAGAGCTACTGACAATCATGGGGGGGGTGGGTAAAAACACTGATATGTTAGAGCTACTGGCAATCATGGGGGGGGTAAAAACACTGATATGTTAGAGCTACTGGCAATCATGGGGGGGATAAAAACACTGATATGTTAGAGCTACTGACAATCATGGGGGGGATAAAAACACTGATATGTTAGAGCTACTGACAATCATGGGGGGGGGGATAAAAACACTGATATGTTAGAGCTACTGACAATCATGGGGGGGGGTAAAAACACTGATATGTTAGAGCTACTGGCAATCATGGGGGGGTAAAAACACTGATATGTTAGAGCTACTGACAATCATGGGGGGGGGATAAAAACACTGATATGTTAGAGCTACTGACAATCATGGGGGGGGGATAAAAACACTGATATGTTAGAGCTACTGACAATCATGGGGGGGGGGATAAAAACACTGATATGTTAGAGCTACTGGCAATCATGGGGGGGGGTAAAAACACTGATATGTTAGAGCTACTGACAATCATGGGGGGGGTAAAAACACTGATATGTTAGAGCTACTGGCAATCATTGGGGGGGGGGGTAAAAACACTGATATGTTAGAGCTACTGGCAATCATTAGGGGGGGGGTAAAAACACTGATATGTTAGAGCTACTGGCAATCATGGGGGGGGGGTAAAAACACTGATATGTTAGAGCTACTGACAATCATGGGGGGGGGGTAAAAACACTGATATGTTAGAGCTACTGGCAATCATTAGGGGGGGGGTAAAAACACTGATATGTTAGAGCTACTGACAATCATGGGGGGGGGGGTAAAAACACTGATATGTTAGAGCTACTGGCAATCATTAGGGGGGGGTAAAAACACTGATATGTTAGAGCTACTGACAATCATGGGGGGGGGGTAAAAACACTGATATGTTAGAGCTACTGACAATCATGGGGGGGTAAAAACACTGATATGTTAGAGCTACTGGATGGGGTCAAATCACTGCTATATTTTTCTTACTGACAGCCAATGGGGGGATGCAATTGCTTTTTTGTTTCCTATCTGTCTCTAACTGTCCTCAGCAGAAGAGATAGATAAGGTGAAACCTACGTACCATCATGGCAATGCCCATTACTGTTTAGAAACTAAATAATTTAGAAAAACAAAACCTTTACAGTAATACTTGATTTGACTCTATATACATGGGTACACATTGTGTTTAACTGAATATTTACATGGCTCTTAATGTAGCACTATGTTTATAAAAGAGAAGATTTCCAACAACCAGTAAAAAGCAACGTTCTCCGGCTGATGGCTGTAATGCCCAGACATTGTGGGCATATTTTAGTAACCCTTGCTGGTACTGAATGCTTGTTGGCTGGCACGCTAAAACTTGGGCATGGATATTTTCCAGCTGCAAGAAGAGGCACCAGAGACCCTCTATAAAAATGGAAATTCTAATCGGAAAAAGCATTAAACTGACACCTAGCTCACGTGTGCAAGCGTTTGTGTGTATGAGAGCTGACACTTTGGATTTGTGTGCTACCGCGCTCTTTGCCAAATAAAGCCCCTCCGAGAATAGAAGGGCTCCTTTTATGGCAGGTCATCATCATATCTGCGAGCTCATTAAAACTTTCCGAGAGATGGAGAAAGTTACGTAGAGGTAGGAAGCCATCAGAGGCTTCGCAGGCAGGATACTTACACGCACCTTGAAAGCTGTTTGAGAAGCAAGCCTTGGGTCTGACAAACTGCATTTTTAGTCTGCTTCTCCGATCGCTGTGGACTGAAATAATTGGTCATCAGTGACTACTAATTCGGTTCAGTAGCCAGAGGCAATTTTTTTATTCCGAGGAAATCAATGACAGGGAAAGGGCCTTTTCAATGTGATTCAGCTCAAGAGCAGTGCTATTTAGTTCTTGATAAGCTTTCCATTTTCGACAGCTGTTTTGTTAAAATTACATTAAAATATCTTCATAGGCGAGCAGGGGGGGGGGGGCTTTATTCCCCAGAGATAATGACACAGCGGGGTTAGGAGAATGTGGTCACTACACTGACTTGCCAACGGGCTATGCCAACTTTATGTGATTAAAGAAAATGCTGCAACTTGCTGGGTAACACAATGCATTTCTGTTCTCTCATGTGTACCTATTGCTGCCTGGTACTAGAGCGGAGGAAGATTGTGTTGTTTCCTGTACCAGTCAGCCAGGTAACAAGGAACACATATGTAATACAACAGGAAGTGTACACTAGTAGGTGTGTTACCAGCAATAACCCACAAATACCTGTAGTGACCTGCTACTGGAGCACAGGCCAAAATATTTTATATGGAGGTCCAATCATTTAAAGTGATGAACCCCACATTTTTTTCCGTTCTCTTTGTATCTTTATTTGAAAAAGCAGGTATGTAAAGCTTAGGAACCTGCGCATATTTGGTTCAGAACCTGGGTAGCGCTTGCTGACTGGTGGATGGACACGATAATGATAATACTTAAAAAAAAAACTAGATTCTAATCCTATTTTTAGTTACAAATTAAACAGAACATTGACTAATAATGATAAATGTAATGTAACTGTATAAACTACTCAAATACGCAACATTTGGTACAAAAAAACATTCGTAAAGGGACATAAAACCCCACATTTTTTTTCATGATTCAGATAGAGCAGCAATTTTAAACAACTTTCCAATTTACTTCTATTATTTAATTTGCTTCATTCTCCTGGTATCTTTTGTTGAAAAGCATACCTAGGTAGGCTCAGAAGCAGCAATGCACTACTGGGAGCTAGCTGCTAATTGGTGGCTACACGATATGTCTCTTGTCATTGGTTCACCAGATGTGATCAGCTAGCTCCCAGTAGTAAATTGCTGCACCTTCAACAAAGGATAATATATTAGCTGGTGACTAATATAGATAGATAAACAGATAGATGTAAGGACTAGTTATATAGATCAGACACCATATTTATATGTTATGTATCAGCTGGTGACTAATATAGATAGATGTAAGGACTAGTTATATAGATCAGACACCATATTTATACGTTATGTATCAGCTGGTGACTAATATAGATAGATGTAAGGACTAGTTATATAGATCAGACACCATATTTATATGTTATGTATCAGCTGGTGACTAATATAGATAGATGTAAGGACTAGTTATATAGATCAGACACCATATTTATACTTTATGTATCAGCTGGTGACTAATATAGATAGATGTAAGGACTAGTTATATAGATCAGACACCATATTTATACGTTATGTATCAGCTGGTGACTAATATAGATAGATGTAAGGACTAGTTATATAGATCAGACACCATATTTATATGTTATGTATCAGCTGGTGACTAATATAGATAGATGTAAGGACTAGTTATATAGATAAGACACCATATTTATACTTTATGTGTCAGCTGGTGACTAATATAGATAGATGTAAGGACTAGTTATATAGATAAGACACCATATTTATACTTTATGTATCAGCTGGTGACTAATATAGATAGATGTAAGGACTAGTTATATAGATCAGACACCATATTTATACGTTATGTGTCAGCTGGTGACTAATATAGATAGATGTAAGGACTAGTTATATAGATCAGACACCATATTTATACGTTATGTATCAGCTGGTGACTAATATAGATAGATGTAAGGACGAGTTATATAGATCAGACACCATATTTATACGTTATGTATCAGCTGGTGACTGATATAGATAGATGTAAGGACTAGTTATATAGATCAGACACCATATTTATACGTTATGTATCAGCTGGTGACTAATATAGATAGATGTAAGGACTAGTTATATAGATCAGACACCATATTTATATGTTATGTATCAGCTGGTGACTAATATAGATAGATGTAAGGACTAGTTATATAGATCAGACACCATATTTATACTTTATGTATCAGCTGGTGACTAATATAGAAATATGTAAGGACTAGTTATATAGATCAGACACCATATTTATACTTTATGTATCAGCTGGTGACTGATATAGATAGATGTAAGGACGAGTTATATAGATCAGACACCATATTTATACTTTATGTATCAGCTGGTGACTGATATAGATAGATGTAAGGACTAGTTATATAGATCAGACACCATATTTATACTTTATGTATCAGCTGGTGACTGATATAGATAGATGTAAGGACTAGTTATATAGATCAGACACCATATTTATACTTTATGTATCAGCTGGTGACTAATATAGATAGATGTAAGGACTAGTTATATAGATAAGACACCATATTTATACTTTATGTATCAGCTGGTGACTAATATAGATAGATGTAAGGACTAGTTATATAGATAAGACACCATATTTATATGTTATGTATCAGCTGGTGACTAATATAGATAGATGTAAGGACTAGTTATATAGATCAGACACCATATTTATATGTTATGTATCAGCTGGTGACTAATATAGATAGATGTAAGGACTAGTTATATAGATCAGACACCATATTTATACGTTATGTATCAGCTGGTGACTAATATAGATAGATGTAAGGACGAGTTATTTAGATCAGACACCATATTTATACGTTATGTATCAGCTGGTGACTAATATAAATAGATGTAAGGACGAGTTATATATATCAGACACCATATTTATACTTTATGTATCAGCTGGTGACTAATATAGATAGATGTAAGGACTAGTTATATAGATCAGACACCATATTTATACTTTATGTATCAGCTGGTGACTGATATAGATAGATGTAAGGACTAGTTATATAGATCAGACACCATATTTATACTTTATGTATCAGCTGGTGACTAATATAGATAGATGTAAGGACTAGTTATATAGATCAGACACCATATTTATACGTTATGTATCAGCTGGTGACTGATATAGATAGATGTAAGGACTAGTTATATAGATCAGACACCATATTTATATGTTATGTATCAGCTGGTGACTAATATAGATAGATGTAAGGACTAGTTATATAGATCAGACACCATATTTATACTTTATGTATCAGCTGGTGACTAATATAGATAGATGTAAGGACTAGTTATATAGATCAGACACCATATTTATACTTTATGTATCAGCTGGTGACTAATATAGATAGATGTAAGGACTAGTTATAAAGATCAGACACCATATTTATACTTTATGTATCAGCTGGTGACTAATATAGATAGATGTAAGGACTAGTTATATAGATCAGACACCATATTTATACTTTATGTATCAGCTGGTGACTAATATAGATAGATGTAAGGACTAGTTATATAGATCAGACACCATATTTATACTTTATGTATCAGCTGGTGACTAATATAGATAGATGTAAGGACTAGTTATATAGATCAGACACCATATTTATATGTTATGTATCAGCTGGTGACTAATATAGATAGATGTAAGGACTAGTTATATAGATCAGACACCATATTTATACGTTATGTATCAGCTGGTGACTAATATAGATAGATGTAAGGACGAGTTATATAGATCAGACACCATATTTATACGTTATGTATCAGCTGGTGACTGATATAGATAGATGTAAGGACTAGTTATATAGATAAGACACCATATTTATATGTTATGTATACGCTGGTGACTAATATAGATAGATGTAAGGACGAGTTATATAGATCAGACACCATATTTATACTTTATGCATCAGCTGGTGACTAATATAGATAGATGTAAGGACTAGTTATATAGATCAGACACCATATTTATACGTTATGTATCAGCTGGTGACTAATATAGATAGATGTAAGGACTAGTTATATAGATCAGACACCATATTTATATGTTATGTATCAACTGGTGACTAATATAGATAGATGTAAGGACTAGTTATATAGATCAGACACCATATTTATACATTATGTATCAGCTGGTGACTAATATAGATAGATGTAAGGACGAGTTATATAGATCAGACACCATATTTATACATTATGTATCAGCTGGTGACTAATATAAATAGATGTAAGGACAAGTTATATAGATCAGACACCATATTTATACATTATGTATCAGCTGGTGACTAATATAAATAGATGTAAGGACGAGTTATATAGATCAGACACCATATTTATACATTATGTATCAGCTGGTGACTAATATAAATAGATGTAAGGACAAGTTATATAGATCAGACACCATATTTATATGTTATGTATCAGCTGGTGACTAATATAGATAGATGTAAGGACTAGTTATATAGATCAGACACCATATTTATACGTTATGTATCAGCTGGTGACTAATATAGATAGATGTAAGGACTAGTTATATATATCAGACACCATATTTATACTTTATGTATCAGCTGGTGACTAATATAGATAGATGTAAGGACTAGTTATATAGATCAGACACCATATTTATATGTTATGTATCAGCTGGTGACTAATATAGATAGATGTAAGGACTAGTTATATATATCAGACACCATATTTATACTTTATGTATCAGCTGGTGACTAATATAGATAGATGTAAGGACTAGTTATATAGATCAGACACCATATTTATACGTTATGTATCAGATGGTGACTAATATAGATAGATGTAAGGACTAGTTATATAGATAAGACACCATATTTATACTTTATGTATCAGCTGGTGACTAATATAGATAGATGTAAGGACGAGTTATATAGATCAGACACCATATTTATTTGTTATGTATCAGCTGGTGACTGATATAGATAGATGTAAGGACTAGTTATATAGATCAGACACCATATTTATACGTTATGTATCAGCTGGTGACTAATATAGATAGATGTAAGGACTAGTTATATAGATCAGACACCATATTTATACTTTATGTATCAGCTGGTGACTAATATAGATAGATGTAAGGACTAGTTATATAGATCAGACACCATATTTATACTTTATGTATCAGCTGGTGACTAATATAGATAGATGTAAGGACGAGTTATTTAGATCAGACACCATATTTATATGTTATGTATCAGCTGGTGACTAATATAGATAGATGTAAGGACGAGTTATTTAGATCAGACACCATATTTATATGTTATGTATCAGCTGGTGACTAATATAGATAGATGTAAGGACTAGTTATATATATCAGACACCATATTTATACTTTATGTATCAGCTGGTGACTAATATAGATAGATGTAAGGACGAGTTATTTAGATCAGACACCATATTTATACTTTATGTATCAGCTGGTGACTAATATAGATAGATGTAAGGACTAGTTATATAGATCAGACACCATATTTATATGTTATGTATCAACTGGTGACTAATATAGATAGATAAACAGATAGATGTAAGGACTAGTTATATAGATAAGACACCATATTTATACTTTATGTATCAGCTGGTGACTAATATAGATAGATGTAAGGACTAGTTATATAGATCAGACACCATATTTATACGTTATGTATCAGCTGGTGACTAATATAGATAGATGTAAGGACTAGTTATATAGATCAGACACCATATTTATATGTTATGTATCAGCTGGTGACTAATATAGATAGATGTAAGGACGAGTTATATAGATCAGCCACCATATTTATACTTTATGTATCAGCTGGTGACTAATATAGATAGATGTAAGGACGAGTTATATAGATCAGACACCATATTTATACTTTATGTATCAGCTGGTGACTAATATAGATAGATGTAAGGACTAGTTATATAGATCAGACACCATATTTATACTTTATGTATCAGCTGGTGACTAATATAGATAGATGTAAGGACTAGTTATATAGATCAGACACCATATTTGTATGTTATGTATCAGCTGGTGACTAATATAAATAGATGTAAGGACTAGTTATATAGATCAGACACCATATTTATACGTTATGTATCAGCTGGTGACTAATATAGATAGATGTAAGGACTAGTTATATAGATAAGACACCATATTTATACTTTATGTATCAGCTGGTGACTAATATAGATAGATGTAAGGACTAGTTATATAGATCAGACACCATATTTATACTTTATGTATCAGCTGGTGACTAATATAGATAGATGTAAGGACTAGTTATAAAGATCAGACACCATATTTATACGTTATGTATCAGCTGGTGACTAATATAGATAGATGTAAGGACTAGTTATATAGATAAGACACCATATTTATACTTTATGTATCAGCTGGTGACTAATATAGATAGATGTAAGGACTAGTTATATAGATCAGACACCATATTTGTATGTTATGTATCAGCTGGTGACTAATATAAAAATATGTAAGGACTAGTTAGAAAGATCAGACACCATATTTATACGTTATGTATCAGCTGGTGACTAATATAGATAGATGTAAGGACTAGTTATATAGATAAGACACCATATTTATACTTTATGTATCAGCTGGTGACTAATATAGATAGATGTAAGGACTAGTTATATAGATCAGACACCATATTTATACTTTATGTATCAGCTGGTGACTAATATAGATAGATGTAAGGACTAGTTATAAAGATCAGACACCATATTTATACGTTATGTATCAGCTGGTGACTAATATAGATAGATGTAAGGACTAGTTATATAGATCAGACACCATATTTGTATGTTATGTATCAGCTGGGGACTAATATAGAAATATGTAAGGACTAGTTATAAAGATCAGACACCATATTTATACATTATGTATCAGCTGGTGACTAATATAGATAGATGTAAGGACTAGTTATATATATCAGACACCATATTTGTATGTTATGTATCAGCTGGTGACTAATATAGATAGATGTAAGGACTAGTTATATAGATCAGACACCATATTTATCCGTTATGTATCAGCTGGTGACTGATATAGATAGATGTAAGGACTAGTTATATAGATAAGACACCATATTTATATGTTATGTATCAGCTGGTGACTAATATAGATAGATGTAAGGACTAGTTATATAGATCAGACACCATATTTATACTTTATGTATCAGCTGGTGACTAATATAGATAGATGTAAGGACTAGTTATATAGATCAGACACCATATTTATACTTTATGTATCAGCTGGTGACTAATATAGATAGATGTAAGGACTAGTTATATAGATCAGACACCATATTTATACGTTATGTATCAGCTGGTGACTAATATAGATAGATGTAAGGACAAGTTATATAGATCAGACACCATATTTATACTTTATGTATCAGCTGGTGACTAATATAGAAATATGTAAGGACTAGTTATATAGATCAGGCACCATATTTATACTTTATGTATCAGCTGGTGACTAATATAGATAGATGTAAGGACGAGTTATATAGATCAGACACCATATTTATATGTTATGTATCAGCTGGTGACTAATATAGATAGATGTAAGGACTAGTTATATAGATCAGACACCATATTTATACTTTATGTATCAGCTGGTGACTAATATAGATAGATGTAAGGACTAGTTATATAGATAAGACACCATATTTATACGTTATGTATCAGCTGGTGACTAATATAGATAGATGTAAGGACTAGTTATATAGATCAGACACCATATTTATACGTTATGTATCAGCTGGTGACTAATATAGATACATGTAAGGACTAGTTATATAGATCAGACACCATATTTATACGTTATGTATCAGCTGGTGACTAATATAGATAGATGTAAGGACTAGTTATATAGATCAGACACCATATTTATATGTTAAGTATCAGCTGGTGACTAATATAGATAGATGTAAGGACTAGTTATATATATCAGACACCATATTTATACTTTATGTATCAGTTGGTGACTGATATAGATAGATAAACAGATAGATGTAAGGACTAGTTATATAGATCAGACACCATATTTATACTTTATGTATCAGCTGGTGACTGATATAGATAGATAAACAGATAGATGTAAGGACTAGTTATATATATCAGACACCATATTTATACTTTATGTATCAGCTGGTGACTAATATAGATAGATAAACAGATAGATGTAAGGACTAGTTATATAGATCAGACACCATATTTATCCGTTATGTATCAGCTGGTGACTGATATAGATAGATGTAAGGACTAGTTATATAGATCAGACACCATATTTATACGTTATGTATCAGATGGTGACTAATATAGATAGATGTAAGGACTAGTTATATAGATTAGACACCATATTTGTATGTTATGTATCAGCTGGTGACTAATATAGATAGATGTAAGGACTAGTTATATAGATAAGACACCATATTTATACGTTATGTATCAGCTGGTGACTAATATAGATAGATGTAAGGACGAGTTATATAGATCAGACACCATATTTATACTTTATGTATCAGCTGGTGACTGATATAGATAGATGTAAGGACTAGTTATAAAGATCAGACACCATATTTATACTTTATGTATCAGCTGGTGACTAATATAGATAGATAAACAGATAGATGTAAGGACTAGTTATAAAGATCAGACACCATATTTATATGTTATGTATCAGCTGGTGACTAATATAGATAGATGTAAGGACTAGTTATATAGATAAGACACCATATTTATACGTTATGCATCAGCTGGTGACTAATATAGATAGATGTAAGGACTAGTTATAAAGATCAGACACCATATTTATACTTTATGTATCAGCTGGTGACTGATATAGATAGATGTAAGGACTAGTTATATAGATCAGACACCATATTTATATGTTATGTATCAGCTGGTGACTAATATAGATAGATGTAAGGACTAGTTATATAGATCAGACACCATATTTATATGTTATGTATCAGCTGGTGACTAATATAAATAGATGTAAGGACGAGTTATATAGATCAGACACCATATTTATACGTTATGTATCAGCTGGTGACTGATATAGATAGATGTAAGGACTAGTTATATAGATCAGACATCATATTTATATGTTATGTATCAGCTGGTGACTAATATAGATAGATGTAAGGACTAGTTATATAGATCAGACACCATATTTATACTTTATGTATCAGCTGGTGACTAATATAGATAGATGTAAGGACTAGTTATATAGATCAGACACCATATTTATACTTTATGTATCAGCTGGTGACTAATATAGATAGATGTAAGGACTAGTTATAAAGATCAGACACCATATTTATACTTTATGTATCAGCTGGTGACTAATATAGATAGATGTAAGGACTAGTTATATAGATCAGACACCATATTTATACTTTATGTATCAGCTGGTGACTAATATAGATAGATGTAAGGACTAGTTATATAGATCAGACACCATATTTATACTTTATGTATCAGCTGGTGACTAATATAGATAGATGTAAGGACTAGTTATATAGATCAGACACCATATTTATATGTTATGTATCAGCTGGTGACTAATATAGATAGATGTAAGGACTAGTTATATAGATCAGACACCATATTTATACGTTATGTATCAGCTGGTGACTAATATAGATAGATGTAAGGACGAGTTATATAGATCAGACACCATATTTATACGTTATGTATCAGCTGGTGACTGATATAGATAGATGTAAGGACTAGTTATATAGATAAGACACCATATTTATATGTTATGTATACGCTGGTGACTAATATAGATAGATGTAAGGACTAGTTATATAGATCAGACACCATATTTATATGTTATGTATCAACTGGTGACTAATATAGATAGATGTAAGGACTAGTTATATAGATCAGACACCATATTTATACATTATGTATCAGCTGGTGACTAATATAGATAGATGTAAGGACGAGTTATATAGATCAGACACCATATTTATACATTATGTATCAGCTGGTGACTAATATAAATAGATGTAAGGACAAGTTATATAGATCAGACACCATATTTATACATTATGTATCAGCTGGTGACTAATATAAATAGATGTAAGGACGAGTTATATAGATCAGACACCATATTTATACATTATGTATCAGCTGGTGACTAATATAAATAGATGTAAGGACAAGTTATATAGATCAGACACCATATTTATATGTTATGTATCAGCTGGTGACTAATATAGATAGATGTAAGGACTAGTTATATAGATCAGACACCATATTTATACGTTATGTATCAGCTGGTGACTAATATAGATAGATGTAAGGACTAGTTATATATATCAGACACCATATTTATACTTTATGTATCAGCTGGTGACTAATATAGATAGATGTAAGGACTAGTTATATAGATCAGACACCATATTTATATGTTATGTATCAGCTGGTGACTAATATAGATAGATGTAAGGACTAGTTATATATATCAGACACCATATTTATACTTTATGTATCAGCTGGTGACTAATATAGATAGATGTAAGGACTAGTTATATAGATCAGACACCATATTTATACGTTATGTATCAGATGGTGACTAATATAGATAGATGTAAGGACTAGTTATATAGATAAGACACCATATTTATACTTTATGTATCAGCTGGTGACTAATATAGATAGATGTAAGGACGAGTTATATAGATCAGACACCATATTTATTTGTTATGTATCAGCTGGTGACTGATATAGATAGATGTAAGGACTAGTTATATAGATCAGACACCATATTTATACGTTATGTATCAGCTGGTGACTAATATAGATAGATGTAAGGACTAGTTATATAGATCAGACACCATATTTATACTTTATGTATCAGCTGGTGACTAATATAGATAGATGTAAGGACTAGTTATATAGATCAGACACCATATTTATACTTTATGTATCAGCTGGTGACTAATATAGATAGATGTAAGGACGAGTTATTTAGATCAGACACCATATTTATATGTTATGTATCAGCTGGTGACTAATATAGATAGATGTAAGGACGAGTTATTTAGATCAGACACCATATTTATATGTTATGTATCAGCTGGTGACTAATATAGATAGATGTAAGGACTAGTTATATATATCAGACACCATATTTATACTTTATGTATCAGCTGGTGACTAATATAGATAGATGTAAGGACGAGTTATTTAGATCAGACACCATATTTATATGTTATGTATCAGCTGGTGACTAATATAGATAGATGTAAGGACTAGTTATATATATCAGACACCATATTTATACTTTATGTATCAGCTGGTGACTAATATAGATAGATGTAAGGACTAGTTATATAGATCAGACACCATATTTATATGTTATGTATCAACTGGTGACTAATATAGATAGATAAACAGATAGATGTAAGGACTAGTTATATAGATAAGACACCATATTTATACTTTATGTATCAGCTGGTGACTAATATAGATAGATGTAAGGACTAGTTATATAGATCAGACACCATATTTATACGTTATGTATCAGCTGGTGACTAATATAGATAGATGTAAGGACTAGTTATATAGATCAGACACCATATTTATATGTTATGTATCAGCTGGTGACTAATATAGATAGATGTAAGGACGAGTTATATAGATCAGACACCATATTTATACGTTATGTATCAGCTGGTGACTAATATAGATAGATGTAAGGACTAGTTATATAGATAAGACACCATATTTATACTTTATGTATCAGCTGGTGACTAATATAGATAGATGTAAGGACTAGTTATATAGATCAGACACCATATTTATACTTTATGTATCAGCTGGTGACTAATATAGATAGATGTAAGGACTAGTTATAAAGATCAGACACCATATTTATACGTTATGTATCAGCTGGTGACTAATATAGATAGATGTAAGGACTAGTTATATAGATAAGACACCATATTTATACTTTATGTATCAGCTGGTGACTAATATAGATAGATGTAAGGACTAGTTATATAGATCAGACACCATATTTGTATGTTATGTATCAGCTGGTGACTAATATAGAAATATGTAAGGACTAGTTAGAAAGATCAGACACCATATTTATACGTTATGTATCAGCTGGTGACTAATATAGATAGATGTAAGGACTAGTTATATAGATAAGACACCATATTTATACTTTATGTATCAGCTGGTGACTAATATAGATAGATGTAAGGACTAGTTATATAGATCAGACACCATATTTATACTTTATGTATCAGCTGGTGACTAATATAGATAGATGTAAGGACTAGTTATAAAGATCAGACACCATATTTATACGTTATGTATCAGCTGGTGACTAATATAGATAGATGTAAGGACTAGTTATATAGATAAGACACCATATTTATACTTTATGTATCAGCTGGTGACTAATATAGATAGATGTAAGGACTAGTTATATAGATCAGACACCATATTTGTATGTTATGTATCAGCTGGTGACTAATATAGAAATATGTAAGGACTAGTTATAAAGATCAGACACCATATTTATACATTATGTATCAGCTGGTGACTAATATAGATAGATGTAAGGACTAGTTATATATATCAGACACCATATTTGTATGTTATGTATCAGCTGGTGACTAATATAGATAGATGTAAGGACTAGTTATATAGATCAGACACCATATTTATCCGTTATGTATCAGCTGGTGACTGATATAGATAGATGTAAGGACTAGTTATATAGATAAGACACCATATTTATATGTTATGTATCAGCTGGTGACTAATATAGATAGATGTAAGGACTAGTTATATAGATCAGACACCATATTTATACTTTATGTATCAGCTGGTGACTAATATAGATAGATGTAAGGACTAGTTATATAGATCAGACACCATATTTATACTTTATGTATCAGCTGGTGACTAATATAGATAGATGTAAGGACTAGTTATATAGATCAGACACCATATTTATACGTTATGTATCAGCTGGTGACTAATATAGATAGATGTAAGGACTAGTTATATAGATCAGACACCATATTTATACTTTATGTATCAGCTGGTGACTAATATAGAAATATGTAAGGACTAGTTATATAGATCAGGCACCATATTTATACTTTATGTATCAGCTGGTGACTAATATAGATAGATGTAAGGACGAGTTATATAGATCAGACACCATATTTATATGTTATGTATCAGCTGGTGACTAATATAGATAGATGTAAGGACTAGTTATATAGATCAGACACCATATTTATACTTTATGTATCAGCTGGTGACTAATATAGATAGATGTAAGGACTAGTTATATAGATAAGACACCATATTTATACGTTATGTATCAGCTGGTGACTAATATAGATAGATGTAAGGACTAGTTATATAGATCAGACACCATATTTATACGTTATGTATCAGCTGGTGACTAATATAGATACATGTAAGGACTAGTTATATAGATCAGACACCATATTTATACGTTATGTATCAGCTGGTGACTAATATAGATAGATGTAAGGACTAGTTATATAGATCAGACACCATATTTATATGTTAAGTATCAGCTGGTGACTAATATAGATAGATGTAAGGACTAGTTATATATATCAGACACCATATTTATACTTTATGTATCAGTTGGTGACTGATATAGATAGATAAACAGATAGATGTAAGGACTAGTTATATAGATCAGACACCATATTTATACTTTATGTATCAGCTGGTGACTGATATAGATAGATAAACAGATAGATGTAAGGACTAGTTATATATATCAGACACCATATTTATACTTTATGTATCAGCTGGTGACTAATATAGATAGATAAACAGATAGATGTAAGGACTAGTTATATAGATCAGACACCATATTTATCCGTTATGTATCAGCTGGTGACTAATATAGATACATGTAAGGACTAGTTATATAGATCAGACACCATATTTATCCGTTATGTATCAGCTGGTGACTGATATAGATAGATGTAAGGACTAGTTATATAGATTAGACACCATATTTGTATGTTATGTATCAGCTGGTGACTAATATAGATAGATGTAAGGACTAGTTATATAGATAAGACACCATATTTATACGTTATGTATCAGCTGGTGACTAATATAGATAGATGTAAGGACGAGTTATATAGATCAGACACCATATTTATACTTTATGTATCAGCTGGTGACTGATATAGATAGATGTAAGGACTAGTTATAAAGATCAGACACCATATTTATACTTTATGTATCAGCTGGTGACTAATATAGATAGATAAACAGATAGATGTAAGGATGAGTTATATAGATCAGACACCATATTTATATGTTATGTATCAGCTGGTGACTAATATAGATAGATGTAAGGACTAGTTATATAGATAAGACACCATATTTATACGTTATGCATCAGCTGGTGACTAATATAGATAGATGTAAGGACTAGTTATAAAGATCAGACACCATATTTATACTTTATGTATCAGCTGGTGACTGATATAGATAGATGTAAGGACTAGTTATATAGATCAGACACCATATTTATATGTTATGTATCAGCTGGTGACTAATATAGATAGATGTAAGGACTAGTTATATAGATCAGACACCATATTTATATGTTATGTATCAGCTGGTGACTAATATAAATAGATGTAAGGACGAGTTATATAGATCAGACACCATATTTATACGTTATGTATCAGCTGGTGACTAATATAGATAGATGTAAGGACTAGTTATATAGATAAGACACCATATTTATACGTTATGTATCAGCTGGTGACTAATATAGATAGATGTAAGGACAAGTTATATAGATCAGACACCATATTTAAACGTTATGTATCAGCTGGTGACTAATATAGATAGATGTAAGGACTAGTTATATATATCAGACACCATATTTGTATGTTATGTATCAGCTGGTGACTAATATAGATAGATGTAAGGACGAGTTATATAGATCAGACACCATATTTATACGTTATGTATCAGCTGGTGACTAATATAGATAGATAGATGTAAGGACTAGATATATAGATCAGACACCATATTTATATGTTATGTATCAGCTGGTGACTGATATAGATAGATGTAAGGACTAGTTATATAGATCAGACACCATATTTATACGTTATGTATCAGCTGGTGACTAATATAGATAGATGTAAGGACTAGTTATATAGATCAGACACCATATTTATACGTTATGTATCAGCTGGTGACTAATATAGAAATATGTAAGGACTAGTTATATATATCAGACACCATATTTATACTTTATGTATCAGCTGGTGACTAATATAGATAGATGTAAGGACTAGTTATATATATCAGACACCATATTTATACGTTATGTATCAGCTGGTGACTAATATAGATAGATGTAAGGACTAGTTATAAAGATCAGACACCATATTTATACGTTATGTATCAGCTGGTGACTAATATAGATAGATGTAAGGACTAGTTATAAAGATCAGACACCATATTTATACTTTATGTATCAGCTGGTGACTAATATAGAAATATGTAAGGACTAGTTATATATATCAGACACCATATTTATACTTTATGTATCAGCTGGTGACAAATATAGATAGATGTAAGGACTAGTTATAAAGATCAGACACCATATTTATACGTTATGTATCAGCTGGTGACTAATATAGATAGATGTAAGGACTAGTTATATAGATCAGACACCATATTTATACTTTATGTATCAGCTGGTGACTAATATAGATAGATGTAAGGACTAGTTATATAGATCAGACACCATATTTATACGTTATGTATCAGCTGGTGACTAATATAGATAGATGTAAGGACTAGTTATATAGATCAGACACCATATTTATACTTTATGTATCAGCTGGTGACTAATATAGAAATATGTAAGGACTAGTTATATAGATCAGACACCATATTTATATGTTATGTATCAGCTGGTGACTAATATAGATAGATGTAAGGACTAGTTATATAGATAAGACACCATATTTATACTTTATGTATCAGCTGGTGACTAATATAGATAGATGTAAGGACTAGTTATATAGATAAGACACCATATTTATACGTTATGTATCAGCTGGTGACTAATATAGATAGATGTAAGGACTAGTTATATATATCAGACACCATATTTATACGTTATGTATCAGCTGGTGACTAATATAGATAGATGTAAGGACTAGTTATATAGATAAGACACCATATTTATACTTTATGTATCAGCTGGTGACTAATATAGATAGATAGATGTAAGGACGAGTTATATAGATCAGACACCATATTTATACTTTATGTATCAGCTGGTGACTAATATAGATAGATGTAAGGACTAGTTATATAGATAAGACACCATATTTATACGTTATGTATCAGCTGGTGACTAATATAGATAGATGTAAGGACTAGTTATATAGATCAGACACCATATTTATACGTTATGTATCAGCTGGTGACTAATATAGATAGATGTAAGGACGAGTTATATAGATCAGACACCATATTTATACGTTATGTATCAGCTGGTGACTAATATAGAAATATGTAAGGACTAGTTATATAGATCAGACACCATATTTATACTTTATGTATCAGCTGGTGACTAATATAGATAGATGTAAGGACTAGTTATATAGATCAGACACCATATTTATACTTTATGTATCAGCTGGTGACTAATATAGATAGATGTAAGGACTAGTTATATAGATCAGACACCATATTTATACTTTATGTATCAGCTGGTGACTAATATAGATAGATAAACAGATAGATGTAAGGATGAGTTATATAGATCAGACACCATATTTATATGTTATGTATCAGCTGGTGACTAATATAGATAGATGTAAGGACTAGTTATATAGATCAGACACCATATTTATACTTTATGCATCAGCTGGTGACTAATATAGATAGATGTAAGGACTAGTTATATAGATCAGACACCATATTTATACGTTATGTATCAGCTGGTGACTAATATAGATAGATGTAAGGACTAGTTATATAGATCAGACACCATATTTATACGTTATGTATCAGCTGGTGACTGATATAGATAGATGTAAGGACGAGTTATATAGATCAGACACCATATTTATACGTTATGTATCAGCTGGTGACTAATATAGATAGATGTAAGGACTAGTTATATATATCAGACACCATATTTATACGTTATGTATCAGCTGGTGACTAATATAGAT